>NC_064565.1:63257338-63563588 GCF_937001465.1 Orcinus orca
GTATGATATTTAATGCAAATCCAATTGAGAGGGAGTATAGCATTGTGCTTAAGCATACAGGCTTTTGGGGTGGGACAGACCTGAGTAGGTATCAGAACTGTGGGACATTGGGCAAGTCACTTAGCCACTGTGAGTCACAATCGCCTTATCTGTAATTGATAACTCAGGTATTCATTAGGAGGGTTACATGAGATTATTAGGCAACATACTTAGTATAGGGCCTGGATGACAGAAATGATAAAAATTATCATTATTATTATTAATGATTAGTATATAAATCAAGTTTACATACTGAATTTCAGAGAAAACATATTCAAGATTTTTGGCTCCTGTCTTACTCATTAACAGGGTACTTTGCATGTGCAGAGATTTCTGTATGATGTTTCTGGTAATTTAGATAACTAGATAGCTATTTGTACATGAAATTGCTTACTATTCCCATTCTGACCACTATTTTCATTCAGGCCAGAATTATCCATTTAGTGGATATTTCTTTAATGCCTGTAGTGTGCCCAGCACACTGTGCTTGGCTTAAAGGAATACTTAGTCCCTGCCCTCATGAAGCTCAGTTCAGCAGGGAGCCGGACAGTAAACACATAATTTATGAATTAATATTAAAATTCAACCATGATCAGTACTTTGAGGCAAAGACAGTGGATGTTTAATCAGTATGTTCCTCTCCTGCATAACTCACTCCTCCTAGCTAGGTTCTGAAACTTCATCTCCAACAATCCACACAGGACAGTTTTGTCATCTGAATCTCCCAAATCATGGAGGCTGAATCTAGGAAGTCTTTCCTCACTAAGTGCTGAGAAGCTGGACCCATTTTGACTCAGTAAATGAATGACATGTCTTGGGTGAGGCTTTCCCTAGAATGTGCTTGACATGTCTGGATCAAGCGACTATTTAAGGGAGACTTCTATAGGAAAAAGTCACAAAAGGCCATACTGAAAGAAACAAATGGAAGAATCATCCTACCTTTGTGTCTAAAGAATGGGGGGGCATATTTTTTGGTCTTTTTTTTCTTCTTTCTGGTGGATGAGAACCTGAAGACTCATTTAGCACCAGCTACGGAAGAATATCTCTTCTTATTGCTTCACAAGGTCTCTGCTCAGCACCAAGAAGATGTGCAGACCACCCAAGAGCAGACCTGTGACTGTCATGTGGTTCTTCCCACCTGAAAATGTCTGGTTATGACCAGCTGGGGAAACCTGTCCTTCACTGATGGGAGTGTCTGACATCTGATTGACGGAGAACCCTCTTCAAGTGATGAAAAGTCATCTAGGCCTATTTAAAAATCAACTCATGAATTATGGAGAACAAAGTCCCTTCCAAATGGAAACTTGTCCTTTGCTAGTCTCTGTCTTCCAAGTCACCCAAACAAAGCTGCAATATCTGTATAATTTTATATCCCAAGCCAAGTGTTACCGTCTTTGCTCTGGGAAGTTCAAGCCCAGGGAAAGTTGACTTCAGGGTTTCTATATGACCTTTTTCAAAATAATATTAATGTTTCTTTAGGGATTCTATCCCTATCTTAATGTGTGTGTTTGTGTTTTATGTGGTGATAACTCCCCATAGTATCTATGGTTATTGATTATAAATAAGATTTGGGTAAACTACATCAATATATCAACAAATTTTGGGATCATAATATGTTATACATGCTCCATGAAATTAACAGAAAATAGAAAATTTAAAAATCATCTATTATTCTGTCTCCCAGAGCTAACCATTATAACTGATTCAAAATTTTTAGAATTTATTTAATAGATGTTTATATAAAACAACAGTAGTACCATGTATTTAATGTGGGTATTTGTGTGTGTGTGGGGGGACTTTTCGTTTTTCTTAAAAAACTGTGATTTTTAATGGCTAAAAGCATTTCACTATATGAAACTATGTAAGTACTTCTGAAAGTAGAAAATAAGCTGGAATTCAGCCAAGCTTCTCTTAAGAGAAGTACAATTCATTGTGGAGTCCTAGGCTCATGAAGTTGGAAAGGACCTACAAGGTCATGCATGAACATAAGAAGGCTCCAGAGAAACTCATGAATTTAGTTATCTTTTTCTCAGCAGTTTAAACATTACCACAGCTTCATTTGAAAAGTAAAGGTAATTAACCCTCACTGTAGCCATAACTGTGTGTGTGTGTGTGTGTGTGTGTGTGTGTGTGTGTGTGTGTGTGTGTGTGTGTGTGTGTGTGTGTGTGTGTGTGTGTGTGTGTGTGTGTGTGTGTGTGTGTGTGTGTGTGTGTGTGTGTGTGTGTGTTTTGGATGCTGGGTGACTGATTTTAAGCAAATGTACATTTATCCCAGATAGAAAACCTAACTAGAAATTTTGCCTGAAGTTCAGGTTTGTGAACATTTTACATTGAAGTAATTACTACCAAACAGTAAAAGAAGGACCATGAGTTATTTCTCATTAGACCTTTCCTTCAAAGTTTGAGAAATCTGAATTCATACTAAAATTTAAGTATGACAGTATCTGATAACTTCAGTAGTTTCTTCCTTTACCTTAATAGACACTGCCTGAAACTCTACTTTCACAAATATGCCAATGATTGTCTTCTCTATTACCCCACAAACCTAACCACCACCTTTTATACCCATTATATGGTTTGCTGAGGGAAAGCAAGATAATAGAAACAATTTCCATACAATCTGAGGCAGGCTGAATCTACCCCGTTGAAATCAGTCTGGTTCCAAGGGGGTTTTTATAAAAGAAAATTATAGATCTATCTACACGATATTGATACATTATAATTAATAATATTAATTGAATCAAGATTAAATATCTTAGTAATTCTAATAACTAAGAGATAGATATGAATGTCATTAAATAACAATGATCCACACAATAATATTTTTGCTCACTGGTGCTAAGTATTACCACATTTACTACCACAACCAATAGGACAGGTCTGGAATTTGTATTTGTCCAATTCTTCATGAAGATGAAGAAAGAGTTTTAGATATTTTTAAGTGTTTATAAGGAGGAAATCTCAGCTTTCCAACCCTAATCAGCTATTTATCAGACCATGTGGCCTCATTGGTGGGGCATATAAACAAGTTTAATTTTTTTTAAAGGCATGAAACTTATTTAAGAATATCATTTAAAAACTTTGCTCGTTTTTTTAACAGTTTAATACTAAATTCACTTTATTTTTTCTACTGTGAAGAAGCAGGACAGATAACTTCATGTTACTGCTCAGGCATATTGCTACATAGGAAGGGGGGACAGCTTTCCTGAATTAATCTGCAACAATGCCAGTCTGATATCCTGAGGTCTAATCGCCACCAGGTATCTGTATATCAATATGTTAGTCTAAGTGGATGAAAGGGATTAGATTTCAACTCCCCAAAGTGAATCCTCTTTGGGGGTGTTCTTTCCTTATCCTTTCTCCTTAATGTTCTTCGAGGTTTTATCCTTGGTCTTCTTTCTTCTGACATTCCCTCCCTGGCAAATCACCGTCTCTGAAAGCATCAGTAATTCCCCAATGTAGGTGATTCCAAACTGTAATTTTAGCTTAGTTCTCTCTAGAGTACAGTGCTTGCTCCTGGCATTTCAAACTCAGCATTTCTCAAATTGAACTTTTCTTCCTTAAACTTGCTTCTTCTCCTGGCTTCTCCATTTCTGTAAATGGCACTGCCATTCTCCTAGTCATCCTATCTTGAAGGCAGTCTTTGAGATCTTTGACTCTTTCCTCTCCTATGTCCCCTATATCTTATCCATCTCCTTCCACAGTCTCTCCCATGTCTGTCTCCTTTTCCTTTGCCACAGTCACAGTTCAGCTGCACTAAGGCTGCACGTTAGATCATATGATGAGGTTAAACAACAGCAGCGGCAGCAAAACCATGCCGGCTCCCATCCCAGACCAACTGAATCAGTAGCTCTGAGGGAGGAATCTAGATTTCAGCATTTTTTAAAACCTCCTCAGGGTAGAATAATGTGAAGATGTGCGTGATAATCCCTGAGTTAGATTCTCTGCAAAATAAATCCTACATGTTTTCCCCACCTCTGACTCTCTCGAGTCCAAGCCTTCCTCTACATCTCAGCTCTAGCATTAACTTTCTTATTGCACTGTTCTGACCAAGGCAATAAGTTGCTTAAGTGCCTTCCACATCTCCCCACCACTGCCTTCAAAATAAAATCATGTTCCTTATCCTAGTCATGGAATTATTCCAGAACTTGGCCTGTACTCTCCAACCTTATTTCATGGTAGCCCTGTCCATATACTATAAGCAATTGCCAAAATAAGAACGCTCTTCTTGCCCTTAGTGAATTTCTTTGCTCCTTATGTTCTCCCTGTCTGAATGAATTTCCCTAATCTTTGTGCTTCACTTAGGATGCTTTCAGCCCCAGGTTACAGAATATGCAAATAAAAGTGGCTTAACAAATAAAAAATTGTCATTGCACATAAAAAGAAGTTTGAAAGTTAGGGAGTTCTGGGATTGGTTTTTTATGTGTTGGATGAAAATTGCTTTCCCTGCAATTCTCTTGCTTTCCCCCCAGATACCAAGATTGTAGCCACTACTCCAAGCTTCACATCCTTGGCTGACAACGTTCAAGCCAGGAAGGAAGCACAGTTTCTTTTTTTTCTAATCAGGAAGTAAACCTCTTTCCAAAGGCCCCGTATCCAATGTCTCTTCAGTACCATTCACCACTGAGTCAAAAGACCACGCTCTTGCTTCAAGGAAGACTAAAGAAATGAATGCCTTTTGTGTTCTCTAAACTGGGAGGCTGTCTCTTCTAGCCAAGAAGTGAGTTGGGAAGGTAACAACACTGGGACGCAAACACCAGGGAGGGTCTCTCATATTTGTCTTTTGAAATACAGTATTTTCAAAATTCCATACAAACGGAATTTGAATTCCATACAAAAGGCCTTCATGAAGTCTTTCCCAATCCTGACCAGGCAAAAGTCTTATCTCTGAATTCCCATGATATTTTTGTTCAAATTTCTCTTCTTGATCTTTGTGTACTTCTGTTGGTTGTCATGTGACTCGTGTATGTCTTATTTCCCATATTGAATTATAAGCATCATGAGGGCAGGGGCCATGTCTCAGTTGTCTTTGTATATCCTGTAGTACCAAGTCAACTGAAAAATATTTTGTTGTAAGAATGATACAATCTGGCACTTACTGCCTTCACATTATTTGTTCAGCTGTTTCCCTTTTCATACTTGTTTCCAGTGTACTTATTTTAGGTAGTCGGTCAGCTGATGGAGGTTGAGTCATAGTAATATCAGGATTCAACTACTGTTTTCTCCTTGTGGATCTCCTTCTACCCAGTCACCTGAGGGGAGCAGTCTCCCAGTTCCCATTTCTGCCAGTTTCAGACAGAACAGATTCAGTGGTAATAAACTAGTTGTCACACTCTGAGCACCTCTCTCAGTAAAATATTTGCAGTTCTCTGCTTAGAGCCTCAGGCTAACCAGACTGCAATACATGCTGCCTGTAGGGCTAATGAGAAAATTCCCACCAGGCAGCACCTCACCCCCACTGGGCTCTCCAGGGAGGGTCAGCCCAGCAGAGAAGGGTGCTACATCTTCACCCTGCTCAGGGAGACACTAGCTGCAAAGACCAGGCTCTGACAGGAAAACAAATGGAAACTGGTGGGAGGGGGTAGCACTGAGGCAACGGGACTGATTTAAAGAACAGTGATAATGATAGTTTTCAAAGCTTTATTTATCAGAGAATGAAAGGACAGGAATTTCATGGGCCTGAAATGCCAGAAGCTAGGTTGCTCTCAACCACCCCTGTGGTGCTTCAGCAGAACTCATATGGAGCGTTCTGTGAGAGCAGCTTCTGGGAAAGAGGAAGTTGCTTTTACACCCTGGTTATGTTTTCCTGCACATGATGTATGGAACAGACATGGCCCTTGAAAACTGTGTTTCTGCCCTCCCTGTGGCTCATAATCAAAGGGGGAAATGTGCTCTAGATTGTTGAGTGTGTGTACGTGTATGTGTGTGTGTGCACACACGTTTTCATGAATAGTCTATTTGGGGACGCCACTTGAAAATGCGTTCACATTTTCTGTCTTGGATGAAAGGCTCATCTGGTGCAGCAAACACAGAGGAATTAAATTGGATTTTCCCGGAGTGGGGAGGCGGCAATGCTAGAAGCCTGGTAGAATTAAGTAAAGCAGTGGGGGGGGCTGCCTGTTTCCCTTAAGGAGGGTTGTGGTTTGTTGACCAGTTTTAAACTACTGTGACTGAGAGGAAATCAACTAGGAAACTTTAAATGTCTTATTGGCCATTTGAACATGGACAGGGGCTCCAGAACAATTTGATAGCCTCTGTGTCCTGTCAGAGGATGCTGAGGGGCCTTCTCCACTTCAACTTTTTTCTTGAGCAGCAATTCTTTGAGGTTCTTTCCTTCCCCACTTAGGTAGCGGTAGCTATGGGCCTAGAAGACTGTTCCCTGCACAGCACAAATAGTGATTGTTTTCTGAAATCCATTTTTTCTAGTGCCTGAGGGACAGGGATAGGACCTAATGGGGTAGACAGGATTCGTGCTTGGCTCTGGCCAACTTACAAGGACTCTGAAAGGACAGGGCTCAGCTGGGTGAGCTTGTAAATTTAGATAAACCAAAGGGACCTCTTGTGTGAGTAACCCTAATGCGCCAAAAGATGATGCCAGTACTGGGAATACTTTCCCAAAGTCACTAATCCGGCACAATGAAACAAACCAAGTTATAACATTCACCCTTCAATAATTTTACTGAGCGACGGATATGTATGAGGCTCTGGACTAAGCACTATACATATATCATCTAATTTCATGTTTGAAACAGCCCCTTGAGGTTGCTACTGTTAGCTTTGTTTCACAGATGAGGACACTGAGATTTGAAAAGTTTAAATCAGTGATTTTTGAACTTCAGTGTGCCTCAGAATCACCTGCAACTCTTATTAAAACATAGGTCTCTGAAATTCCTTCCTGTCTGACTGCCTGGGAACTGGAACATCATATTTTCCCCCTGCCTTTGGACTTGAACTGAGACATCGGCTCTTCCCGTGTCTTGAGCCTGCCAGCCTTTGGATGGGACTCCACCATTGGCTCTTCTGGGTCTCTAGCTTGCTGACTCACTCTGTAGATCGTAGGACTTGTCAGCCTCCATAATCATGTGAGCCAATTGTAATAAATCTCTTTCTATAGGTATAAACATCCTGTTGGTTCTGCTTCTCTGGAGAACCTTGACTAATACAGATTTTCTGATTCAGTAGGTCTGGGGCCAGGCCTGAGAGTGTGCATTTCTAAAGAGTTCCCAAATGATGCTGGTGCTGCTGGTTTAGAGTCCACACTTTGAGAACCTTTGCCTTAGGCTAAGGAAACTCAAACAAGCTTCTTTAATAATTCTCTCAGCCCAGATTTTATTGCCTAGATTCTCCCAAGAGACCCAACTTTCTTTAAACACACACAACTTGTTGTGCACGTGAGATGAACAAGATACAACTCTTTCTTTCAAGGTGCTCACAGTCTCTCTAGAGCTGAGAGTAGGAGACAGAATACAATATGTAAATAAATCATTTCACTAGAATGTAATAAGTGTCTATACAGAGTTCAATGGGGGCAAAAAAGAGAGAGGAGTCAGGTTTACCCGAGGGCAGAGGATGCCTGAAGTCTTCACAGTGGAAGGAAGACCAGGGCAGGAGAGGAAAGATGCAAGAAACCAAAGCTCAGAAAGTGTAGCCAGTCCCTCCTTGCATCTTGTTTATTTTCAGTTTGGCCTGGTTTCTTTCAGCTCTGCTGGGGCCTGATTACTCTGGTTGGTGCTTTCGGCATCTACCCTGAAGTGCACTGGTTCCCTCCCTGCCAACTATCCCCACACCTGGTCTGTTCAGACCCATCCAGGAGACACTCAGGAGGAATGCATGCTGACCCCCTTCCTTGTCAATTGTTCTGGGGATTGAAAGAGGCTCCATGAGCTTTACAACCAGCGAAAATTGTCGCCAGCTTCACAATTCTGGCCTACATGTCTACGCTTTGAAGTCTGGTTGCTGCCTTTTACAATTCTATTTTTAAAATGTATTAAAGATGTTTAAACGTGGCAGAGACTTCCAATAAAAGCCGGGCTGCTTGAGAATCAGGATGCTGGTCTCAATTTAAAGTGCCTGTTAAATAATAGGATACCCATGTAAAAGGGGTTCCGAAAGACTGACCAAATAGCTCTCATGGAAATCAAGCTCACTCACCAACGCCTCTGATAGGATTCCAGAGGTTATCAGGCCCTGTATCTATCCTCTGTTTATGCCATAAAAATGTCTTTTAATACAAAGTGAGTGAATTTTTGTTTGAATCAGTCACTAACAAAAAGGCACTAAACTAAAACAGGAAGAAGTCTCTAATTAAATATTTTGGCATAAACTTTGGCTAAAAATCAAGCAAGGGCTAATAGGTAGTTTCCATTATTCCACAAGGCCTGGCTCCCAGAAGAGGAGTCTGGGGTCATACTATACATCCACAGAATCACAACTCTGAACGTCATTTGGGGACCAATCTTTCTTGACAGTCCATTTTGTCTTGAGAACTTTATTAGACCCTTCAGGAGGCTACTAAAAAAATAAGATGTGGTTCCTGACCTATGCCCTGCCCATCACTGCCACCCTCAGTTACTCAAAGAGCACTGTTGACTCCAGCTTCAATCTTGTCCACTTTAATCCATCCTTCCTGCTATTGCCTTAGTTCACATCTTTGTGTGCCAAATACTGTAGGTTGATTTATCCCACACCTATTTCTACACCCTTTGTTCAGTGTCTCCTTATACTTTACAGTCTAGAAAGCTGAAATTCCCATTCCCAGACTCTTGAATTTAGGAGAGCTCATGAGACACAATCTGGCCCATGAAATGGAAACCCAAGTTGGTTGGGGATTTCTGGGATGCTCTTGCTTTCCTGAAACAAGCACTGACTCTTCTTTCTTCCCATTCTTTCCTCCTTTCTACTGCCTAAAATGTGATATGCCAGCTAGATCTGCAACTGTCATCTTGTGATTATGACAGAAATGACAGAAATGAGAATTGCAGAGTTAAGCTACTGAACCAGTGTCTGCAATTACCAACTTTTGGACTTCTTCTTATGGAAGAAAAAATAAAAATCTGAATTTGTTTAAACTACTATTTTTTAGTTCTTTATTACTTAAAGCCACAGATACTTCCTAACTGAGCTATTACATGGGCTCAGTGTGATTAAGTTACTGGCTGGAGTACACGCAGCTAGTAAATGGCAGAACCATGACTAAATCAGATAGATACCAGGCTAACTTTAAAACTTGTCTTTACTGAATTTTCTTCTCTGAATTCCTTGCATAGTGCGGTGTCTAACTGGAACATTAACGTTTTTTCTTTCCTTCAGGAGAAGATACCTTCGAAAATCTGCTGCAATCTTTCTAGATAGATACGGCAAGTTGCCTTGCAACAGAACTTGTTCTAGGAGAGTCACTGGAAAGACGGCTCTCGATAATGTAACTGTTAGGCAGTTGGCCTTGGCTGCACTGGGGAAAGAGTAACAGGACCTTTTTGTAGCTTGACAAAGGCAGCCCCTCCAAATAACAACTTGGTGTATAGATCTGGTCATTCTGGGAAAAATGAGGAAATCGTCACAGACATCAAGGAGCCTTGTGGGAGGAAACTGTGGCACTGCCATCTCCACCATTCTCCCATCTTTTGAGATTCACAACTTTAGATGTCTCTGCTGGATTGAGAGAGTTTCAGCTGAGGTCTACTTGTAGGAAAAGAAAGTGAAGACAACCCAAGAGGAAAATCCTTATGGAGGAAAGCTCTCTAGAGTGGGCCTCCTGGCTCAGTGGCAATACCTAGATGCAGAGAAGGACTGGTTCTGGCACAATGAGGACCTGCTTTGAGAATAAGAGCTGAACATGTCAGTGTGAACCAAGCACTGATAAAGTCTGTAGACATATCTGAAACAGCAAGAGAACCACTGCGCAAAGATGCATCAGAGTATCGGACCAACAACAATAGTAAGTCTTTTTCAAACTGTGGCATCTGGCAGATTCTCCAGTTTGCTTTCTGAGAGACATCCAGAAGCAGGACTTGGCCTCTTTAGACTGGGGGGAATACCCAGGGTTCTTAGATAATGTAGAAGGATGCCCTCAGAAGGATCCTGGATTCTTGTTATTCTGATGAATGGGGGATAGAGCTACTCTAACTTGAAGAATATAAGATGTGATCAAATTTGCTTCCTGAGTTGGTGAAACGGGTCATAACAGCTACACAGGTAATACGGTTAACAGACAAACATCAAGGGAAAATATTGTAACTGAAATGACCAAAATATGGGTAATTAAATGGTTGGGCATTGTTAGTAAAATGTAGAAATCTATTTGAATTCAGAGCACACTGAGTCAACTAACTCATATTTCAAAGCCTGCTTTTATGTTGAATATTTCCTCCCATGGTCAAGAGTCTCTGCAACCAAGAATTACACTGGAGAGGGGGTGGGTCACTGGGGAAGTCTGTATTATTTTCAGTTCCATGTTATTCACCATGACTTCATAAGCCAATAAATATTCATACTGGCTAGAATCAAAGATAGCATTAACCTCCTGGTATGTATGAGAGAGAAGCTTTGGTCCTAATGCTAATGACCTTTGCATTATTTTATCAAGATCTGTAAACTTTGGACCATTCTGAATCACAGTATTGGAGAGTCAACACCAACATATTAAAAGTAAAATTTGTATATACAGGATAGTGGCAGATAAGCCCAGCGAGGGTAGATCAGATGGCTTAACTGGTGCTTGGCTTAATTGGCAATATTCATAATACTAAATGTTTAGGATTTTACTAATAGTGCAAGATTTAGAGTTATAGTTTTAGAGATCCATTCCAGACATACAAGGAAGAAAACAACGAACTATAACTATCTCAAAATTCTCCAAAAGGCCTTAAGTTCTTAAGTCCAAGCAGGGGTCCTAATGAAAAACATACTGTGCCAGATTTAGTTCATCAGAATGCCTCCAAAATTAATTGGGAAGGAGGGATCTAATGGGTTTTTAACAGTTATGAAGTTGTGCCAGGCACCCTTCATATTCCTTTAATCAATCCCCACAATAATCACAGGAAATAGGTACTATTATTATCCCAATTTTATATGAGGAAATGTAGGCATGAAAGGCTTTCATGGATTGCCTCAAATGACACAGCCTATAACAATCAAAGTCAAGGTTAAATTCTGATTGTCTCTAAAAGTGCTTGGTTAAGTTGCACCTAGTACCATCCTCCATCTTCACTTTCCCTCCTCTCCTCTCCTCCTTTCAAATACTTCTCCATCAGGATTAAGGAATAATCCATAATCCATACTATTAAGTCTCAATGAGAAAGAAAATTTTCCAGAAACATGTGGTTTCCCTGAATTCCTATTCAAGTGTCTCAAAGGAAATATCGGCTGAAATTTTAATGGCTGGTCTTTACCATATGGTAGGAAATCTATATCCACCCCTACCACTAATGCAGATTCCTTGAGGCCAGGGCCTTACTAATTTTGAATCTCTTTAGGACCTGACAAATGGCCTCACTAGAAGACACTTGACAAATGTGTTGAATTGGATATACGCAAAGCAGGAAATTGAGCTTATTTGATGTTGCCCAGGACTCTTCTCAGGCTGCAGATCAGAGCTAAACTCTGGGGTCCTTGGCTACTGGGTACATGCTGATGGTTGCTTCCACGTTCTTTTGATGGGAAGCTGGCTATACTTCAATCTTGGTTCTCTTCAAGTGTGGGGGAGAATTTGGGACTCTATGAAGAAAGTGCATTAAATGACTTCTACAAAATTCATTGTACTTGATCATAACGTACTAGCATAAAAATTCTGCATAGAATAGCACTCTGGCTTTAGCAGTTGTATTAGTTTTCTATTCTTGCCATAACAAATTCACTTTATGTAAGGGAATCAGAGAAATGTGTCATTTTGTGTCAGGCTTATTTCACTTAGCATATTTTCAAGGTTCGTCTATATTGTAGCACGTATTCTTGTAAGAGTTTTATAGTTTACCATTTAGGCCTTTGATCAGTCCTAGCCTCAAGAAACAAGTCCTAGCCTCAAGAAACAATACAATCCTACCTCAAGAAGCAAGAAAAATCTCAAATAAACAACCTAACCTTACACCTAAAGCAATCAGAGAAAGAAGAACAGAAAAAACCCAAAGTTAGCAGAAGGAAAGAAATCATAAAGATCAGGTCAGAAAAAAATGAAAAAGGAATGAAGGAAACGATAGCAAAGATCAATAAAACTAAAAGCTGGTTCCTTGAAAAGATAAACAAAATTGATAAACCATTACCCAGACTCATCAAGAAAAAAAGGGAGAGGACTCATATCAACAGAATTAGAAATGAAAAAGGAGAAGTAACAACTGACATTGCAGAAATACAAAGGGTCATGGGAGATTACTACAAGCAACTCTATGCCAATAAAATGGGCAACCTGGAAGAAATGGACAAATTCTTAGAAAAGCACAACCTCCCAAGATTGAACCAGGAAGAAATAGAAAACATAAACAGACCAATCACAAGCACTGAAATTGAAACTGTGATTAAAAATCTTCCAACAAACAAAAACCCAGGACCAGATGGCTTCACAGGCAAATTCTATCAAACATTTACAGAAGAGCTAACATCTATCCTTCTCAAACTCTTCCAAAATATAGCAAAGGAGGAACACTCCCAAACTCATTCTATGAGGCCACCATCACCCTGATACCAAAAGCAGACAAAGATGTCACAAAGAAAGAAAACTACAGGCCAATATCACTGATGAACATAGATGCAAACAGAATCCAACAGCACATTAAAAGGATCATACACCATGATCAAGTGGGGTTTACCCAAGGAATGCAAGGATTCTTCAATATATGCAAATCAATCGGTGTGATACACCATATTAACAAATTGAAGGATAAAAACCATATGATCATCTCAATAGATGAAGAGCTTTCAACAAAATTCAACACCTATTTATGATAAAAACTCTCCAGAAAGTAGGCACAGAGGGAACCTACCTCAACATAATAAAGGCCATATATGACAAACCCACAGCCAACATCATTCTCAGTGGTGAAAAACTGAAACCACTGCCTCTAAGATCAGAAACAAGACAAGGTTGCCACTCTTGCCACTATTATTCAACATAGTTTTAGAAGTTTTAGCCACAGCAATCAGAGAAGAAAAAGAAATAAAAGGAATCCAAATTGGAAAAGAAGTAGTAAAACTGTCACTGTTTGCAGATGACATGATATTATACATAGAAAATCCTAAACATGCTACCAGAAAACTACTAGAGCTAATCAATGAATTTGGTAAAGTAGCCTGATACAAAATTAATGCACAGAAATCTCTTGCATTCCTATACACTAATGATGAAAAATCTGAAAGGGAAATTTAGGAAACACTCCCATTTACCATTGCAACAAAAAGAATAAAATACCTAGATATAAACCTTACCTAAGGAGACAAAAGACCTGTATGCAGAAAACTATAAGACACTGATGAAAAAAATTAAAGATGACACAAATAGATGGAGAGATATACCATCTTCTTGGATTGGAAGAATCAACATTGTGAAAATGACTATACTACCCAAAGCAATCTACAGATTCAATGCAACCCCTATCAAACTACCAATAGCATTTTTCACAGAACTAGAATGAAAATTTTCACAATTTATATGGAAATACAAAAGGCCCTGAATAGCCAAAGCAATCTTGAGAAAGAAAAACGGAGCTGGAGGAATCAGGCTCTGTGACTTCAGACTATACTAAAAAGCGACAGTAATCAAGACAGTATGGTACTGGCACAAAAACAGAAATATAGATCAATGGAACAGGATAGAAATCCCAGAGATAAACCCATGCACATATGGTCAACTTATCTTTGATAAAGGAGGCAAGAATATACAATAGAGAAAAGACAGCCTCTTCAATAAGTGGTGCTGGGAAAACTGGACAGCTACAGGTAAAAGAATGAAATTAGAATGCTCCCTAACACCATACACAAAAATAAACTCACAATGGGTTTAAGACCTAAACGTAAGGCCAGACACTATAAAACTCTTAGAGGAAAACATGGGCAGAACACTCTATGACATGAATCACAGCAAGATCCCTTTGACCCACCCCCAGAGAAATGGAAATAAAAATAAACAAATGGGACCTAATGAAACTTAAAATCTTTTGCACAGCAAAGGAAACCAAAAACAAGATGAAAAAACCCTCAGAATGGGAGAAAATATTTGCAATCGAAGCAACTGACAAAGGATTAATCTCCAAAATACACAAGCAGCTCATGCAGCTCAATATCCAAAAAACAAACAACCCAATCCAAAAATGGGCAGAAGACCTAAACAGATATTTCTCCAAAGAGAATATACAGATTGCCAACAAACATATGAAAGGATGCTCAACATCACTAATCATTAGAGAAATGCAAATCAAAACTACAATGAGGTATCACCTCACACCTGTCAGCATGTCCATCATCAAAAAATCTACAAACAATAAATGCTGGAGAGGGTGTGGAGAAAAGGGAACCCTCTTGCACTGCTGGTGGGAATGTAAATTGATACAGCCACTATGGAGAACAGTACGGAGGTTCCTTAAAAAACTAAAAATAGAACTACCATATGACCCAGCCATCCCACTACTGGGCATATACCCTGAGAAAACCATAATTCAAGAAGAGTCATGTACCACAATGTTCACTGCAGCACTATTTACACTAGCCAGGACGTGGAAGCAACCTAAGTTCCATCGACAGCTGAATGGATAAAGAAGATGTGGCACATATATACAATGGAATATTACTCAGCCATTGAAAGAAACGAAATTGAGTTATTTGTAGTGAGGTGGATGGACCTAGAGAGTGAAGTAAGTCAGAAGGAGAAAAATAAATACTGTATGCTGACACATATATATGGAATTTAAAAAAATGGTTCTGAAGAATCTAGGGGCAGGACAGGAATAAAGATGCAGATGTAGAGAATGGACTTGAGGATATGGGGAGGGGGAAGGGTAAGCTGGGACGAAGTGAGAGAGTGTCATGGACTTATATATACTACCAAATGTAAAACAGATAGCTGGTGGGAAGCAGCCACATAGCTCAGCACCAAGATCAGCTGGGTGCTTTGTGACCACCTACAGGGGTGGGATAGGGAGGGTGGGAGGGAGATGCAAGCGGGAGGAGATATGGGGATATATGTGTATGTATAGCTCATTCACTTTGTTATAAAGCAGAAATTAACACACCATTGTAAAGCAATTATACTCCAATAAAGATGTTCACAAAATAAAATAAGCAAAAAAAAAAATAGGATTTATGTTTGCCATTTTCTTGTTTTCTATATGTCTTACGTCTTTTTTATTTCTCTATTCATTACTGTCTTCTTTTGTGTTAAATAGGTATTTTGTTCTGTAAGATTTTAACTACCTTGTTTTTTTTTATCATATATTTTCAAGTTATTTTCTTGGTGGTTGCCCTGGGGATTACCATTAACATCTTAATTTATAGCAATCTAGTTCAGATTAATACTAAGTTAATTTAAATAGTATATAAAAACTGCTCCAATATAGCTTAATTACTCCTCTCCTTTATACTGGTTTTGTCACAAATTACATCTTCATATATGTTGTGACCATCAACATACATTTATAATTATTGCTTTATGAAGTTGTCCTTTAAATCAGAAGGGGAAAAGTAATTAGAAACACAAAGTGCATTATTACTGTCTTTTATACTTACCTACATAAGTAAGTTACGTTTACCAGTAAAGTTACCTTTACCAGTGTTCTTTATTTTTTCATGTTGAATTGAATTACTACCTAGTGTCCTTTCATTTCAGCTTGAAAAATTACCTGCAGTATTTCTCATAAGCCACATCTGCTAGTAACAAACTCTTGTAGCTTATATTTATAGCAGTGAACTCTCAGTTATTTTTTGATCTAGAAATTCTAAGTTTTTTCCTTTTTTTCTTATCTTCTTCATGTTTATAGTATCATTTTACTGAATATGAAATTCTTGACTGACAGCTTTTTTCCTTCAGGAATGCATATGTTATGCTGCTGCCTTTCGGATTCCATAGTTTCTGATGAGAAATCAGCTGCTAATTTTATTGATGATCCCTTACACATGTTGGGATCTCTCTTGGTGCTTTCAAGATTTTCTCTTTGTCTTTGAACAATGTGACTATAATGTGTCTAGATGTGAATCTAAGTTTATCCTACTTGGAGTTCATTTAGCTTCTTGGACATGTAGGTTAATTCTTTTCATCAAATTTGGACAGTTTTCTGCCTTTATTTCTTCAAATATCCTTTCCATCCCTTTCTATTTCTTTGTTTTCTCTGGGACTCCCATTATGTGTATGTTTCTATGCTTAGTGATGTTCTGTGTGTCTCTGGTCATTATTCTTTTTGCTCTTCAGACGAGATAATCTCACTTGATCTATATTCAAGTTTGCTGAGGCTTTCTTCTGCCTGCTAAATCTGGTGTTGAGCCCCACTTGTGAATTTCTCATTTCAGTTATTGTCCTTTTCAACCCTAGAGTTTCTATTTCTTTTCCTCTTTTTAATTTCTACCTTTTAATTAATATTCTGTATCTGGTGAGACATCGTTCTCATACTTTTCTTTAGTTCTTTAGACATGGTTTCCCTTAGTTTGTTGAATATATTTAAAATGCCTGACTTAAAGTCTTTGCCTAGTAAGTCCAACATCTGAGTTTCCTCTGGGATAGTTTCTATTGATTACTTTTCTGTTGTGGTTGCCGTACACTGACCATCCAGTTTTGTTTCTTTACATGTCTTTTAATTTTTAGTTGAAGATTGGACACTTTAAATACTATAATGTGGCAACTCTAGAAATCAGATTTTTTTCCTCCTTCCAGGGCTTCTTGATGTTACTGCTTGTTGAAGTTGTTGCTCTCTGTTCAGTGACACCTGAACTAATTTGGTAAAGTCTATATTATTTGTCATGTGTGGCTACTGAAATCTCTGCTCAGTTGGCTCTGTGGTCAGCTAATGACAGAGATTTTCTTAAATGTCTAGAACACTAAGTTTTCCTTTGCCAAGGGGCTGTGTGTGTGTGTTTGGGCACATCTTCAAAACTGAGTCAGGCAGTTGACAACTCTGCCTTAGTCTTTACTTCCTGCTGTGCAGACCCTCAAGGTCAGCCAAAGATGAGTGGTTAGGGCCTTCACAGGTTGCTCCTAAGCATGTGCATAGTCCTATGCCTATACACGGACTTCTAGACTTCCAGGAACATGTTGAGGTTTTTCAAACTCCTATTGACATTTCATTCCCCTCTTAAGCTTTTTGGTTAGTCTTACAGTTTACACCAACTGTAACCCACTTCCTCAGGCAGTTAGGAAGTTAAACAATTACCTGTAACTATTTTCAACAATCTTCCCCAGGGAAAAGCATTTTTGCACTGGGTAAGCTCTGATTCAGGTCAAATAAAGAGAGCCTTGCAAATGTGGTCTTCCAGGGAACCACCAGAAATGTCAAGGAATGACTATACTCTGGGAAAAGGGTTTTGAACAAGCTCTGCCCACTCCGATGGCTGCCAAGCTGTCAGTTTTCACTGTGATTACAGGCTGTTGATTTTCAAGGCTGCCACAGAGCTGGAGAAAGGAGGATGGGACTAGGGCAAATTAAAACACCACAAGGCAATTGTTCCTATCGAGATTCAACTGTTTTTCTTGAAAAATGGTCCCTGGATTGTTGCAAGCCTTTTCTTAATTTTCAGAGTTCTAAAAAAGTTGAGTCTGACCATTTTTGCCAGTTTTCTCTTTGCTTTTATGGAGGACAGAATTTTCAATGGTCCTTACTCCATAATTTTTGCTGATATTACAGGGTTTTATATTTTAATATTTATTTGTTTTAATTCTGGAATTTTGATTGGTTCTCTTTCAAATCTACTTGTTTTTGTTTCAATACTGCCTATTTTGTTTAATAATTTATTTTTTGTTACATTATTACTTTCTTAGTTCCTTTCGGGATCATAAACATACTGTACTTGAAATTTATCTTCAGATTACTCTACATTTTAAATCTGGAATGAATTCCTCTTTTGAGTGTTGATTTTGGTGTCCTCTTTCTTAGCTGGATTACTGATAATCATGTGTTTTGTAATTGTAGCTAGGAGGTCCAACTGAGTTTATGTCTCTTCCTCTCACTCCCTTTTGCTTTTACCTTTCACCTTTCTCTGGTGCTCACTCAGACTTATTTTCCTCTGTAACCTCCATATGGAACCAGATCTTATGTTGTCTACTCAGTGTAAGGTTATAACAGATACATCCATTAATTAGGGTTGGCCCAGGCCCCACTTGCCTCTTTGATCCTATCTTCTTTCTTCATCTTTCTTTTCTGGCTTGGCATTATCTCCTCAGTCCCCAACTTGTCATAGTGGAACTGGCTCTGGTCTCTCTTGGATATAAATTCCTGGTTGCCTCTGACTTCTTCTGGAGTTCATGCCCAGCAGACTAGTGCCTTTGGCTCTGCTGACTGCATTGTGCTTCTGTTTAGTTTTTGTCTGCAAATATTTATCTTGTTTTTGAGTATAGTATGTTTTGTGCATCTATTATTTTTAATATTTTATCTGTTATTTCTACGTTTGGGATGTTGACAAAAAAGAGGAGGGATAAAACATGATCTTATGGTGACCTATTGACTGGAAGTTCTCCAAAAGGGTTTTTTATGTTTGTCCCTTATAACAGTAATTTAATTTAATTAAAATCCTGAAAAGGATTTTAATTTTAGCATTGTTCTTTTTATTTTCATGAAATCTGATCTTATTTTATCATGTTTTTTATCTTAAGATGTTCTCCCCTAATAGACTGCTGTTCCTCTTTTATAGAAGCTATTTCTTCATCTTCTCCTTTTCCTCCTCCTCATGCTTGTTTCTTTTCAAAAATTTTTAGCTGAAAGGAGTTTGCTTCTGACTCTTACAGTAAATTATCTTCATAGATCTGATCTTTATCCCAATCATTCAGATAGTATTCTTTACTCCTGTTGTGTAATAATCTTTTCAATGGCCTCATGTTGCTTTGATTTTCTGTTCCTTCAACCTTAAAAGAAGAAATCTTTCAGATTTGGTGTTTGTCAGCAGTTTGGTTATTTGGATGACCCTTGGCTCCAATGTTGCCGCACCCCCACCCCGAAGCAGAATATGCAAAACTCCTAGACCAGTTTTTAATGTTAAGCAGGTTTTCATCTCACTTGGCAATGCTGGGCAGAGAGGATTTTCTCTTTCCATTCCCTGATTCTTTTATACTCTTAAGATATTTAACACAATTAAAACTATTTTTAAAAAATCCTTTACACGTTGCTTCCCGTATTCTTTTCCTTGCTTTGATCTGTAAACTTTACTTTTTGTACTTTGCCTCCCAAAATAAAAAGTATCACCTCCATTCTTCCCTTATTTTCACTGATAATTTTCTAGAAGTTGAAGTCTCAAATGACACATTAGGGAAAGTAGACAGGAGTACAGGATATCAGACGACTTACAAAGCGGCATTCATTTAATGAAGGGATGGCTGCTGAGTGTTTTGACTGGTGTAGTTTTTATGTTTCTCAATCATGGGGCAGACAGATGGAGAAGATTATGTTATTCCCCCATTTACCTTTTTGATGGCAGGTGTCATTGGTTTCTAGCTGCATAACGCTGTGAAGTCCTCAGTTTTGTTTTTCATTGTAGCACCACTGGGGGAGCTACAGCTTTGAGGTTATTATTCCCACATGCCAGAATAATCACTATCTTTGCTAACATTTGGGAGATATTATAAATTTTAGTCCTTTTTTTGGTATCTTCACAGATAATCTTAGAGAAATGTTGAGACAAGCCAGATCAGAAATTTTAAATGGAAGTCATATAGACAAATCCAAATTCCCAAGAGCAAATTCTGGTTTCTCGGTGGTGGTGCTGGAGTTTTGTTTTGTTACAAATTTTAAAGATCCTTTATTACCAATGCACACTCAAACATCAACTCTCCTTAAGTGTAGGACTCCCAAAGAAGTTCTATGTGGGAAAACTTTTAGAATTTAACTTTTTGAGAAGAATTTTGAAAGAGTAAATGTAGAAATCTAGAAAGAGAGTTTGAAATTTTTGGATAAATTTTAAAAGTATGAGCTCCACCAATGGTGGTGTTTAAACTCTTTCACAACTGGTAGATGTGAAAATCAGGAAGAGAAATCAGAATGGACACTGGGTAGAATGCTGGGCCAGGGACATGGGGCCTCTGATATGCCAGGTATTTATTTATTCTTTTGTTGCTGGATTATGGTGGATTTGAAGAAGTCATGAGGGAGGGCCCAGAGAGGCAGATGAGGGAAGCAGATAGGGTTCCACTTTGAGGGACTCAGAGCAGGGGCTATTTATTGGAATAGAAGTATGTCAATATATTAACATCTGGCATGCTGATAGTGGTACAATAAGCTGAACATCAACACTGGATTTTAAGCAGTGTGTGGACAGGAACCATGCTCCCTTGCTACTGTGCTATCCTCAGGATATCCTTCCTTAGTACCTGTCTCATGATAAGGACACAATATGTGTGGAATCAATGAATAAATGGGTTACAAATAAATATACACATAAAAATATGTTTCACCCAAATAAGAGTGCATAGTGACAACAGGAGACAGTTTTCTATCAATAAAACAGGATTATGATACTTGCCCTTTGTTTTATTTCATAGAGAGAACTCTGAAGAGTTGCTTAGGAAAAACAATTCATTTTACTATCCATAGGAGAAAAAGCCTGGTGAATAAATCCTGGGTGGTGTTGTTGACACCATGCCTGGCACCCATGGAAGCCAGTGTAGTCAAGACAGCAATGATGATATAATGGTAACGTTGCAGTTGCTAATTTACTTTTCAGCCAGAGTTAATAAGCAGAGCAATAGTCTGAAAATTACCATGCATTTTCTTCTGGAAAATATTTTCAATGTCTCTTCAATGAACTAGAGAGTGAACCAAAGGCAGGCAAACATTCCTTTTAGGTGGTGCCTAGTTTATATCCAGTCCTCTATTACTGCTTACTCTCCACCCCCACTGCTCCCATGCAAACAACACAATTAATATGCAACTCTGGGAAGCTCCCCAAGGCCCAAGCGAACACACCACCAAAGGAAATTCTTTGAACGGTTGCTCGCTGGCCTTGGAGAATCAGCTTGTGTGTGCCCCTTCTCAGCGTTCCCCATTCGCTACAGTCTTCCCAGCCCATATGGGCAATCATAGCACTTCATTGTCCAGTACCATCATTACAATATTGTTATCATCTGAGCTGGAGTCCGACACTTTCTCTAAGACCTTTCAAATAACCCCTTTACTAGGCTTCAGTACCAAACCGTTCAGGGCAAATCTCTGCTTTGTGCTTGTCAGCCTTAATAGACTGGATGTCACTTGAGCCTGTAAAAAGTGCCTGCTCCTCAGCTGTCAGTCAGTCCTGGTGGTGTCAGCTGAGAGCGTCGCTGGAGCTGGCTGGATTAGAGGGTAGTTACCACAGCTGTCAGATTACTGACAGCCTGACACCCACACTCCCAACTTCCTTTTACTGTATTTGGTTTCTATTGAGCTCTCTGGACCTTTCTTAAGGTGGATCCCTCTGTTGGAAACAGATCATAATTTGGCTAGCATCTTCAGAAGTTGGGCTCTTTTCTCCCCTGTTGTGATTTGTAGAAAGCACCTTACTTTGAGCAGCTTTCATATCTCAGTAAATATTTTAAACTCAATTTTAGCAAAAAGAGTCACCTCTCTACACTTTCCAAGTTTATGGAAACTCTGTGTGTGTGTGTGTGTGTTTCAATTTCAGCATACTAATTATTCAAGGATATGTAACTCTCACCTGAAATGTTTCCTCTTACCTCCAGTATTTTTATCATCCTCTTTGATGATATCTTTACTCTTGCCCTTTGTGTTAGATAGGAAGCTCATTTTGAGTGTGTGTGTGTGGTGGGGGGGGGGTGTATACAGAACTGTTGACTTATGTACGAATGCTTGTGGATATATATTCATACCTAATGAAAGGCAGCCAGCTAACAGCCAAGGCAGGAAGAACAAATTGGCAAGTCTCCAAACCATGCCTTCATTAATATTCACCTTCAATACAGCCAATTAGTGAATGAAGTTTGTCTCTCTCCCCTTCCCCTTCTCCCTCTATTTCTCATTCACTCATTTAATTTCTCCCTCCCCCTTTTTTTTCCTTCTTTACTCCATTCCTCATTTGTTAAGGGTTTACTGTCTTGCAGTCCCCAAGATGGACACCAGGCAAACAGAAACAAATGTGCCTACACCCTTGTCACAAGCTCACAGCTGCCTGCTCACATTCCTCAGGTATGTTTGCGTTTCACAGGCTTTTATTTCCAACCAGGGAGCTGAGCTTAATTAAAACTTTCATTTACTTAGGCAATAATCAAGGCTGATTTGCTTTTATTAAACCAGGCTTTGGGACCAGAAATGCAAGTTTTGCACAATCTTAAATTTGCTTACTATTCTAACCTGCTACAGAATTGAACTTGAGTCTGCATTCTGAGCACAGCTTTTAGCACAGACAGGTACATGCACATTTGCTGCTGTGTGGTTATGGGGGAGATAAGGCACCAGGCTTCAGAAAACCTACTTAGACCACAAGAAAGTCACTTCATTGTGTTCAAACTGTTATCCTTTCTCTAAATCAGGGATAATGATACTTATCTGCCAATCTCATAGGTTCGACCTATTGTCCTAATGTGACCATACACACACACACGAAAGTACTTTCCAAAATGCAAGGTACCACAAGTACAAATTATAATAAGGATTATTCTATATGGTTATATATAGGATTGAAATCTGCACTAGCTTATTTATGCTATTTTGCTTATTTCCTTGGCCACACATATTTTTCTTTTTCCTTTTTTTTTTGCGTATAATCACAGGGCTGGAAAAAAATGCTCCCCAGTAAAAATAACAGATTACGTATTGATTAAACTTACAAACTCACACTCAAATCAGGAGACTTTAGTGTCCTCCCTGGTCCTTACTATACTTTTAAAAGTGTTGTGGCTTTTTAAGAGCATTGTTGTTTTTCAGTGAGCCTCGCAAAATGGTTCGAATTAAAATGAGTCAGTATCTACCTCAATTGCTAGGAAATTTTGTATTCCTTGTAATTCAGAAACGTGACAAACTAAAGTTCAAACCAGAAACTGAAAAATGTAGTAAACATATTAGAAAAGGCAGAGGGTGGGAGAGAAGGTACAAGAACTTTATGTTTTCAGTGCCAAAGCCAAAGACGTATTTTTTCCAGTACTTCCTCACCATTCCAAAAAAAATTTTCTTAATAAAAAGACCCTTATATTTCACCCAATTAAATGTTGGAAAACAGGCTTTCAATTATTTACAAGCATCCAGAAGTTTTAAATTCAACCAACTCTCCCACATTCTCACTTTGCTCTAACACACATTCTTTATTCCATGTGCCGTTGAGATTGTCTACTCAGTGCCACGATAACCATGGGTTCAATTATTCAACTAATTTAGTGAAAAAATCACATCTAACAAATAATAAGTGGGTTGTGAAAATGTTTCATTTGCAAACCAAGTGTTCTGGCCACATTTTTGCTGAACTTCCTGGGCATGGATTCTAGTCTACATCAGCAATTTGAATGCTTTTTAAAACCCAATACTTTCCTGAGCCTCACTCATGAATGAAGGCTTGCAATTTGTAAGGTGACTGTCATAGGTGAGGGATTCATCTGTGGTCCCAGGGCTGAGAAGTAGAACCCCCAGCATAGCTTGGTACCATAATTAGCTGAGGTAACAGACTGGCCACCTTTTGGTAAAAACCTCCATCTTATATTTAACCATAAAGTAGTAAGGGTATTCTTCATACCTCCTTTTCATGCTCTACTACAGCCTAAATTCCGAAGTGTAAACCTCTCAAGACCATACCTGTGACAATGTAGGCACTGTAAGCCTAGCATTTTTACTACAGACTTTGATGTAGGCAGGTATTCCTGAGTTCATGTCCTGACTCTATCGTTCACTACCTATGTCACCTTGTACCTCAGTCTCCTCATCTGTAAGAGAGAGAAAACTGTATTTATAAGACTTAAAATGGATTAACTAGGATAATTTATGTAAATTTGGCCTAGAACCTAGCACAAAGTGAGGGCCTAATGAATGGTGGTGGTTATCATCATCATCCTCATTAACATTACTGGTATTTGCCGTGTCATCCTGACATAGGCTCTGAGTTCCCTAACACTTTGTGTAAAGTTGAAGAAACCTTTAAGACATTAGTCTTCTTTCTAGCTATCCCTATGCAATACATTCCTATTCATTCATTCATTCTTTCATTCATCCTTGCATTTATTGATTGATTCATTCATTTAATAAATATTTAAGGTTTGCTCTGTGCCAGGTACTAGGCCAGATGAAGAGTTACAAAGATGAACATTACTTGCCCTCCAGGGATTCCTGGTCAAGTGGAGTAGACAGATATGTTAACATTCATAGGGATATAATTAGAGCTATTATAGAAATCTGAAAATGTGACACTGGGAGCACTTAGGAAGTAGCATTTTCTTCTGCTTAGAAATGTCAGAAAAGGCTTCC
Source organism: Orcinus orca (assembly GCF_937001465.1). Classification (NCBI taxonomy): domain Eukaryota; kingdom Metazoa; phylum Chordata; class Mammalia; order Artiodactyla; family Delphinidae; genus Orcinus; species Orcinus orca. The sequence continues at coordinate 63,281,929 of NC_064565.1, forward strand.
TAGAAAAGGAGAACTCTGCGGTGAGTCTGAGAATTACTCGGGTGGGCAGACTAGGGAAGGGCATTTTACATACACGTGAAGACTTATAACCAGACCTGTGACCAGAGCAGGGGGCAGGGGTGCAGTGGGGAAACTGCAGCCCATGGTTCTGTGGGGGAGACCAACAGGCAGGTCCAGAAAGGGGGGCTTGGGTCCACCCAAGAGAGCCTGACCAAGCTTCCCTCAAAATTTGGGGATCCATTGAAGGTTCTGAGCAAGGGTATGACAGGATCAGATTTGTCTTTCAGAAAGATTGCCCTGAATGCAGGTGAAGGGTGCATTTGTACCAAAAATTATCCCAGCAGGGAGATAACAAAGACCAGGGAAAATGGAGTGGAGGGAATGACTCTAGAGATTTGAAGGAGGAAGACACAGCCAGGCTTCCTGAGACCCAGGCTTGGGAAGCTAAGGGAAGCAGGGGTCCACAGTGGTTTCAAGGTTCTGACTCAGGTTACCCAAGTGAAGAGTGGAGTCTCCACTGAGATGGCAAATACAAAGGAGGACCTGGTTTAGAGGGAGAACCTAGGGTGGGAAGGGGTTGGGTACAGAATAGATGAGTTTAGAGTTTGGAGCAAGTTAAATATGAGATGCCCAAAGGACATCCAGTGAATGTTTGATAAACATGTGAAGCCTAGGTCTGAGCTCTGAAAGGAAATGTGGGCATCTTTAGAGTGGACTTGGTGGTTGAAGCCATAGGTGTAGATGAGGTGTGAACCCTAGGACATGGCAGCTGCAGAGGGCACAAGCTAAAGACTAGGGGTGGAACCCCTTGAGACTCAAGTGTTAGGGACAATACAAGGAAGAAGGGTCTGGACAAAGCCCAAGAAGAAGCTGGGGAAGCAGAGAGAGTGCTGGAGAAGCCGGGTGGAGGTGGGGGGATGGGTATTTAAAGATGATGGCTGGGGGGTGGCAACGTTCATTTCTGAGAGAAGTTTGGGAAGCTGAGCGTCTGTCAGAGTGAAGGTTACCAGCAACCCCGGTGAGAGGAAATTCCATTAATTCTGAGGGACACCCAGATGCTAGGTAGAGGGGTCAGAGAACAGAGGAGGGTGTTATAAGCTTATGGGGGGTGGAGTGAGAAGGACCAGCTGAGAGTGAGAGGTGGAGGATTATGAGGTTACAGATGCCTGCTTTAGGGTTAAAGTCACACCTCTTGTATAGTGCTTTAGTTTTCTTACCACATCCTTGATTGTGGCTTGTAAATCTTTAAATCTGTTCCTTTAACTCTCTTAGATACTCAGTTCAAAAATATGGAATGAATCAAAAGAATCAGCATTTGTCATCTTTGAGAATCCCAGGTGGCTCAAAAAAGTCTTGAGTAGCTTTCAGTTACACATTTTTGTTCTGAAACCTCTCCTTTCAAACTGATTGCATCACTGCCTCCTGGAAAACCCGACAGGTATGATACTCCCCTTGCCTAACCCTGCTTTCTTCCTCGCAGCAGGCAGGAGTGATGAGCTGTATGGAAACGGCAGCTGAGGCACCCAGAGACCAAGTGTCTTTGAACAGCATCCAGCGCCTCCTTCCCCAAACTGCACCAGCACCTGCCTGGGCTGAGTAGCAAGACAGAGACATCTGTGATATCTGATGACAATCATCTCTGATTAGACTGTCACTACATAACACAGGCAAGCCGGGGCCACAGCTAATTAGCTATGTGAGGCCAGCACTCTGTTTACTGGAATTGTACTAACAAGTTGCAGCTTTTCCAAAACAGAAGAGCCATCGCACAAATGCCAGCCAGGAACCCTTCACTCCAACAGTTTAGGGACAGAGCTGCTACTTCCTTTCTATATTAAAACCATGAAACATTAATGCCTCTGAGCTGAGAGCCACTTTTAGTCCATGTTCCCACCTTCTGTAAGCTGTCACTTCAAAAGGTAGTAGTAGAATACGTTGCTTTATAGAATCCAATATTATTCTAAATGGGGTGGTGCTTTTAAATGAACGTCTCTTACTTTTTTTTTTCTTTTTAGTAGTTCTTGGGCTATGTCGGAGAATAGGCTAAGCCTGAGAAATGTAGCTAAGATTGGCCTTCTCATTTGAGCTAAAAGGACAAAAGGAACAGACAAAAACTAGAAGCTTGTGGAATTAAGGACACAGCTCTATCTCATCGCATTGGTGTCTGATAGATTTGATCTATTCATAAACATAACGTATTTAAGGTAGATTTCTAATTTTTGCCATAGAACCAGTAAAGCTGGAATTATTTTCAAAATATTTTTCTAAGCTTTCTTCCAACATAAGGGAAAATTTCCATATAAGTTCTCATTCACACATAAGAAGAGTTTCTCTCATGACATTAAGAAATTATATGCTATTTTTGTAGCTTTCATTTCCTTTAGAAACAAATGTATCTAACTTATGACAAGTGAATTGGGAACATTTGAGGGGGAGGAATGCTGATACATCTCTGATCGTTGTTATTATCTAAACATGACTTCAAAATACTTTACCTTGTATAAAAATTGGAAAACTCGAGAAAATTGGACTATTTACAAAGTAAACGAAAATTAGCAATATCATTCTTTGGATCACTTCTGCGAGAAGCTCAAACCCCTACAAGTGGACCAATTTTTTCATATGACAAATCTACCACTTACTCTTCACAGTCCCCAATTTTAGAGCAAAGTAAGACCAGTGTTTTGCTGAATTCCTACTCTCCTTCTCTTAGTCAAAACAGTTTGTTCAGGGACTTTCATAAAACAGAATTGCAGAATAGTTCTAAAAACCTGCACGTTGTTATATAAGTGAATGTCTTTTCACAGGCTCTAACACTTGAAATTGGTAAATATTTTTATTCATTTTCCAATGAAAACTATGGATTATATCCTGAAAATGTGTATGAAGTTCCTAGCACCATAGTGTAAAATGCAATCTATTGGGAATAAAACATTTTTAATAAGGTCTATTTACTAATGGATGTGGTATTTAATTTTGGTGCTGTTTAAAATCAATTCATTTACATTTATCAAAAGCACAATCCAGAATGTGTTTAAGTAAATCTCCATATTTAGAAATTCAAAAATTGTCTTAGACATGTTCATTCATTTTGTTTATGTCCATAATTTAAAACAAGCAACTTTTTCTCTTAATGAAAGTAACTCAGATTTTTTTTTTTTAATTTAAACAAAATTCCCTCTCCAGGTGGAAAGTTGATTACCAATCTCTGGTCTGGAGGTAAATTTTACAGCTGTTTTAAACCCATGAAAGTGGGTCTTATATTAGAAGTGCTGACACAACCTTATCCACAATGTATCGACATGGACTATACCACTGTAATAAGCAGTTATTATGTATGTGTAAAAATAATGAGAGGCCGTGTCTGAAGAGAGTTAATGTAAAATGCTAAGCAATTATAGTTGGTTACACAGTATAGGTTAATATTCCTTCATATAGCTGCACTTTTTTCTTCTTTTGTCCTCCAGAACTCCTAATGAAAATTTTGAGACCTGACTGTAATGATAAGCAGCCATTCACACGTCCTTTGTGTCAAGGCTGTTGCATTAATGCTTCCCTTCATATAACATTTTGCATAGCCTAAAGCATCTATTAAAATCCTTTGTAAAATTCATGAAACAAAAGTGGTGGGTTGAGTCTACGGGGAGAGAAAGTAAGCTGCTTATTAGCAAAAAGTCAAAAACACAGGGCCAATTACAGATCCGAACAAGCAGGGCTAAGGACCAGCGCAGGGAGTAATTCTTTCTTCAGCCCAATGGGCTCAAGCGAGGGGCAGGTTGGGTGAAAATATAGCAACAGTCAGAGCAGTAATTAAACGGAGATGTTTGCAGTTAGAAACAGCTCTATAACAATGGAAGGAAATGCTCAACCGACACCACTGTCTGCCCTCACAAAGATGCTAAATTGGAAGGATTTAGGGTTGCTCCCTAAAGAAGAAACAGGGGGTAGTGAAGAGGAGCAGGGGCTCAGGAGATATGTAAAGAATCTGTTTGGTATTTCAAATGTTATAAATTAGATTTTTTTAAAAAGAGAGAGAGAAAGAGCCTTCCTACCAACCCAGCAACATAAAACTGAATAAACCACAATAAGATTGCCCTTTTTCTGTTATAAACTTGATATTAAGCCTGTCATGTTCAATGACAGCCTACTAGGCCTCATGCTTTACCCTTTGGAATTTGAAAGATTGGCAGGTGTCATGATTTCCTTAATATAAAAGACCTTGCAGGTAATGTTCACCATGCACATTTATACTTCCCTAACACCACTTTCTGCATTTCGGAATCATCAGATGCGCTTTCCACGCAGCTGGTGGCGTGGGGGCTGCCCAGAAGCGTACCTGGCCCGAGGACAACGTGTGCTGCCGAAGGAGCTGGTGGTCGAGGCTGTACTTTTATGATTTGCCTTAGTAGTTTAAACATGCCCCATCTACAATTATGAGCTGCTTTGTAGAACGCGGCTCTCAGAGCATTGTTACGTTTCTTTGCAATGTTGAATGCAACCAGAATGGCTCCCATCTGAGTTGAGACTAGAAACAGGGTCACATTTAAACAATAACCCCCTCTCTGTAACTGCCCACCCCAGCCAGAGCCTTCCAATAACGCTAAGTGGGAAAAAAAATCAACACTTAGGGAAGAACAAACCCCTATTGAAGGCCAAGAGTTCCATTTCAACTGGCATCACTAATGGCACCTGTTTGTTACCACCCAATGTCACTTTAAATTAAACAAATGAGTCTTTTCAGAGGAATCAGTGGCTAGAATGAGAATCTGACATTTTTTTCCAACCCAAAGAGGGAGAATGAGTAGTTCTAGGTACTATTTAACAGAATAGTTTCATGTAAGAAATTCAGTAAATCTGTCCCCATGTATTTTAAACTTTCCATTGTAGAAAAAAAAATTGAATATACAAAAGGAGACAGAGTAATAACTCCCATGTTCTTATCACCCTGCTTCGACAAATATCATCTCATGCTCATGGCCAGTCTGGTTTCATCTATACTTCCTCTCACTTCCCACCTCACACTGTTTGGAAGAAAACCCTAGGTTTCATTTATCACATCTGTATACATTTCAGGAGGTATCTCTAAAAGATAATTATTCTTTGGCATCTTTTTACAGGTCAAGGAAATATATTGAACCACAGACCCTTTAGGATTTTTGTGGGCATTTTCCCCCCATGAGCTGCATTTCTCAAAATAATACCATTCTACTATATGTTGAAAGTACAAAGGAAAATTCAAGAGCATCGCTAGTCTCTGGTTTGTTTCAGAAGACGGTTTTTCTCACTTATTTCAAGGATTTAGGTAGCTGAACTTTTCTTCTGTGAGCCATTGTCATCTTATTTGTAAATGTTCACTTTTGGCATTCAAATATAATCACATATTTCAGGGTATCTATCTTTGTAGAAATTGGTACCACAAAAAGTTTGACTCAAAAGTATGTGTTGATCGCTTACTAGATGCCAAGATCTGCATTAGGTACAAGAAGAAAAAAAATGGCCAGGCAAGGAACGCAAGATACACAATATTGACTCATCCCTCTCTCACTGACCTCCAAACATTGTTGGACATCTTACAGGGATTATACTCTTCAACTGCCTTTTATATTGGTAAGTGTTGCTAAATAAGGAAGCTTTTTGGTAAGAATGACAAAAATTTGCCCTTTCCAATCCTTATATCACTGTTGTTTCCTTAATTGCCCCAAAAGATAAATCTGCTACTCAGATGTAAACTCCTCTCTACTCATTGTAGAGAGGAGTATAGAAGCCTGGAAAAGAGAAATACTCACTTATGAATAGACTGTAAAGAAACGAAAGTGAATTATTGTATTTCTTAAAACTTCTACATAGATTCCTTTTTTCAATTAAAGAAAAACATTTTTTCACCTTTAGCTTTTACATTTATATTCTCAATAATTAGCCAAAACAAAACACAATTTTAAAATAACATTTTCTCTCTGATTTCCTTAGAAAACCAGAGGGGGTAGACTTGGTTATTTGACTTGGCAAGATGATGTAATTTTTAAAGGGCTGGAAGATATTCATCTTTTTAAAAAGTTTTGTTGTAATGTACAAAAGAACATGTGTAACATAAATTTGAATTATAAATCATAATATTAAAATAACCACCCAATTCAAAAGCTTACAACCACCAACGCTTTTGACACTCCTATGTGCCCCTATCCCACACCTCCTGAGGTAACTTCTATCCTGAACCTGGTATTTATACCATGTCATAGGTTTTTAAAAGTATAATTTTGCTCGTAATTATATATCGTACAATTGTTTAGCTTTGTTTATTTGGGGGCTTTATAAAATGTTATCATATCATATGCAGTCTTTTGAAACTTTCTTTTCTCACTCAACATTTTATCTCAAAGATTCATTCATAATGTATGTGCCTGAATATCATTCCTATTCCCCTACTGAATAATACTCCATTGTGTGACTATAAAATAATTTGCTATTATTTACTATTATTACAGATAATGCTGCTATGAACACTCTTGTGTTTGTCTCCTGGTGTACATATACAAGAATTTCTCCAGCGCTGATTTTTTTTTTTTCCTTCTAAACATCCCAAGAATGGTAGTAGGGGAATGTACTGTTTCTGCTAATAAAGCCCTATTAAGTTCCACTAATTAAATTAATTTCAAGTTTAAAATATATATATATATATATATATATATATATATATATATATATTCAGTTCTTAAATTATAGTTTTATGTAGATAGGACAATGGGATGACGATTCAACAGCAGGAAGATTTTGCATGGACTGAATCATGAAGCCCTTGAACCAAGAAAGATACGTCAGGAGTTTCTGAACTGCAGGACCCAAAAACCTGCTCAAGGCAGCCATGCTAGTAGTGGCTTAGCTCCATTTGCTAAAAGTGGTTGAGTTAAAAGGAAGACAGCACGAAAGGAAACAGTCATTTAAAGCCAGATGAACGTGGGAACTTCATTTAGGTTACTTTTTTTTTTTTCCAAAAGAACATCATAAACAAAAGAAAAGGAAAAAAACCCACATAGCTTCTATCTCTGGAATATTAAATGAAAAAGCATGTTTGGCAAAATACCTCAGAACTTTCTAAACTATTATCTCCCTATAGTTTCACTAACATGTTAACCTACTTAGAGCAATTAGTGCTTCATTAGTAAGGCTAACTAACTGTTGCTGGGCCCTGTAATGATTTGCCAGGCTTTCCAGATACAAGTGCATAATCAATGTTTTCCAATTACTTCTATAGTGCAACCACTATTTCAAATAAACTAGATAATAATACAAACCCATTACTGGAGCTGCAGTAGCAGAGGCATTTAATTGCAAGGCAGTTCTTCTCAGCTTTTAAAATTTTTCACACTAATGAAGTGTCATACAAAAAAGTTGTATTGATTTTTCCACCACATGGCTTCAACCACAAATATGTAATTATCCCTTTTATATCTAGCTGGGGGATTAAAATAATCTATAGTATATAGCCTTTACTTATCCCTGATGGGTTTGGTAGTACTTTTACCCTTTTCAAAATATTCAGCCCTTTGATGAATGAACTTTAGGCAAAATGTTGCTTTATCTGTTTCAAATCTTTGCTTTTTAAAGTCAGTTTGTGTGCAGGCATTAAAGTCTGAAATCTCAAGCTTCCCAAACCACCTAAAGAACACCTTTTGATATAACTGAATTTGCTGAGAGCATCACAGATATTTTTCGCTACTGAAGAAATCAACAAGAGTGTACAGTACTATACACTAGCAGTACCCACATTTGTATTTCACTATATTACATTTTTATTCATAGCTAACATTTTATTAACCATGTTATATTTTTACACAAATAAAGTGGCCCTGGCATTAACTGGAGCCAGTTCTTTCCCAGGTGTTTAGGAAAAAAAAAAAAAAAGAGTAACAATCCATTTATGTTAAATTTATTTTCTCATTACAGTTTGGCCAATAAATCAGGAAAAAAGTATTTTCTTTACAAAAAGAGAAAGTCATTATAAGTATAAAATGAATTTTGCAGAGATTGAGAATTAATACTGGGAGCATAGGGCTTTTTAAAAATTAGCCTGTCTTTCTTGATCTTTTTACACATAAATCGGTTCCTTTCAACATTTTTGCTGAGAATTCTTTTGGTTACACTTTAACATTATTTCAATTATGGTCAGTGTAAAAATAGATTCAAAAGGGTAAAAAACACAGCTTAAATGTCTACAAGACCTTGTTCTTAATATTCATGTGTCAAAAACTGTATCTCCCTATAGTTTCAGTAACATGTTAACCTACTTACCACCCTGAGTTTTCCCAGATGCAAGGATTTTCGAGATTTCCTGACTTTCTGGGTTTTGTGGTTTAAGGAAACATTCACGTTCAAATTAATACACCATATTTCAGAGTCTGAAAATTCTGTCAAGGTGACTGTGGATATTTAAAAAATGTTGTAAGTCAACACTGGAAAATCTTGAAGCAAAAATTTAGCGGCATAGAGATATAACCTTAATTTTTTGTGTGACATTTTAAACCTAGGTATTTCATGCTAACTTTAAAATTTTTCCAAGCAGAGCATTTATGGACAAAGAATTGTCTAAAAAGGATTGCTTCACAACAAGAAGAGCAGGCTAAAAATAAAAATACCCAAACTTACTAAGTGTATGTAGATTTCCATATCTATTATAGCATCCTTAACTTAAAAAAACACCTTTTTTATCAAAAATACCTTTTTATCAAAAATACCTTTTTATCAAAAACACCTTTTTATCAAAAATACCTTTATCAAAAATATTATGCTATACTACCAAATTGTGAGAGAAGCAAAATGTCAACAAATACATCTTTAAAATAAATGAAACTAATGAATTTAAAGGCTAGCTATGTACAATATTTGGATCTAACATCCATTTAAAATATCCTTCGTGGTAGAGATATTTGCAGGTAAAGGGTAAGAGGTAAATGAAAAAAACTGATAAAGTGGGGCAGCTTGGCTATTAAGGAGAGCTGCAGTTTATTTTTAAATTAATTCACACACAAAATGTTTTAATATTGATTTCTAAAAAAAAAAAATGCCCTTGAGATTTATTTCACACGATTCTTCCTATACGTAGAATTAGTTTTCCTGGCCTTCTGTGGTTTGCTTTTCTTATATTTTAAAATACTGATCTATTTGTCTTTAGGAATTCAGAGAAGCAGTGGTCGTGCCCATGCTAAAACTGGCTGGGAGGTGAAATACGCCTTCTAATGTAATGGACAATATTCCATCCAACTCTTATTTCCACATGCTATATACAGTATATGAGCAGCCTTATGTGGTGGTAAAGTATAAGAAATATGACTGTATTAAAAACAGATTATCATCAAGAATTGTGAGAAAGATAAAAAGTGAAATTTCTGTCAAGGGGAAGAGAGAGATGGGCTCCTCACTGTGGATTTCAACTCTCAAGTCCACATGTAGCTGGTAGTAGTGTGTGTTTTCAAGATACTAAACGCCATTCCCTTGACCGTTGACATGAAGCGATCAGAGTCATATTTATTGATGAAACTCTCAGCCCCCATCCAGTCGCACTGAGTGTGCATCATACAGCTGTCAGCAGAACCGGGGCACCACAACGCTGAGCACCGGTGACATTTCCCTCTCATAATTTATGAAAACAAAAGAACTCAAAGTTTGTAGGACACCAGAGTAATTTTAAAATAGTCTCCATGAAGGCTATATTGTGGTCCGTTAAATAAGCACTTTTCTGGCTTATGGTTTTTAGGAGAATCAATTGCAAACCAAATTAGAACCATAAACATGGCAGTTATTTCAAGAATTTTAATCCTGAGGTAAGGGTTATAAGTTCGACAAGCTATTTGGGGATGTAGTTAATTACCATAATACTACAGCATAATTCTCTTCATGATGTGTGATGGTCTCACCTATACAAGATTTCACAGGTGTTTTATAAGTTTAAGACCCTAAAAAGCCACTTAATTATTTTACATCTTCAAGATAATGTTTTGCTTCTTTGACATTGTTTGGTAGCTAGAAGATGCAGTATTATTTAAAACTAAAAACATTAACCAAAGAGCAAAAGACTTTGAGTCTCTAGCACCAACTGTTAGATTTGATTGAACTAGTGATTCAGTAATGACCTTGAACTGTAATTTAAGAGGGAGATTCCTCAATAAGGAAGAATTACTCCTGCATGAAGAGTAGCAAATTGCACAACACTGTGGGATTTTTCGTGTGTGTGTGTGTGTGTGTGTGTGTGTGTGTGTGTGTGTGTGTGTGTGTGTGTGTGTGTGTGTGTGTGTGTGTAGGAAAAGCAGGATGTGTGACATAATGCGAATACATGCATCTTGGATGTGACCTTTGTACTCAAGTTGTTAAAGTATGAACTTAATCTAGAAAAGACCTAACAGGAACTCTAATCGATTGCTTGGGGGTTTTGGGGGGGAGGGGGAGTTGTTTGTTTTTGTTTTGTTTTGTGGTGGGGAGATGGAGGAGGAGGGGAATGAAGACTGGAGAGAAAGCATCACTGAAAGTGAGACAGAGGTATAATTTTCATATCTCCATTCAATTCTGCTTATGATACCCATGGACTTACCTATGGAATAGATGGTGGATTATAACTATACAATGACAAGATCACATCAAATGGGAATATACTATCTATAAATACATAAAACCATTTCATTACTAAAATTAATTTCATCTTAGTATCTTCTTACACCATCTATTCCAAACTGGGAGTGATTTACATTTCCATTTTACTACCAGGAACCTAAGGTAGAAATGCAGCGAACATTTCTAAAATGAACTATTCAAACGTAGCAGAATTCCTAAAAATGACTTTTAAGTAATTAAGGATATGTGTACAGTTGACCTTTGAACAACCTAGGTTTGAACTGAGAGGGTCACTTGTATGCAGATTTTTTCCAATAAATACGGACCACAGTATTACGGGATCCACAGATGCCAAGCCTCAGAGAGGAGAGGAGACTGTAAAGTTGTTCATGATTTTTCCCGGGGTGAAGGGTGGTGGTGCAGGCACCGCTAACTCCCATGTTGTTCAAGAATCAACTGTACTGATATACTGAAGGCTAGGATACCTTACCCAGGAAAGGCCTGAAGCCCTGTGCAAGCAGAAAGGCAGGGAGAAAAGGTTGTCTTACATTACATACATGTAAACTGGCACTAGGATCTCAACTTGATAGACACAGGTCTTCCTACTCTGACAGGTAGCCCTGGAAACACTGGGATGACTCCTTCTAGGGTGAAAGTTCAGAAAGAATGACCAGAACCACCTCTTCTCCTCCTCCTGTTGGCATCCCTGATAGGAAGGCAGGCAGTCCTTATGCCCCACACTCCGAGCCCTAGGCCACATTTTTTATACCCCCCCAACTCCCCACCTGGATGAAGGTACAGTGATGGAGAAGTGCCTCTGGACCTGAGAGTGAGCAACGCTAGTCCTCGCACCTGAGACACAACCCCTACAGGGCCACCAGTCCCTATATGACTCCTCGCAAACTGCAACTGTTGAAAGTCGGTGTCTAGCGGGGGATAACCTCTTGTATATAAAACTGAGAGTAGGATTAATTTAAAGCAGGGACATTTGTGACCAGAAGGCTGTGGACCTCTGGAATTGGTCTCTTTTTCATCTCAACCAGGGTTTATATCAGCTTCCTTATCTGTAAAATGAGCCTCATAGAGATGATCTGAGGATTGAGACAACGCTTTGTAAAGCACAGACCACAGTGGCTGGTACACAGCCCTTAATAAATAAATAAAAATAAACAGCCCTATTTTATCAAGCTACTACTATTATTATTATATTTATTGTATATTATTACTATTATTATTTTTATTGTTCAATGCATAAGATATTAATGCTCCTGTGAGTGTACATGTGTATGTGTTTGTCTCTGTGTGTATGTATGAGCATATATGCATGGACATATGTGTATGTGTGCATATATATGCATATATGTGTATGCATCTATCACATTTTCTCCAAAATCTGTGTGCCTATTATCCAAAGAAGGGTAAGAAGGAGAGAAATGGGTTTAAAAACTGAAGAGGGAGAGAGAAGGAAGGAGGAAGAGAGAGCAGAGAGGAAGGAAGGTAAGAAAGAAAAAGAAAAAAGAAAAAATGTAAAAAGTCTTGGCACCTGACCCTCCTCCATGAAGCAGGTATCCTTTCAACCTTTCCCCTTCACCCCCTCCAACTGTGGCACCAGCACAATAGGTTGGTGATGTCCCATCCAATTTATGCTGTCAGTTCATTTTTCAGATCTACTCCCCCTTACGTGTATCTCCCAGAGAAGAAGCCAGAGGAGCAATGTTGCAGGGGGGTTGAGATGAAGCCTGTCAGATAGCATCAGAGCTGAAAATTACAGCTGATTAAAGGAATAAAAAACCTCCAGGATCATTTGGCATTCTCAAAATTGACAAGTTAAGGTGCTACCCCTTTAAATATCTGCTGGTCTCTCAGCTCTGAGATGGAGCTTTTTCTGGAACCGTGTTTATAACCCTGAGAAACAGAAAGGAGTGAACTCACAACCTTTTATGAAGCTTTAAAAGCTTTGTTTTCCCTCTCCAGTGTTTTTTAATCTTAAAAACAAAAACACCGGGAAACTTGCGTTTGAGCATAAACAGCACATTTTCCTAACAGAAGTAAAGCTCCAAAAGCCTCAGAAGCTGGTGGACCCTGAATACTGCAGCTGCAGTTTATTTTCCAGGGGGTTAAAAAAGCTGCAAAGCCCTCGTTTCTCTTTCTAAAGGAGCAAAGGAAACGATCTCCTTCGCAGTGGAAATAAAAACGTGAGTTCAGTACTTACCGACGGTTACACTAATATAATGCCCTCTAAAAAGACGGTGATAACCATATTCACAGCCATTAAACTTCAGGGATACAGTGGAAGCTCGCAGCATCGTCGGCCTTACAGAGACCAGTGTTGCACAGCCTCAAATCTTCCTACTACTTACTGTGTTTTCTGTTTGCTGCTCTTTATGGGAGCGCACGTTTTATCTTTTTATGGATGTTAAAACATTTATAACTGTACAAGGTCAATGTAGAGGGGCTTGCATCAAAACTGAAACTGCACAAGTAGCCACAAGGGATGGATTAAGCCTAGAAGTTCGAGCGAACATCGCAAACGTCTAGATGCCATTTCAGGATGCATGCGTCAAAATGGCAGCCTGGAAGCGATGAGTCAACAAACAGGAATGGTGTCCTAAGAGCAACTTGTGTGCAAGGCCAGGGTGGTGGGAGGAGTTCCCATGGCCTGGCCTGGTGCCCTAGGGGGGCCTCCATTCCTCTTTCTAGTCGGTTCTACTCCCGAAACCCCCACCCCGCCCCATTTCCTCACAACTTACTCGATGCTCACCCTTCTCTTTCTCTCCACACATGGTATTTGTCTCCTCCTCTGGGTCCAGCCAGGACCCAGACTAGCTATTTATCTCAAAGACACGTGGACCTTTACTTAAAGACATCTACTCTGAATCTCCAATAGCCTGGTACATGTTTGGTAGTTAAAAGATTTATCATTAAAAGATGAGGTCCTTCTTTGCCTTTTTTTTCTTCAAATATCGGAGAGAATCAACTTATAAACCAACTGAGAAAGGTTATCTCTGGTTAGCCTTCAACCAACATTCCAGGGTGTAGGGTCTCAGTTTTTGCAGGTTGAGTCAGAGAAAATCGACCAACCCAGTGAGTTAACTAACAGGGTTGTTTGGAACTATGAGAATGTAGTAAGCTGATTAGGAGAAAGGAAAGCAGCCCTACTTAATACTCCAGATTTCAGTAGACAGGGCATGTGAAGAAGGCTTTTGGGAAAAGCAGGAGTTTCGCTTCCTGAATTCTACCACTTACTAGTCAAGCAACCAGGGACAATTCACTTTACCTCTCAGATCATTAGTTTTCTTCTCTATAAGATGAGAATAAGCCTACCTGCCCTGTCTTCCCAACTGTACAACAGTTTGCAAATGTTAGATTTTGTTCTACTTATCCAAAGGTAAGAAAAATAAGCTTCTAGAAGGTCTACTGGTCCAACAAGCAAAGAGCAGCATTCTAATATCCGCTTTCTCACTGATTGAGTTAACCTTTCTGTCTCCATTTCTTTACCTGTAAAATGGCATAATATGCCAGCCCTATTGCTTTACAGAAGACAGAATAAAGTATTATTGATGAAAATGCTTTGAAAAATGCCAAATGCCATACAAATGTACAGTATTATTATTTCTATTATGCAGTAAAAGCGCTTCATAAAAATTGTCTCCTGGTGTCTGAATTTGATATCTTTAGGCACTGTTTTCTTTAAAACCTGATATTTCAACCAAATAAATACATGAACGTTTAACAATCTTCTGGTGATACATTTGGAGTCTCAAAATATCAAGTTATCCATTCACAGATTTCTCTTTTCAAAGTGGCATATCTTCTGGCTGTCTTCCTTCTATGATTAGTCACAGACTTCAAGGCAACGTCTAGACCATGCCAACTGTTCATTGAAAAGCAAGAAGTACAGGTTTTTGCCTATGTCACTGGAGACAATGAGCTTGACTGATTATGGTTACTGAAGTAGTCTATTCAGTGCATGAACTGGTCCAAAGATCAGACATTTTATTGAAAATAGAAATGTGTGGCCCCTGAGAGGTATCTGAGATTGCAGAGACGCTCACACCCTCAAGAGGAGGCAGTCTAGCTGGACAGAGGGACACACATACACAAAGGAGAAATTAAACACCCCTGTCACGTGTACAAGACTAGACTTCTGCTGGAATTTTTTTCTTTTTTTTTTTTTTTTTTACTCCCAACCACTTTCAGAAGGATAACTTTGTTTCAGCACCCATGATAATTATTGGCAGTATTCCTAAATCCTCAAACCTTTTTACCTGTTGCACTGGAAGATACATATGGGATTGAGGATAATAATTTATGCCCAGCTTTTTTCCTCTTTTGACTTTAGTTTTGATATCACATCATGATTCAAAGCTTGGTGCACCATAAATTTTCTCCAAATGTGTAGTAATTCCTAGGTGCAGTCCAAAGTTATGATTCATTTATACTGGAGTGACAGCATAATACCTAGGTGTCAGAATCCATTAAAACCGTTCAATGTCTTCTGTTTATTTTTAGAACCAATTGAGACTTAACTGATGGTGAAAAATATACAGTCAAGTGTGTTTACTTCACCTTTACCAAGAATCCGTTATAGTCCCAATTAATTTGTTATTCCTGTCACAACAGGTACTGGATACTTCAAAACTGTCATTACTGTTTCTGCCTTTTTTTTCCTGAGGGCCTGTGTTTATTTTTAACCCATTCAGAGGTATCTGCCTATTATGGGCTAAGTAAGGATTTCTGTGTGTCTGTGTGTGTCTGTGTGTGTATGTGTGAGAGAGAGACAGAGAGAAAGAGAGAGAGAAGTATATTCTCAGAACAACATAACGTGATACAGATTCTGCACCAGAAATCCTTTTCTTACTGCCCAAACAAGATGTTCTCCTCTATACTAACTTTAAAGATTTCTCATAGAGGACATAGAGAACCAGTCCTGGTATATTAGACCAGATAGACAACAATGAAATTTGAAATGTTCTAAATATGACAGTCATTGAGGTATTTTTTCTGCATAACTATTGTCATTTATGATTTATTCCTGAACATTTTATATATGTAGTTTCTAATGGGAAAGTCTACAGTTCACGGAGAGGAGTGGCTGTGAGCTCTTTCAGGCAAAAGCCAAGTCCTGTTCATTACTCTTTGAAGGAACGAATTAATGTAAGGAATATTTGTAAGGAATTATTTTTTTATAATCTGAAAATATAAAGCATACAAAAGGGGGTTTCACAAAAAGCATGAGAATTATCAGAAATAGTATGCACAAGATAATTTTCATCACAAAAATTCCCATTTGTACTCAAGCTAAAAATGACAAAACAATTAAAAGTAATTTAGACATAGGTGTGTGAGACAACCACCCATCCCTTCCCTGTTACTGCTCCAGGAAATTGATGGAGTACTGAAATTACCAAAATTTGATGATCAGAATTTTCTATGATCACTCCTTGGCATGGAGCACACCCGAGGATGTTGTGAGGCTTTTGAGTGGGCATTCAAGAATCAGATTGCCTTGGGTTAAGCCTCAGTTCGACTCTTGGCTTTGATCTGAACTCACTTAGCAATGTGTCCTTGAATAGGCTACTTAATCTAAGTCTCAGATTTCTTTTCAAAAATGGAAATGATAATACTTCTTAACTCCCAGGAGTTCAGTGAGAATATATCATATTGGAAGCACTAAGCACAATTCCAGGCACATGATAAGATTATCATATGTTTTGGTTGTTAATGTAAGAGGACTTACTGGGGGAAGTACAAGGTCTAGGTAACCTAATCATGGGTGTCAGAGCTCATTAGCTGTTTAGAGCCCTCAGGGAGTTTGGCATAACCAAGAGGATTTGTTCTACAAGGATGAGGGAAAGTGCTAGCAGTGCTTCCATATCTTCATTTCTTGGTACACTTGATATTTATAATTATAATTATCATTGTGTTGTTTGCATGTATCAATGTACAACACATTACACCGTATTGTAATTATTTATAAATATGTCTGGCTTCCTCACTTAAACTCTTTGAGAAAACAGGTCTGAATGCTTGATAATAAGTGTAGGTTTTAAAAAATATTGGTTAAATATCTGAATGAAGTAGAACTGACCTAATGGTATTACAAACAAATGTGAGATTGTACTTTTGAATTGAGCTTTTGGTTCACTGTAAAGAAAGAGGGTATAAGTAACAAATATTTCCAATACAGCTCTCTAATCATGGGTGTCAGAGCTCATTAGCTGTTTAGGGTCCTCAAGGAATTTGACATAACCAAGAGGACATATTCTACAAGGATCAGGGGAAGTATTAGCAGTGTTTATGCCTCTTCATTTCTTCATATACATGATATTTCAAAGAGATTACTGACAGCTATGTGACCTTGGGCAGGTTGCTTAACTTCTCTGAGCATCCCTTTCCTTTCCTGTAAAATAGGGATAATTAGAGTATCTTTCTCATAGGATTGTGAGGATTATTTAACATGTATAAAGTTCTTTTAAAAATGCTGGCACATAGTAAGTGCTATAGACTGAATTGCGCCACCCCAAAAAACTCATGTTGAAGCCCTAATCCCCAGTGTGACTATATTTGGAGATAGGGTCTATAAGGAAGTAATTAAAATTAAAGGAGGTCATAAGGGTGGGGCCCTGATCTGATGGGATTAGCGTCCTTACAAGAAGAGACATCAGTGAATTGATTCTCTCTCTTTCTGCCTTATGAGGACACAGCGAGAAGGCAGCATCTATAAGCCAGGAAGAAAGCTCTCACCAGAAACCAAATGTGCAGGCACCTTGATCTTAGACTTCCCATCCTCCAGAACTATGAACAACACATTTTTGTTGATTAAGCTACCCAATCTGTGGCATTTTGTTATAACAGCTTGAGCAGACTAAGACAGTAAGCACTCAGCAAATGTTATTGTTATTATTTTTGTTAATTGATATCATACATTTCCCACCAAAAGGTTCTCAAGCTCTTCTAATGGTCTCTGGGGTGTTTTTCCTTTACTTGGCAAACTACCAAAGCAAAAAAGAAGTCCATCTGACCTTTTTATTGTTATGGTTTCAAACCAAAATTCAACCTTGGACTTTTAACAGTAGAAATGACCAGTGCTACACCTATTTCTTCAGGTTTCCAGCTTGAGACCTTCTGGCGGGTGATAAAGGTTTTGGGTTTCCTGTGCAGAGCAGAATGCCCTAGCTGACAGCAGAATATCCTTTCAATTTTGAATAAAATGAGTGGAAGATATCTGAGAAATTCTGCTCTCTTTCTGCTTGAGTGAATACCTGTCATGCTTCTTACATCTACTGAAGCAATTAACACACACAAAGCTATATTTGCTCAGCCAGTGCTCCCCAACGGGGGTGTTAGCTTATACCAGTGAATAGCAAAGACCTCTGAATTTTTCAGCAAGCTAGTTTCTCCCTGAGCTCCTATCCAGACAGCCATGGAGCAACTCCTGCATACATGCTCACTACTCTCCACCTGCCTCTCTTCTCCTCCTTTACCTTTACTTTCCCCACAGTCAGGACAGCCTGGTGTTCACCTGTAGACCTAACCAGATCTTAGCTCTTTCCTATCAGCTCAGATCCTATCCTTTCCACAAAGGCTTTGAGTAGCCCAGGGCTCCCAACCCTGGCTGCACACCTGAGGGAGCTTTTTTAAAAATGCCAAAGCCTAGGACCAACCCTGTAACAATGATATCAGAATCTGAGGATGGAACATGGGCAGTGATGATTTGAATAAGCTGATCAGGTTTGAGACCCTGAAGCAGCCCTAGTTCCAAAGCTCAGTTTCACTCTGAACGTGCATTTCAGTTCTTCACTGTAACTTCACCCTGTCTCCCAGTTTGAGTAACTGGTTCTTGGTCTTGTAGCTCTGTGCCTGATTCATCAGCTTGATAACCAGGTTTTCTCCCAAGTTCTCCTGGAATAAAGCCCTGCTTTATTCTTACCATCCAGCCCTCTGTGCCTCTCCAGGACTAGAGGCAAGTCCCTGAACCCTATTCTTAATGAGAAGATCACATCCAGCTGCAGAACCTCTCTGACACTGGCTCAAGGCCTGCCTGCTGGCATAGCCCCAGCTGCCTGCTCTGAGATTTCCTGCCACCTTCTCCACCTGACTTAACAGAGTCCCACTGTCTGGTTGGACCCTCCTGGGTCACCTCCCCACATGTCATCTGGACACCATGCTATGTCTGGGGCAGATGGAGTTCTTTCCATCAGTTGTGGGTTTTCACATCACTAATCTGATTACATTCAGAAGATTGTCTTTTGCTCTGAGATCATGGCTTTCTCACTTTTTGGTGTTATAATGCCCTTTCTTTTGAGAAATGACGGTGATAGTAGATGGCAACTGCATCTTGGCAACATTTTTTAAAAAGTGGAGAACCTTATCTCAAGTTATCTCCACCTCCAAATGGCAGTTTCTAGATCTCAGGACCCTTCTCCCCATGTGGCCCATCCCACCAACAGCTCTGCCCCTCTTCTGGCACACAAGCTGCACTCCCTTCTCAAGTCATCCCTCCCTGATGACTGCAACCCCTCCTTTACATTGTCTTGGATCAAGTTCTCATTCCAGCAAGCAACCCAAGAGCAAAAATATTATTAGTGGTACTATGTAGGGCCAGAGGTTTTACACATAAGAGGCACTTGAGATCATCTAGCTCAGTGGTTCCCAAGTCTGGGGATTTTATGGTCTAATAAGTTAAAAAAAAACAAAACAAGAAAAACAGACCAACTATTTTGGGGCTGTTATAAAGTTGCCATTTTTTGTTGTTTGCCAAGATGCAGTTGCTATCTACCATCCCCATCATTTCTTAAAAGCAAGGACATTATAACATCAAAAAGTCAGGACAGATGTAATTGCAGATTAAAGGTAATCCTTTGAATGTGATCATCTTAGTGTGATGAAAAACTGCCTTGAGTGTTCTTATTTTTCTTAGTTTAATATACACCAATAAAAACTTGATCATGGACTAGCATAAGTTCTTAGGTGGGTGTTTAAGAACACTAATTTAGTTCAAATCCTACATTTAACTGGTTAGGAAACTGAGTCACAGGGGGTTACCTTATTTCCCCCAGGTCACCTAGCAGATCAGCAGAATCTGGGCTAAAACTCAGGTGTCCTGACTCCTAGGCCAGGCCAGGTGACTGCCTGTGCATTCTGATGCCTCTTGACTAATTGACCCTTATCTCCCTTTTTAACCCCCTTTTTTTCCTTATAGAAAGGCCCCCACTCCCTGCATCAGTAAAAGTCGGACACTCCTCGTTCCTGGCAGCTTCAGTTAAAATGACGAACAGAAGTAAGATGGGGAATAATAACAACAGTTTTCTCTCATCAGCTGACCACTAAGTGCCAGGCATGGTGCTAGGCATTTTACAAATGCTACTCTTTAATCCTTTAATAAGCCTAAAAGGTTAAGTAACAGTTTCTCGATTTTTCAGGTGAGAAAACTGAAGCACAGAGGTCACTTGCCCCAAATTGTGTGGTAGTAAATTCAGAACCCTGATTTAAAACCAGGTCTTCTTTATTCCAAAGGTCCTTCTTCTGTGCAATCCTTCCTCTCTTGGAAGCAAAAGTGGGGGCCTGAATCAATGACTCAGTTCTAGATTCTCAGCTTCTTGCTATCTTTTAAAAGATACAGAATCACTGGCATACTACTAGATCTTTAGTTTTTTGGCTTTCTTTTCTTTTTGTTAATATAGAGCACCTAATACCTACACCCATAATTCCTGCCCCATGGTCCCAAGTGCACCCTGGAGATCCAACAGGGTGCAGTTTATCATGTAAACTCAGCCCTCACAGAGCACTCGATAAATTAAAGATGTGGCTGAGACCAAATCTGTGCTTGAACTTAATGATCTTGGTGATCTCTGAAGGTTCCCATGGATAGTCCCAGAATTGCTCTAATCTGCATTTGTGTACATTGATTAGTACTTGTTATCCAGCCTAGTCCAGTCAACACGGCCTAATCACCGCAAAATGAATGTTGGTACATGCTTTAATTCCCAGGTTATCTTATTATCCAGAGATATTTGTCCTTATTATTGTTATTCTGGGGAGTTGTTGTCAGAAAACAGGGAATAATTTGACGATCCTGGGAAGAAAGATTGAAAACTGGGCCGGCATTAAAAACACTGAAATTTCTCGGTTCAGATTTGTATGGAAATTACTCAGCTGGATAAAAAAAGAGGCATAAAAAGAGGCCCATTTGGAATCCCAATTCCAGAGTAAACCAAAGATATATCACTATGTTCTTAGACTACCAGACACAGGCACATAATCTCTAGAAGGGAAAGAACTGGGTCTTACTTATCTTTGTCTCCTAAACACACCTAGTGTTTGGCACCTAGTAAGTGCTCAATAAATGTTTATAAAATTAAACGGGTTATTTCTGAGAAAAATGAAATAGCAGAGGGAGGCAACTGAGAAATATTGCACGGAATCCAGTCAGAACGTATATATTAGACACTCACAAAGTTCATAACCAAAGGATTATGGCTGCGGAAACCAATCTGATATCACCTCAGGTATTAGTTTCCTGTGGCTGCTGAAACAGATTATCACAATTTGGGTGGCTTAAAGCAACAGAAATGTATCCTCTTGCCATTTTGGAGGTTAGAGGTTTGAAATCAAGGTGTCAGCAGGGCTGTAATCCCTCCAGAGGCTGTAGGGAGATTCATTCCTTGCCTTTTCCAGCCTCTGCTGGCTGTTGGCACTCCTTGCTTATGGGCCTCACTCCAATCTCTGCCTCTGTCTCCACATGGCCTTCTCCTCCATGTCTTCTCTGTCCACCTGGTAATCCAGAATGATCTCATCTTGAGAGCATTAGCTTAACTATATCTGCACAGATCCCTTTTCCAGATAAGAGTACATTCACAGTTTCCAGGATGTGGACATATATTTTTGGGAGCCATCATTCAAAGCACTATACTTCATATGATGCCAAACTCAGGTTTAAGCATTGTCTTGGCTGTGTGTTACTGAGGTGTAGAGAAAAAATATTGCAACTAGAGAGAAGTGAAACAAAGAGGTACATATTGGGGGCATAATATTTCAAAAACTGTTCATTATTCCTTCCTCCCTTTAGTTGTACTCTCCCCCACTGTGTCACTATTATAGACTCAGGGAAACACAGGGAATGACAGCTGGGAAGGAGGAGGAGAAGTTCTATGCCTGGAAGAGGGAACAAATTTTTTTCATCTTGCAGGCCTTGAGGGCTTCCTGGGAAAGAGGAGGCTAGAGATAAGAGGAGGAGATATATATCTTTTGTACCTCTCTGTTCTGGGCCCAAGTCTTGGAGGAAAGTGTGTTAGAGAGGTCCAGGAAAGCCAAAAGCAGAGAGGTGTTTTCTCCACTTCTTATGTGAGGCTTGGGAAGGAGATGACCTCACAGGATGCCTCCACAACAACCGGGGGCTGCTATCTGGCCAAGCAAAGAAAGCACCTGAGTTGGCACTCCTGAGCTGCCAGTGCGTGGAAGAGCCCCACACCATCTCTTCTGTGCCACAGGAGGGCCTGTGCCAATACAAGGATCCTACATGAAGGATCCCCACGGTGGAAGCTGAGGAGCCCTGAAGGCACGATCTATAGGGCAGGTTGCCTGGGCTAGGAATAAATGGGAAGAGCAACCAGGCTTCAGGGCATGCATAGAATCTATAAGATCAAGCTGGAGCCAATTCACCAGACAGAGATGGAGCCTAGTGAACAGACCACAAGTTTACAGCCACTGCAGAGGTCAGCACTGGATGCCATCAGGACACCCAGAGACTTGGAGGACATGGAATATCCACTTCTCAGGAACTAGAGGGCAGTACAATGACCTGAGCCTGTCATCCAAAGACACCTCTTCTCACCACCAGGAGGCTGTGTAAACCCTTCCTTCCAGACACCCACAAAACTGTACCTGAGGGGCACAGGAAGAATGGTAGAAAATCAGAAAGTCTGCAATACCTAAATAGTCTATTGAAATTGTTGCTTGGAACTGAATTTAACAATTTGGACTGAGGTGTTCCCCATATCCACTCTGCCCTGGCAACACAGTAGGTTTGGAGTGTATAAAAAAGACTTGATCAGACATGAAAAAGCTAAATTTTCTTTGCACATTTGTAAGGACTGTTTGCCATGCAAACAGGTACAATCATAAACGTGAATTGAAATCTACCTCAAATATTTGAAAAAATGATTTCACCACATTCAGACCAAACATTAGTAGTTTAACATCATTAGTATAGACTAATCCTCAGTACTAGAGAGATGAAAAATATAACCTTGCAGAGTTGGAAGAGCATCAGTTCTTCTATTCCAAGAAGGTGTGTCCCCAAACCACCCTCTACTTCATTTCATTTTCTCTCTCATTCTGTTCATTCCATACATACTTACAGCAGACCTTCTTTGCATGAGGCACTGTGCTAGGTCCTGGGATAAATAATGAATAAACCGGGGGCTCTGCCCAGAACATGTAACTATTATTCACAGACCTTTTCTAAACGCACAGTCCAGGGTCTTGGTAAGCTAATAACACCTCTGAAAAGCCCAACATCACTCCCCTAGTCATTAGATAATTGCCATGTAATCAAGTATTTAATGAAGCCCTCTGATTCTGTGTAGATTCTGTCTGAACCCAACAGTTACATTTTTGATTACTTTCTTGACAATATTTCGTGGTCTATTTATTTACAGAGAAACCTGCCTTCATTTATAACAATATTTAGGTCACTCCAAGCATTTTTATTTTTCCTTTGATTACTAAAAAAAGGATTGGACTGAACAGGAAACAGCTAGATAAATAATGCACTGAAACCTCCTGCAGGACAACGGTTTTAGAATTCTTTGGGCTTCGTAGTGTCATATTCTAAACAATGGGGGTGAACACTATGTTCAATTATTATTTAGATACTAATTTCTCCTTCATCTTAGTGGGTGTTAACTGCCAAATCCATGCTTCACATTCTGAATAATTACTCCCTCAATGATGAACATATCATAATGGTCCATTTTAACAAAATTAAAATAATTTCCCATTTATTTTTTTCACACTGCCTAGAAGTCATGCTAAAACAAAGGGTGAACAGGAAGAGGAAGGACAACGTGAAGTGATGGAACGTTGTGTAACAGCTGCCTTCTCTGAGCAGGGAGGGAAAACTTCATTTACTATCATTTAAAATATTGCAACAGTTCCTAAGCTTCTCCCCTGCCCTTTCTATGTTTAATCCAAAAAAATACCACTTTCAAAGTTTCCTTCTATCATAATGCCAATCGTTCTACACCTCCAGCCCAGAAGACTCACAAACAAGCGGCACAGATTTTTGTGCGAGTGCAGTTATGGTCTATCATTATTAAATGTCTCCTGGTGGGCGGGAGAGGCGCTTCATCACAAACAGCCATTCATCAGCACTCACCCAGCCGCTCACATCTGACCTCAGCAGCAATAATGCCACATCAAGTAGGCCAACTACCCAGTTTAGCAGCCGAGCAGAGAGCACAAGCTGGCTCCAAGATTAAGTACGCTGCCGCAGGCTTCCATTCCCAGGAGCTCCTCGGGCTGATGTTGTATTGATTGAGAAACTTTACCAGTAAGTATCACAAACAACAATAGCCAGGTCAAGACCGGCGATGCCTGAATAGGAATTCCCCACGGAGCACACTCTGAGCCAGGTGCCGCTCTCATGATCTGAGCACAGGTTGAATAAGGTTTCCGAGGTAGGAAAGAGTGAGAACTTGCAGTTGGAAATGACATTTAAGCAAGTCCACGTGGGAACAGAATGAGAGACAATGATGTAATTATCTATTCCCCAGCTTCCAACTGCAGCAAAAGCCTGTCATCTCTCAGCGTTTCTATATTCTCCAAGCCTTCTACTTCTTGCTTTTAATGCCTGTTGGGGGTGTATGATGCCTAAATCCAATATGCAAACACAGGCAGCATTCAGGGTAAACAAAAAATGAAATACTGCCATGTAACAATAGCCAAGCCATTTTAATCTGAGAAATAAAAAGGGAGATTTCTGGCTTATAAGTCTCCCATACCCTAAGAAATGCATGTAATTTTACCTCTTACCAGGTGAGCACTAAATAAGAGAAATGAGCATATATAGATATATATATAGTTCATGCATATTTTTATATGTGTACAAATCATATTTTTTGACAAGGTAGAGCTTGTGAAAATGGCCCTTGTGGTTGGGAGAAGCTCTTGCACCACTGTAAGTAAGTACATATAATACCAACTGCAGGCAGGTAGCCTCAGACCCCTGGGGGAAACAGTATAATTCCTGGTGCTGATGTGTGCATGTGAAAGCACACACATACACACAGGTGCACTCTCCCACACAGCTGATGTGATCATTCTCACATCAAATCAAATTCTCGTATCACATACATGCAGAATGGGATGCTATTCCATTCATAACCAGATTCTAATCTCTGGGAGAAAGATGATGCTATTCTCCTTCCAATGTTTCTGTTGATACTAATTCGTTTCTGACCTTCTTTCTCACTGTCCCAAAGTTAGGGTCAATCACTACCTGCTCTCAGTTCTTTCTGTCCTTTACACACACTTCTATTATCATACTAAATGATAATTACGTGTTTGCTAATCTGTCTTCCCTTCTAGACTATTCCCTCCTCAAAAGCAGATTTTTATATTATTAATTTTTGCCTTCCCAGGGCTCAGTGAAGTGCCCCGCACATAGTAGGGTGCTCAATAAATCTGTTTCAAACTTAACAATTGAATTGGACAGGATAGACAGTGAGTTGTCCATCCAACAACTAATCTATCCTGCTGCTTACCAACAGGACCTCAGCTTTTTCAGGGTAGCAGTGTACCTAGCTAAAAAAAAAGATTTTTACCTCTTGTCAGATTGAAAGTTTACAAGTTGAGACTATCTAGAGAGCTAT
The DNA here is from genome assembly GCF_937001465.1 of Orcinus orca. Taxonomy (NCBI): domain Eukaryota; kingdom Metazoa; phylum Chordata; class Mammalia; order Artiodactyla; family Delphinidae; genus Orcinus; species Orcinus orca. The sequence goes on from NC_064565.1 coordinate 63,307,404, forward strand.
TTTCCTGACTAGAAGAACAGGCTCAGTGGGCATCTATTTCCTGCCCTTCTTCTTCCAGCATGAGCTGAAAATCTGGGGCTGGGAGTCAGGTAGCCAGTCTCAATGTTAACATCTAGATAAGGGATGCTGGATTATAATTATATTAAGGTTTACCAGATATCAACATTCTTAACTTAAAAAATGTAAGTGGAGGATAAAAACCAATACCAAAAAGGACTTTGCTTCTGAAGTGATTTTTGACACCCATTTTTAATGTTAAATGACAATTATCAACCAAGTGGCTTGATAATACTATGTGCTATAGTGATTGTTCCCAGTTAGATGACCAGCAACCTTTTCCCCCTGAGTCCTACAACCACCATGTGTGTCTCATGGACAGTGAAGGGGACTTATTTTATAGTCACTGAGCATCATAGATCTCATTTCTGGCAATGACAAGAAGACAAACCTCAAAGGACCCCAAGTCTAGGAGCTAATCTTCCTGTCATTATTCCAATTCAATTCCCAAGTGCTGTGGCAGAGATTGCTAATTGCCCTTCAATATCCAAACTCCCCTCTTTCCTGTTTAATATTAAAACCCCTAAAGTTTTAGCTAGGCACATGGCAGCCCACCTAGAGACTATATTTCCCATACTCCCTTGCAACTAGCTATGGATGGCCATTTGACAGTGCATTGGCCAGTGGAATGTGAGCAGAAGCAATGTAGGCAAATTATGATTCTATTTAAAGGAAGATGATTGTCATTTGCTGTCTCTGTCCCCATTTCTTGGGGGCTGGGTTGTGGGTATAGTGGTGGTGAACTATATTTGATCTTGCAGATTAGAGCAACTCCCTGCAACAGGAATCAGCAAATTATGGTCCATGGGCCAAATTCACCACCTGTTTTTATATGGCTTACAAGCTAAGGATCGTTTTTATGTATTTAAATGGTTCAAAAATTAAAAGGACGATATTTTGTGACCCATGAAAATTATATGAAATTCAAATTTCAGTGTTCATAAATAAAGTTTTATTGGAACATAACCATCCAATCATTTATGTTTTGACTATGGCTGATTTTATGCACCAATGGCAGAGTTGAGTAGTTGCAAGAGAGACCAATTAGCCCCCAAAACCTAAAATATTTACTCTCTGGCCCTTTATAGAAAATTTTGCTGACCCCTGCACTAGAGAATGGTATAGCAACAAGGGGGACGGTACCAGGATCAAACTTCATGAAACGTAGCCACTCACCTCCCAGGTTGCCTACAATCTTGGCGTTAAGTGAGACACAAGTAAACTTCTCCCTTGTCAAACACTGTTATTTGGTCTTTGTTAAAGCAGCTGAACCAGAATCTTGACTAATACAATTTACCCAAGACACTTGTTAAGTATTGTCGAAGACAAACCACACTGGAACAGAAAGAAAAAGGGAAAACTGCTTCTTTCAAGTGAAGCAAATGCCTCATACCATGGATGTTTCCATGAGCATTTGATAAGTTATTTCCCCAAGACATGCAAAAGGGACCTCTGCACATTCTTGAACAGTGGAGAATATGATGAAATAGTGCTGGTAGAAGATTATTTTAGCACTCTGATGTAAAGAGAGCTGAATTAGAAGACAGCTTGTCAATGAGGCTCTCTTTCAAATTCCCCATACTCCTCCAGGAGGCAGTTGAAGTAACAGGAACTATAACAATAATAATTATTGTTATTATTATATAACTTTCATTGACTGTTTACCCTGTGCCAGGCACCGTTTTAAGATCTTTACATATATTAACTCCTTTAATCTACACATTCCCCGTGTGATAGGTACTTTTATTATCATTCTCATTTTACAACTGAAGACACAGAGACTCAGAGAAGGTAACTGACTGAATGTTACTCCGCTAGTAAGTGGCAGAGACAGTTTTTGAACCCAGACTCACTCCAGAGTCTGTGAATGTAACCACCTTCCATGTCATTTCTAATCTTGGCACAAAATAATAAGGACTTGATTCAGGGCTTATATATTTGCTAAGGAAGTGGAAAAGAAGGAGAAATGGAAATGCAAAGAACTCTGCCGAGAAAGACTCCCAGGCAAAGATGGTGGTATCATTGTGGGCAATGAAAGGCAACAGAGAATCTGGAAATAGTCACACTATAAGGAGTCTTAAAGATCAGTCTAGACATGTGGTTCCATACGTGGCTGAGCATCAGAATAAACCAGGAATTTATTAAAGTATGGATGCCAGGACCCTCCATAAATGACCAAATCAGGCCTATTCAATCAATATCTCTAGAGCTAAAGAACTTTTTAAAAGCCTTCCAGATAATTTTGTACCTAGCCTGGCAAAAATTTAAGTCTGATACTACTAACTTTTGACAAAGATGTGTAACAACAGTAATGCTTACACACTGCCAGTGGTAGTGTAATTTGGGATAATACTTTGGGGGAAAAAATACACTTATATACCCTATGACTTAGGAACTGTATTCCAGAGTATGTAACCAAGAGAAACTCTTGCACATATGCACAAGAAAATAAGAACAAACAAGAACTGATAAAAGAGCATTTTTGTGTTAGCAATAAAAATGTAAACAAATGTCTATTACCAGGGGAAAAGATAAATAGTGGTATATTCATACAATGGGCTACTACTATACACAAGTGAAAATTAATAAGCGATAGTTACATACATTCAGCATCAATAAATCTCATAAAATAATGTACGGCAAAAAAAGATAAAGTCGGGCTTCCCTGGTGGCGCAGTGGTTGAGAGTGCCTGCCAATGCAGGGGACACGGGTTCAAGCCCTGGTCTGGGAGGATCCCACATGCCACGGAGCAACTAGGCCCGTGAGCCACAAGTACTGAGCCTGCGCGTCTGGAGCCTGTGCTCCGCAACAAGAGAGGCCGCGATGGTGAGAGGCCCGCGCACTGCGATGAAGAGTGGCCCCCGCTTGCCACAACTAGAGAAAGCCCTCGCACAGAAACGAAGACCCAACACAACAAAAATAAATAAATTAAAAAAAAAAAAAGATAAAGTCACATGACAAAAACAAGTAAAACCAAATAATGTTTTAAGAGTATATTTATCTGTAGTAAAATTAAAAAGAAAAGCAAAGAAATAATAAAATTCAAGATAATTTGGAAAGGAGGAGAGGTATGTTATGTGTGAATAGTGTATGGGTTTTAAAATTAATTATTTAAAAAATAATTATAATTAAAACAATTTTTAAATAATAATTATTTTTTCTTAACTGAGTGGTGGATACACATGCATTTGTTTTATTTTTCTATAAACAGGGCATATACATTGTACATATTTATTTGTGTATATGATGGCATTCATAATTTTTTAAATGTAAGAAAACATGGCTCAAGATATATGTATATTTACTTCAATATTTTTCTGAATGTTGATCAGTAGGGAAAGTTTGAATTTGATCAGTAGGGGACTGGTTAAATATGTTAGGATAAATTCATATTACAGTATATCACATAATTATTGAAAAGAATAAGTCCAATCTCCATACATTGACTTTGGTGGATGTTGATAATACATTCAGAGAAAAAAAAGCAAGTTATACAAAAACGTGTACAATATCATCCATTTTAATAAACAACCACAAAAGAACCACCAGATGAAAACTCTATACATTTGTATATGTTTGTACGAGCATGAAAAACAAGTATGGAAAGATATGCACTGGTGAAGACGTTGCCAATTGCCTTCCTTTCAGCCATACCCGCCTTCCTCTTTAGAATTATAACTAGTTGTTATCCAGGCATCTTACCACTCAGAATAAAATACTACATTTTCCAGCCTCCTTTGCTATGACTGTGATCATGTAATTCAGTTTCAGCCAGTAAGAAGTAGACAAAATTGTGTGCTTAATGAGAGATAAGTCAGATGAGAGGGATTCCCCTACCTCTTTTTTATTTCTTCCACCTTCCATCTTTCTTCTGGCCATCAGTATGTCTCTGTTAGCTGGAGCGCCAACAGCCATTTTTGAATCATGAGATGACTTGGAAGATGGCAGCTATGAACTAGGATAGTGGAACAGAGAGACAGAGCCTGAGTTCCTGATGACACCCTGCAGCCACTACACCAGCCCTGGACATCCTACCTCTGGACATCTTTTAGGTGAGAGAGAAATAAACTTCTATTTTGTTTAAGTCAGAAGAGGGTGGAGCATTACCAAATTTTTTCTTTATATGTCCATTTTGCTTGACTTCTTAAAACAAGCACAAATTACTTATATAATTTAAATACTCTCTAAATAAGTTTTTAAAAAGAAAGTCTTCTAAGTGCATATGATATGACTGAGGACAAGTTTGGAAACCTTCTCTCTCATTTCACAGATGAGAAAACTGAGGCCTACAGTTCATACAGTGAGTCAGAGGTAGGGCCAGAACTGGAACCTAGATTTTTGGGCTTCCAGTACAGTGCTCTTCCTTTCATAGCACAACAGAAAATATTTTAAAATATGAGACTCTAAGAAACTTGAAGCTTGGCAGAAACAAAGAAGAAATTGCCTGGTTTCTGATAGGTTTCAGGTTTGCATGGAATATCCAAGTGCCTAATTAAAAAAAAGATGATTAGACAGAAGGCGAGAGCAGGTTTGAATCCAGATGAAATAACAGTTTTGTTCTAGAACCTTTTTCTATGTAAGATTTGGCATTGTTTTAAGTAGTAAAACCTGTCTAGTGATTTAGACATGTGACAAGCTTCAAAACATTAGAAACTTTTTATTTTCTGACTTGTCTTTGGGAAAAAAGAACATCCCATCCAAAGCCTGACATGTGAATTTCCTTTCCTCTTTACTAAAGGAATATTTAAAATTCTTAACTGTGAACTTACAGATGAAGTTAGATCATTAAACAGTATGATATAAATTGAACAAAATATAATTTTAAGCACTTAGAAAGGAAATACAGTCTTCTTTCCTTACCTAAAATGGAAGCCAATTTAGGGTCATGTTTTTGAACTATGAATTCCTACACATTTCTGAAGTTTTTTTTTTTTCTCAATAGATTTTTAGTCTCCAGAAAATGATTTGCATAATGCTCTTGTTCAACTACGGAAACTTAAGTAAGCAAAAAGACTGGACTATTTCAAGGTTAAAATATAAAAATTAAGATGAAAACCATTCGAGTTCACTCAAATTCATTGCCTTTCATCACACATTAGTTTATTCACTCGTGCCTGCTGTGGATGATCCAGGGATCGGGGTTGGCCATTCTACCTGCTCCTTTAGTAACGTGGGCCTCTTATTTTCATAAGAGTTTCATTTTTGCTCACTTCAATTACAGAGTTAAGAAAACGTTTTATAGAAACTCTTTGGTGCTTTTTCAAATCATCAGCTCAAAACATGTAAAGAAATGCTAGATTTACTTGCTAAATATTGACTTTTCCTGTTTCTCATACACAAAGTGACAAGAGTTACATAGACAATATGAGTGGTTTTTAATTGTTCCTTTGCTGAAACTGAGCCTCCCCTCTTCTACTATCATGGAGTAAGAGCTCACTCCATTATTTCTACAATTTCAGAAAATGGAACTAGCTAAATTTCATTGTCATTAATGCAAGATCAATATCATCTGTTATACAGAATTCAGAAAAACAAGAAAATATACTGTATTTATAGTTTTTCTTATTTTCTCTAAAATGTAATCGACTTCTTAATAAACTAAGAAGCTCAGGACATAAAGATGTAAGTGAGTGTCTGGTAGCACTTCAACATTTCAGAGAACACGTGTTGCTAATGGCCTTTCTACTCATCTCCCTTCACTCACACACATACGTATGGGACAGAGCATATACTGAACTTGAGTATCAAGCACCAGAGCCAATTTATGGCAGGTGATAAGGAAACAGTCTTACCTCTAGAAGCAGTTCATTTTTCAGTGCCAAAGGCGAAGTGTTTAATAGGTATTTTATAGGCCATATATCCAATACACGGCAAGACATCTGTAGTTGCTCAAACTAAAAGTCCTTCACTAGGAATGAGCTCCCATTTTGTGTGTGTGTGTGTGTGTGTGTGTGTGTATGTGTGTGTGCATGTAGGTATGCTCATGCACACATATGTGTATATGCACAAAAGGATGCCCAGCAGAACAGTCCTTGGGAATCTTAGAGGAAACAGCTTTGACTGTTGGCTCTGCATCCTTCTCTATAAGATATTCAGATAAGCAACATCCTAGGTGTTTTGTGCTGAGTTCTAGGCCCAACATGGGCCACCTGACTGTGTGACCTCGACCCATTCCCTTGACTACTCTGGCCTCAAGTTTCTCATTTATCCGATTGGAGTAGCACCACTTCTTCTACATAGGTCACAGGATGGTTTGGCACTGAGAATAAATGTGAGCAAGCCCTCTGAAAACTTGATAGCACTATGAAATCAAAGGTACCCTTGTTGAGGACTTAGCAAGAGGAGGTAAACACCTTGTCCACTGCTTGACAAGACCACCATACAACCGGTGCAGTCATTTCTTAAGCAAGGAGGATGAGTCACATAACAAAAGGTCTTGATTAAGTCACATTTAGAAAAGTAAAAGAGGCCTAACATTTTATAGTATCCCTATGTGCCAAAGACATTATGTCCACAGACAGAAGAAAAAAGGGCCAGTGGCTCTGGCAAGCCCTTTTGTCGCCATCCCAATAGCCTTTGAGGGGCTGCCCCAGACCCAGGGTGGAATGCCTCACCCCTCTCCACAGCCCACTTAGTGAATCATTACACTGTATAGTGTTTACCAGTTTTTACATGAAAAAAAAATTAAATTTCCTGGGTGTATATGGTTTATCACAGTAAGTCTGTGTTAATATTTCCTAATCATAGTGACCTCAGCCTGCCAGAATGCACAGGCCCCTAATCCTCGCTGTAATGTTTTCTCATTAGCTACGCGGCATTGCCACACCAGTGGCAGCAACCAAGCTCCGCCTCAGGCACCACTGGAATTAATTACTAGAAGAAACACTGCTGTTTTGAATTGTCATCTTGAATTTATCACTTGCCACTTAATGTAACTCATCTGACCTAATACCTCTATTGTGTCACCAGGGGCCTTGGCACAGGTTTCACCAGGATAATAGCAGGGGGGTTCTGTATACCTAATGCGGCTGAGATGCCAAACACACAGCTGCTGGAGGCCTGGTTAAAATCCTACCCCGGAGGCAAAGCATGCTAACAATGCCCCTAGCAAATTGCAGATTACCCGTACATCATGTTCTATCTGAAGCTAAGAGTGATTCAAAGGTAGGCCCAATACATCTAATTTCTGCTGCTTGGAGAAGATAATCTTTCATTTCTTTCGATGTAACAACCCTCAACATTGGTTTCTCTCATGCTATGTTTTTGAACATAAAGAAACCGGCTATTTATGTATGGAAGGAAAAGGGGCTCTGGGAGGACCTGTAGTGCTAGGTCTGGGGCCCTTTTCATAAAAATTCTGAAGAAATTGCTCATTAAATTACTCATACAAAGCAGTGCAATTTCACCATTGGTTATGTTTCCCCAGGAAAAGGAACAAAAGTACAACCTAAGTTGAAATCTGTGCTGTACTTTTGCAGGGCTACAATTTCCCATGCACTTGTGAGAATTATTCTGCACATTTAAAAAGGGAATTAATGATTTGGTTAGTTTCATTAAGCCTGAGAAATTATTTCAGTATGAAAAATAAGCTTTGATGCATGCTCTGAACGATAGCCCTCTTCATCAAATTTTTTATCTGTAAAAACCATACAGTTGAAACCAAGATTTTCCAAGTTTTCTCCCCTTTTTGGATTCACCTAAATTACATTATTTCCATTTTAAAGTTAGTCTTTCAGTTCTGCTATAGCTGTTATTTCAAAACATGACATGTACATGCATACATGTGGATGTGTGCATATACATGTATAAATTCTAGCCCCTAGAAGCTTACAGACGTAATAACATAACACCGTAATGCAACACCAAAGTATGAAAATCCTACTGATGAAATAATAAGTAAAATAGATTTACTTTGATAATGACAATTCTCAGATTATTTCATAGACAAAAAATTTCCTCTGGTTACCATACTCTACACACTATGCATAGCAAACTGTGGAAGATGTATAATGCAATGTAAACATTAATAGTTACACAACTGTGTTGTTTTAGAAAGACTATTTATAGAGAAAATAGAAAATGCCTCCCCAAAGTATACTTAGACCTAAGCCACCATAATCTTCCTGCTCATACAGCAGGAAATCTAATACACCAGCTCAATAAACCTGGAGGAAACAAAGGTTTTATGTAGCATTAAGTGTCACAATATTAAAATGCCCATATTACTTTCAATTGCCCTTATAAGCTTCTTCTTAACAATCCAGAAAGTTGAGTGCCATTATGAGAAGAATATTGTCCTATATGGTAAAGGGTAGAGAAGGAAAAATCAGAAAACTTGCCCCTTCGCCTGTGTTGATGATCTCTGACTAACACCGCTGGTGCTTTTACACAAGGGTCTCTCCTCTCAAGCTCTCCTATTTTATACCGTTTTGAGTTGTCAGAGTATGTTCTGTCAAAGGTGACATAACATTTAAAAGGGTATCAAAAAGTCTTGACGGCAATGCCAGCTCAGCCACATAACCTCTTTCTAAGTTGGTTTCCTTTCCTGTAAATGTAACATTGTGTGCTATGAGCTATTGAGGCTATAGAAACTGTAAAGCTCTTTCATAATACCAAGTCCTTCATTCCACAAATGTTCATTACAAATGGTAACGTAGCAACAACAAAGACCACCACCCCTGGAAGTGTAAGTTTCCCCCAAACAGCAACAGTAGCTTTTGTGAATTTTGCAGAGAATCTAGCACTCTGTAGCTGCCTAATTAATACCTAATGACAATGATGAACCCCTGGTGATATTCAGCGAACTAACTGGGGTTTTATAGTATCTCAGGAAGTTTCAACTTAATGGCCACTAAAATAGAGTCTCTTCTATTTTTATTGTACCTGCCAACTCCCCAAACTTTCTACAAACAGAAATTCATTAATTGAGGTTCTTTAATGAAATATTAACAATACAAAAGTACATTTGAAGTCTTAATACCCAGGGTCAATAAACTAATAGTATCTTTTAAGCACCAATTTCCCCCTTTTATGTTGCTTGGGCCAGTTCAGGCAAGGAGGGGTACCTTGTACATTGGGGTTGGTGGATCCAAATCCACTGGGCTGTCTTTTACATTCCTCAATGTTAGGGTAAGTCGAAGACATATTCAATAAATACACAATCTTTCAGGGTTGTGTGAACTCTTAGACTTCATGATATTCACAGATAAGGAAGTATGACACTTCTAAAGGACTGTGGTAGGTTGCATGCAGGTGATGGCAAAAATGGTCTGGAGACAGCAGCCTTCAGGGAGCTCTGTGGCCATGCCTTACGGTAAACCTTGTGAGCTAGATTATCTTTCCTCCACCCTTTTGGGATATCCAAATTGTTAACTTTCACAGTCCCACACCCATACAAACCCTCTTCAGGCAGGCTCAATGCAGAAGCTCTGTGAAATCTTTTGCTGATCTTAAGATATTTTTTAATGACTTATAATGAAATGTTTTAAAATCCCGACCGTTAGCATTAAAAATGTACCAGGGCATGCTGGGAATCAATGGCATTTAGTGCTGCTGCCTTGTAAAAAATGAAATCCTAAATGGTTCCTCCTTATGTCATTGGCAGATGTGGTTTTATACTTTTAAATGGAAAAGAGAACATATAGATATGCCTATCAGGTGAAATGACATCATAAAATACCTGACTGGAAAGCAAGGGGACTTGCTGTGGCTGGATTACTTGTTATTGAAATAGGGACCTAGAGCAAAGGCGAAAGCGTATCATCTGCAACTGAATGTTTTCAATTACTTTTTATCGTTCTTGGTCATTCTCACCACAACATATACATTGGGATAAAACATTACTTTATATCCTAAGTGAAAGAAATGCACATGCAGCATTTACTCTGCAAATGGAGACCCTGTTGCCTCTCACCACTTTGAAATATGGCAAATCTGTAGCAGTACCTACACAGTCACCAAAATGATTCTTTTTCTGTCAAATTATTCCCTTTCATCTTAATATCCAATTTCATCACAACTAACTGTAAGAGCCACATAGTCCATGATTGCATACTCCTAGGTAATAGCTGTCACACGGGTATTTAACATAAAATATACTGTTTCTTTCTTGACTAGAAATACGATTACAGAAGATGCACCTTTTTTATTTCCTTTTCAAAAAAATTGTAAAACAATCATATCCTATAGCTTAAGAATCAAAGACAAAGAAAATATGCCATTAATGGAAGCTGCGCCCACAATGCAAACAACTCTAATATAATTAATTTTTTCAGCTGGAACTTGCTAGGACAGGAAGTCTGCACTGAAGGACACAGCTCAGGACAGCCACTGAGAAAAGCTGCTTCATTGAGCAAGGGCTGTTCTGCACAAGGGTTCTTAGACATATATCCCTGGCTATATATCTTTGCCTTGTCCTGGGTCTCCAAGAACTAGCATAGACGGCCCCCCCGCTACCCTGCCTCTTGACTCATTCACAATATCTTATTTGGGGCTAGGAAGAGGGAGATTTCATATAAAATATTTTTCCCCACCTGGAAAACAATTTACCTAGAAGCACATTCCTAGTGCTGATGACTCTGAGGCTGGGCTCATAGCAGCCATTGTCATGCAAGCACAGTTGTAAGTAATAATGTGGCCTTTAATGACGGAATGATGGACCTGCCAAACACTTGCTCCTGCCATAGACTGCTTGCATTTCCCTGCTGGAGAGCACAGAGATGCCCATCTGGGAGTTATTAACATATCCTCGTCAATTCAGAACCGACTTTAACATAATCCATATTTGTTGGAGAAAGTCCAACATCAGCTTGAGAACAGCAGTCACGTGCCTCAATGACACATTTCAAACAGCACACACAGAGCATGCTTGGGCAGCTAAGCAATTCAGAAATGCAAATAGCTGAAGCACTCTCCTGACTAGATAAAAAGGACAAATCCCTTCTGGCAAAAGACTGGATGTCCTCTTAATGTTGCAGGAGAACAACCAAACGAGGAAAGGTACAAATTTCTGGGGCGTTGATTTGGGTTTGGTGGGTTGCTGGGAAGGCGTCTCTTTAGGTTTATTCCAATCCTGTTGGTGCAATCCATCTCAAGTTGACCCTGGACTTCAGTGGTTGTCAGGCAGAGCTATTTGTCTGGGATGCAGGAATACAGATGCTCTTAAGCCAACAGTGTTGCCCACTGTCTGCCTGCTTGTTGACATATGTATAAGCATACACCTCTTCCTTTAAAAACACAACAAAGAGCTATGGGTTCCATTTCAACTTCATCTCTGTTGTTCTGAATGGGTTATCTACTATAAGTATATCCCTGGAAGAAGCTGGATTGGTTATGCCCCTAAATGTGAGTTCTCAGGAAATCAAATTATATCAAAATGTCATGTAAGGGCTCTGAAAGTTATCTCCAAACTAGGCACTGATCTTTGTGGGTCTAGAACACACCCCCACCAATACCTTCTCAATGATTTTAACACTACAGTTCATCAGCTAATTTCCTTTGGTTGATAGATGTTATTATCAGTGTATGTGTTGTGTAAGTGAAATCAATTAAGGAATAAGGGGGGAAAAGCATTTCCTTGAGGCTACCACCCATTCCTATTGATGTGGATTTTGGTGAAACTACAATAAAACCCTATTTTTAGATTATGTAAACCAAAGCCAAATGCAGATTCTTCCTTCAAATATTTAAATAGACTCACAGGGCTGAATTCCTAGACAGTAGTATCGTACCACTATTAAATTTTCTGCATTTGATAATTATGTTGTGGTTACGTGAAAGAATGTTCTTGTTCTTAAGAGATACATGTTGAAGTATTTAGGGATAAAGAGTTATGATGTCGGCAACTTTCTCTTACATAATTCAGCAAGAAATAATAACGAATATATACACACTGAAAGAAAAAACAAATGTGGCAAAATGTTCACAACTGGTGAACCTAGGTGATGGCCATATGTGTGTTCCTTGTACCATTTTGGAAATTTTTGGTAGGTTTGAAATTTTTCAAAATAAAAAGTTGGAAATACAGTAAATTAGACTCAGATACTAATACGGAATTTTTTAAAAAATAGAATTTACTGTTTGGAAACTTTCTCTTGTTTACTGTTTTTGGCTTGATGATGACATTTTGTATAAGGGCAGAATCTCCTAGAAGGAGAGGAAGACAGAATAAGAAAAACTGTGGGAACACATCATACTGAGGGACAGTATAATGATGTGGGAGAGACAAAGAAAACAGGAGGAGTGAGATAGAAGAGAATACAGAAAGGAGGAGAAAATGCACCTCAGTGCAGTTCTGAGCCACGGCAATACCAGTAGCAGCCAGGTCAATGCCCTGAGGCTAGGAATAAGATGGCAAGGTCTTTGGGGCAGAGGTCTTACCTGAGGGGAGGGATAATGCAAAAATACCACTCTCTTCCAGCAAGCAGAAGTGGATTGGGCAACCCAGCTCCTAATGGCAGCATGCACTTTCTTCCAGTAGGGAATAGAATTCAGCCACATGACAACCTGAAGGCTAGACTGACGTTTGTGCCATAGGGTGGGACACAGTCATTGCCTGGGAGGGTGTGCCCCCCACACCTGCTCCTTGGTGTGGGAACTCATCGGACTCTATTAAGATGGAAGGGATAGGGCTGGTAGGGATGGATGTCTTTAGCCTTTTATTAAGTCTCTACCATTGTGGTTTGGGAATGTTGCACAAGTTTTGACTGTGAATATAAAAATGATAAAATAGCAAATAATTTGCCTTCATTAGAATATGTATATTGTTTTTAAGTTATTCCTGTGAACTGCAGAAAATGATGAGTTGCTAAACTGTTTCATTCTTCAAGCGCTTGTGAGGTCTATGCCCCTTATTAGCAGGAAGTACCCAGAGTGGTCATTGCTCCTCTTCCCTCAAGACTGAGGAATGATCAAAAGATAGGGGACACTGAAACCATGGGTAATCATTAGTCAAATCCACTTCACCTGCCTTCACTAACCAAGGTAGTTTTAATTGTTGCTACAAAAGACCTGCACGTCCTCCAAGCAGCAGGGAGCCTAAACAATAAGATGTTTGCCGAGTTGTTTTCCAGGAATGGAATCAGCTGTGTCTAGTTCGAGCTGAGCTGGTTAAGACTGGATAGGACCACTGGACCCTCCAACTGGGCATGCATAAATGTCCTCTTAATGATCTTTTGACATCAGAGGGGTGAAACTCCACCCTCAGATCATGCTAAGCACGTGCAGAGGCCTATAGCTCAGTTACACCTGCACAGAGCGACAATTACCACCCCGTTTTCCAATCACCTTTCCCCACGGTGCCCATGCCCCCCACGCCCCAGACCACCCTGCTTCTTTATATTCATCCCATAAATACCCCAGCCCCTTTGCCCTTGGGGAGGCAGAACCGAGGCTTGTTCTCCTGTCTCCTCACTTGGCTGCCTTGTAAATAAACTCTCTTTGCTGCAAACTTGGGTGTCTTAGCATTCTGGCTTGCTGAGCAACAGGCAAACTGAACCTGGTTCAGTAACAATCGTGGTCAAAGAGGCCACTACAATTGTGCAGCTTAGGTTAGAAGCTGAGATATGCCCAGAAAGAGTGTCTGTAATAGTGATTAGCCATCAGACCAGGAAGAGGCACAGCTATAAAAACCTGGGGGAAGAAAAGGGCAGAGACAGACAAGGAACACTCAGGCAAGAGGTCTGACATGTAGGAGCCATATCCCAGCTGAGGGTCATCCCATCTTATGGCTATACCCATTTGGGTAGGTCACTCCAACAAGCCACCCCAGTGAAGAGCAGCTTCAGGGATATCATTCACCTCCGAATTCTGTGGAGAACCTTCCATTGTTGGCTCATCAGCATCAGAACCCAGAAATTTCCATGGACTGATCCCCAAAAGCCAAATGACCCAATGTTTGTTTGGTCTTGAAATTAAATTGAGGCAGGAAGAAATTTAAAGAAGCTGCTTGCCTCTGTCTCATTTGTCATATTCTCCCCACAGTTACTAAACAGTTCAGAGCAATACTATTTTTTTTTTTTAACATCTTTATTGGGGTATAATTGCTTTACAATGGTGTGTTAGTTTCTGCTTTATAACAAAGTGAATCAGTCATACATAAACATATGTTCCCATATGTCTTCCCTGTTGCGTCTCCCTCCCTCCCGCAATACTATTTTTTTCAAAGGAAAGAAAGAACCTCAAACAGAGTTTCAAAATTCACTGTCAAGGTCAAGTAACCAGTGTTAAAAAACCCTGATAGTTCACAGACCCACAAGCAGAGGTAATGCTGGGCCTGTGTTCCTTCCTTACAACTCACCCTTGTCCCCACTCTCAGCATCATGATGCCTTTGTGTGACATCTTCTAGTTTTCTGCTCCCCTTGACATTCACTTAAATCTGATCTTCCTTATAGAAAAATATTAGGAAGTGGAGGTGAGGATTTGTCCTGGGCCCTGCACTGCTCTGGAGATGGTCCCAGGCAAAGAGGCACTGGGGTTTTGCAGAAAGTCTGCTCAGGAATCAGGGCCAGAACTGTGTCCTCTGTGGTTTTCTCCCACGCAGTTCAGGACATTTGGATTTGATGCAGTAGTATTTTGCAGAGAACATTCAGTAGGATGAGACAGTGGGGTTTCCATGTGGACTCAGAAAAATGCCAAATGACTAATATAAAAGCTTAGTCTGAGAACTGACCATAGCACATTCAAAGTTATATCCTAGGGAAATCATGTTTGTTCTTTTGAATATGGCAACTCTTCAGCCAAAGGCAGCAAATGAGGTGCCTGCTCCTTCACACAATGGGGAGGTTTGCTCAGTTCACACTGAGAGGCAAATGTATGTAGAATATTGCTGACTCAAGCTAAACCGCTGCCTCATTAGGGTTATTTGGTATTTTTATTTGAAACCTGAATTTCTCACAAAAGCATAGCAGAGAGGGAAATACAGTCAGTCACCTGAAGTAAGGAGGGGCATGAGTGCCACCTTCCCACCACATGCCAAGACTGCTGGCCTCACACATGCTTCACTCTCTCCTCCCACACTTTGCCGTGGTTTGGCTTCTCTTCATGGTCCTCTTCACAGACATCTCCTAGAGCCTGTACCATGGGCTTTCATACTTTTAGATTGGCAGTGTTGAAATAAAACCTATATCTAAGAGAGTAAGATACCAGCAGATATCTTAGTTCCCATCCATTTAATCATCAAACCTGGAGTCATAAGAGAATAATACACAGGAAAACGGAGATGTTGGATTCTTAGGAAACATCTAGAATATGGAATTCTGTCCAGTAGACCAAAGCAATCTGGATAATACAGAAAGTTCTGCAAGGGGGTGAAAAAGGCACCAAAGATTTACTGTGAGGACGTCCCTGGTGGCGCAGTGGTTAAGAATCCGCCTGCCAATGCAGGGGACACGGGTTCGATCCCTGGTCTGGGAAGATCCCACATGCCATGGAGCAACTAAGCCCGTGCACCACAAATACTGAGCCTGCTCTCTAGAGCCTGCGAGCCACAACTACTGAGCCCACGCACCACAACTACTGAAGCCCGTGCACCTAGAGCCTGTACTCTGCAACAAGAGAAGCCACTGCAATGAGAAGCCTGCACACTTTAACGAAGAGTAGCCCCTGCAACTAGAGAAAGCCCACGCACAGCAACGAAGACCCAACGCAGTCAAAAAAAAAAAAAAAAAATTACTGTGAGGATGTGTCCATTGCTTATTTCCAGCCCTACTCTATAGGGATTTCTGGGAATAGCCTCAGGTTTTGCTCTCTGCAGGATGCGCACACATCATTCTCAGCACATCTGAGAATTCAAAGTGTAATATGTCAGCCATGTTTTGGAACAAACTAGGGTGTCTCAACTGTCTTGAGGTGGTAGTATCTGGTAAAAATCAGATATAGGCCATTTAATAGGGCAATTTACTTTAACATGTAAGATATGTTGTTTTAGTGGTTTGTGTGCACTCCAATCATAACAATAGAGTGCCATAAGGTCAAAGAAGTGAGAAATCCACTTCTAATGCATCACTCTTCTCCTGCTTCTTCAAGGATATGGGTACAACTATCCACTTCTTGCAATAACAAATTTCCTGTCTCCTTCCTTGCGGCTAAAGTCACACCAAATGACAGGAAGATGCCACTTTCACTCTTGTAGTTACTGAATCCATTTCTTTTCTCTCTCGCATGAGGAACAGATGGCAGCCCTTGCTCCCTAGTTCCACCTATAGGTAGCAGACAGTCAAGCCCATGTGTGAGACAGATACCTCTAGTCCCCCATCTCGGTCAAAATAGACCAGGACAGTGGCTCAAACACTTTAGCCACATCAGAATCCCCTGGAAGACTTGTTAAACCACAGTGTGCTGGGCCCTGCCCCTATGTTTCTAATCAGTAGGTCCAGGGTGGGGCTGAGAATGTACATTTCTAACAAGTTCCTGGAAGAGGATGATGGTGATGGTCTGGGGACAAATATTTTGAAAACACTGGGGTAAGTTATGCTGCAGTAACAAATGACCTCCAAATCTCAAGTTGATTTTCCACTCATGTCTCAGGTCTGTCACAAGCCAGCTGCATCTCTGCTCTGTGTCATCTCCCCTCCAGGACCTAGTGATGTTCCAGTGACTGGAATATTGCCAGTCCCATGGCAGAGGGCAAAGAGGATGTGGTAAACTACTGGATGGCTCTTAAAGCTTTGGCTTATGTTTCACTGATTGAAGTAAGTCATGTGGCCAAATCTGATGTCAGTGGCAAGTGAGGGACTAAACAATTCTGTGAATAATTACACAGTCTACCACATTCCCCAATCTCACATTGGTTATCTCCTTCTCCCACAGTAAATGAGCTCAAGTTTTGACTGGACAAATGGCTGCTCTGAATAAAAACTGAATTTCTCAGATTCTCCTGCAGCTAGGTATTGGCCAATTCCATTTATAGTCAATGGGATGTAAGCGGGATGTTGGACAGTCATTGCAGAAACCTTCCTGAAAGGAGAGTACATAATTGCCCTATGTCTCCCTCACTCTCTCTTTTTTCCTTCCTTTCTCCATCCTCTTGCCTACAATGCTGATGTTAGCATTTTGGAGCACGAGGTGAAGGCCATGCCTCTAATAGAAAAGATATAAGGTGTATGGTGCACCACACCAGCCCCACACTGCCTACCCACACTCCTAGATGAGAGAGAAATAAAATTCTATCTTATGTAAACCATTGTTATCTTGGGTTTTCTGTCCCTCACATCTGAATATAATCCTAAGTAATACACCCTAAGAAAGGTTTTCTTTTGAAGTCTGCTCACCTCTGTCTGCAGCTTCTTATGTTCCACTCATCCATCCACTGGTGATTTTCTGAGCTTCTGAGCCTATTTCTTCCCTTCACACCCTTCTTCCTCATTCTCAGCAATGCAATGAGAATGGCTACAGATGGAGGTAAACTACAGCTTCGTTCATTCTATGAACATGGATAAGACTATAGATGCATAGAATCTGATGGTGGGGGAAGTGACAACAAAAAGGAAAAACTTGTCCGGCTAGAACTTTCCTAAAGAACTTCCACAATGGTCTTCATCACATAGCAACAAAGATGACAACACTCCTCTTTGTTGCCAAACCCTCCCCGGCAATTTGTGAACATTTCTGGTGTCTGGGTTTATGTGATTTGCATGCCGCTCAATCCCCCATCTGCCCACAAGGAGAAATGATGAGGCGTAAATGTTTAGAGATTATTGTTAGAGGCCCATGGTTGCCATGCTCCTCTCCTCTACCTTTGTTCATAATTCCCCATCCCCTTCTCTGTGCTCTCTGTCAAGTCTTTCCCCACTCTGCCTGTTTTTGCCATCTTCACAGTCATTGTCTCTTGTCCACATCTCCCCAAAGGCAGAGGGAGCAGCTGGAGAAGAGGAAAGAGGGGAGTGTTAACAAAAATCAAAAGGCTGAAAAGGGAGAGAGGAATCAAATGGGAGAAGGCCAGCCCCAGAGCTGAAGGGGCTCTTTCTGAAGTCAAGTCAGAGCCGTCCACATTCAAGGCTTTGCCAGGACACAGTAAAGAGCTTAAGAAAGTAAACCAGAAGTTCCATCAGCACACAGAAATAAGCTTCCACTTTAGTTACATACACATGGTTTGTAACTATAAATATGTATATATCTGGCTACTTTTAAGAGTGTTTCTCTTCTGATGGAGAGCCATTTGTTGGGGCATTTCACATGCAGAATCTATTGCACTAGACATCATCAGTCATCTAATAAAACAGAATGTCCCAAGAGGACAATGGCTATATTTCTAAAAAATAAACAAACAAAAACTAGTTTTCACTGTCAAATAAGTTTGAGAAGCACCACATACAATGTTCTCCTAGAAATTCACAATGTAGGTTAACATACTAAAGGCTCTAAAAATTTCTCAAGTAAAGCCCATTTATTTCTTCATATCCAAACTTACTGAACCATAGAATTTTTTTCAGTATAATATCTATTAATATATTATGAAATGTGTCCTTGGAACACAGCTTGGAAAACTGCCTCAAAAGAATAAAAATTTTATGTGCTACATGTGCATTATTTTTTGTAAAAGGAGTTACTGCCACCTGTACTTTGTGAATATTCATAACCTATTGATATTTCAGTGGGACCACATAAGAATTAAACAGAACAAAGCAGTGCTCAAAATCACATGCCAGTGGCACAAAACTCACAAAATTTGGTTTATTCCACCTGCCCAAGACTCAAAACTATACTGCAAGAGAATTTAGAAGTAAAATAAATCAACTAAAATAAGTAACCATGATTAGTAATTAGTAATAAAATAACAAGAGAATACACATCTGAAAATGTCTATATGTGGAAGAGACTGTGACAAGGAGGAATGATTTTGATCAAGTTATGCAAAAATAAAAAACACAGTGAGTTTGGAA
The DNA here is from genome assembly GCF_937001465.1 of Orcinus orca. Lineage (NCBI taxonomy): Eukaryota > Metazoa > Chordata > Mammalia > Artiodactyla > Delphinidae > Orcinus > Orcinus orca. The sequence continues at coordinate 63,326,341 of NC_064565.1, forward strand.
GGATACAGTTCACCTTAAGTATGACATTAGCCTAGGGCTTTAGTGGCTCAGCATCTTTCTCTGCCCAGAGGCAGCAGGAACTAAAAAGAGCTTGGGCCTTAGAGGCCACTTATCCTCATAAAGCCATGAATTTACTGCTATTACATTTCCCAGATTGCACTGTCATAATTAGTTTTTGGTGGTTTACCTTATTATGCTGTGTGATCCCTAAGGGCAAGTGTTACCTCTTCTTGCTCTCCCAGTCCCCAGTCTAGGCCTTCAAAAGTAGACACACAGTAGGCATTCAGTAATGCTTGTTGAACGAATATCCATGAGAACCCTGGATGCAAATGTATAACCAGGCCAAATCTCGGTGAGTTAATGGGACTGAAAGGGTTTACAACTACACAGATCATGTTACCATGTGACCATGACAGGGGTGGCGGGGGGAGGGAGAGAGAACAAAGGCTTTACTAACTGAACAACAATTGTTGCCTCTGGAAAGGGGAGCTGGGTGGCTGGTGGTCAGGGGTGGGTGGGAGACTTATTTTTCATTCGCAGCCTTTTGTTCATCTGGATTTTATCCCATGCAAAGGTAGTTCCTATTCAAAAGTTAATAAATAATATTTTAAAGTATCCATGAGTGACTACTGGAGTATGACTTCCTGAATGCCAGTAACTAAAGAGTCTATTTAAAAAATTTTCTCCTCTGCTCACTAACCACCATCTAGTATTGGAATAAAAATATTTATTGGTTGAATGGCTTATTGCTGGAATAAGTAAGAAGCAAACTGCATCCAATTCCTACATACAAGGTCTCAAATCTACTTTTCCAGACTTCAGTCTTACCTAGTACAACCCTGCACTGAGCTATAGAAAACTTCTGCCATTCTCTGAGCACCTCACACACTCTTCTGCCTGTGTTTGCACAGCCTCTGCCTGGAGAAGCCCTCCCCATCCTTAGAGGGTCAGCTCAGGTGCCTGGTCCTTTCATGAAGGCTTTCCTGAAACCCTCACCAGCAATCAGAATTAATCCTCCAGTTTCTGTATCTCACCATTCATTTCACCTTATTTAATGTGCTTCATTAACACGTAACTTACCACAGAGCTGGACATATGTAATCACCCCAGAGCAGTGCTCATATCTAGAGGCTGTGGAGCTATGAAGTAGTAGCTGTGTGCACAGCTGTCAAGTCAACCCCATAGGCTCAAATCCTGCTTCCACAGTGGAACTGGGACCTCCAGAGAGTTACCTTAGTTTTCCCACCTGTATAATGGTAGTCTTAGAACCCATTGCAAAGGGTTGTTGTGAGGATTAACTTTCTTTAGGTGAGACCTGAGACCGGTAGTAAATTTCAAACGCAGTAGTAAATTTCAAACTTCGGTGTGCATGTGAAGTTCACATGAAAAATTCAGCTTCCAGGCTCTCTTCAGCAGTTCTGTTTCAGGAGGTCTTGAGCAAGGGTGGCTTGGGAAAGTGCACTTAACAAGTGCCCCAGTCAATTCTGCAGAAGGGCTCTCTTAGACTTGGATTTTAGAAACATTATACACAATCAGTGGTTTCTAACTTCTCATCTACATGTTAGAAGCACCTGGAAAAGTTTAAAAAAAAAAACCCATATAAAGCCAGAGTCCCAGCCCCAAGATTCGAATTTAAGTTTCTTAGGTTGACCTGGGATATCAACATTTTAAAAATACTTAGCCACATGATTCTACCACGCAGCCAGGGTTGAGAACACTTGCACTAACTGTCTCCAGGTTGCTTAAAAATATCTACTTAGACATTAACATACAGCTGAAATGGATTCCCCTTGAAATAGATTATATATAAAACTGAAGGATTCTGAAGACTTGTTTCCTATCTAAATGAATTTTAAAATCAGAAAAGATGAATGTAATCCAAGTATAAACTGGTCAAATGACCATTCCTCCTGCATTAGTCTGTCTTAAAAACTTATGAGACATGTCAATTTGTGAGTCTCACACAGCATCAGCACAGATCTATCAGGAAAGGGAAAGCAGTTGATTGGCAGTGATATTTGCAATGTACCTATTGTTTGATGCATGCAGTTCTTAACCTCGAACATTTTTGGAAGTCCATGGTTTATTTATTAACTGCTATGAGAGTTTTAGGCACGTATTCTCATATTTAACAATGATAAAAAAGTATTTATGTTTTTACTTGAAAGGAGCAAGCAAATCAATCCCACCAAGACACCAATCTTTGTATGTATACATCCAAGAAACCAAATTTCTAAAGATTGTCATTTTTGATTCTGTAATCTTCCAAGAATTTCAGCAAAAACAGACTAAAGTAGAACATGAAATAAATCATCAGGATAAAAGGACAAAATTGTTAAGGACCAACAGATTTTGTTTATTTTAAAGTCAATCTGAAATATCCTGCTTTTAAGAAAAATAAGACTTAAGGTAGGACTTCCCTGGTGGTCCAGTGGTTAAGACTCCACGCTTTCACTGCATGGGGCATGGGCCTATCCCTGGTCAGGGAAGTTCCACATGCCTCGCAGTGTGGCCAAAAAGAAAAAAAAAAGACTTAAGGTAGACAGCAAGTAATGTGTGTGTGAAGTGGACAATATTATTCATCAAAATGAGCCATTCTAGGAACCTAATGGCAGTAAAAACTATAAATGTATAAGAACTAAAGAACAAGTCATTTATAGAGACCTGTCAGGAGAGAAAATGATGTGATTACAACAAAGTGAGAATAAAATTTTTCCCATTGTGGGTTTTCTTAGAATTTCAGGTATAAAATAAGACATGAAACTGTCATCAATGAAATAACAATTTGGCTCAAATCTGAAAAATTATACACACACTTTTTTTTCACAATATGCAGGAAACAAGCCCCTGAATTGAATATAGTAGCAGTTCATGCATTTGGAATCATGAATTGAATCATTCCAAACTTTAAAACCAAGCATTCTTTTTCAGAGAGCTGTTTTTGGATTCATTATGGGAATGCTCTGCAGTCAAACCTTGGGTGTTACATTGGTCGTTTTGTAAAAAGCCCACATGGTCATCTGGATTTCTATTGTACTATATTCTCTAGAATATTCCTGGGACTTCAAAGTCAGTGAAGCATCATGGAAATACCATATTTGGGCAAGCAGTTCTTCACCCAGCACTTTTATGTACAGCCCTCAAGCTTGTCAATACCAAGACACCAAATCCCCTTTTTACTCTAATCTCAATGCCATGTGTCTTCAAATATTTAGCAATAAAAAATTTAAAAGATTTTCCTTTTCTCTTCATACAAATACCCCCGCCCCTCGTGCCAAAGAAAACTTAATTTTGTGACTTTTGATGTCCAAACCACTAGAATTGATGACTTCTGGAAGCCTCAAAGGAGAGACCATGGTGTGTGTACATGTGGTCCACAGCCATCACCATAGATTCCAACGCAGGCTCGTGAGCCTCAAAGGGCAAGTGTAAACAAAAGTTTCTCATTAAACCTGAGTCTAGCATTAGTAAGATTGTCCAAAGATTACATTTAAAGATAACTAAAGTGTTACTATATTCCTTTGTGCAGCCCAGCCATGACCCTAATTAATGTGTCTAAGGTGGACATGTATTTCTTCAAGTAATGGGTGGTTTTGTTTGGACAATTAGACCAAGCTGACAAGGAAATTTTCCAACAAACCAAGTCATAAAAAGTACATTATTCAGCATTATTATGAGTTAAGCAGTATTTATTACCTGAACTTTACAATACTCTATTATCAATCATTACCTGCCATTAAGGTATGTTAACATGAGATCAAAGAGAGAAGCCAAGCTAAACAAACAGTCATGTCTACAAGTCACTTTAGTGCTGTTCATTTAAAGAGAGGCAAATGCCTTGAACTTAAGGATGGACAATTTGCATTTAGCCAGAAGATGCAAATCAGTTGCACTGTGGCAAGGCAGTGATTATATAAATTCCATGCTTGTTATTCAGTTGACAAGACAAAGCTGGTTTCCAGGGAATTTCTAAAAGAAAAAATGTAATCAAAGTAAAATGTACGATACAAAAGTCCAGTTTAGATGGGTGCTAGTAAAGACTCATTGCCGCATCAATTCTCAGCAACAATGCTGCCTTGGCAGTCACTAAAAATGATATCAACTGAATGGATCTAAAGAGGAGACCAAATGTTTTTAGCAAAGTTGTAAAACCTTGGCAACCACCTCCTGAACAAACACTCTGAAAGCTCAGAAGTCTAAGACAAGCTTACAATGCCCTGACTTTAAAATATATTCATGTCACCACTTCTTCCTTCTTACCCTGGAGCCAAGAGCACAAACAAGATTTCTGGAAGGTACCCCTTTGAAAGTACATTCCTCCTCCTTCATTCCAGAAGCACGTGATCCCATCCTTTCTGAAATAAAGCTCTTTCATTAATGTCCGTTGGTTTCCTACCCCATGTCCTATAGCTGATATTCAAAATTCAAGAGATGTTCAACTTCAGCTCAAATTTATCTACAAATATCTGGAAAAACTCTTTAAAACTTCTTGTTATACAAAATACAGGAAAGTGTCTGAGGATGAGACATCCTTTCAAGTCTATATCTACTTTTTCTGACTGTCTAACGTGGACAATATACATCATGGCAAAGGAAAAGATGCCATATTCTTATTTCCTTTACATTTAACATTAGGCAATCCAGCAGACTTAATGTGACATTTTTGCTTATTGTAGATCACTAGTGGACAATCATTTTCCAAGTTACGTTGCTTACAGGGATTCTTAAAAGTGACTAAATAAGTCACTTAGGACCGACCCCTAGCCAATCAGCAAAGTATATTGAGCACCTCACTGCAACAGGGGATCACAATAGGACAAAACTTGGCCTCCATCTCATGCGGTGCAAGACTATATACATAGAAAGAGGGCTAACACCTTTGGCCAGGGGTGGGAGGAGCAATGAGAGCACAGGGAGGAGTGGATGTCATGGGCTGGTGGGTAAGCCACTGATCATATATTCATTCAGTGCACATGGGAACAGAACTCTAAGTTAGCCACTGGGCAGGTAGGATGCAAGCTGGGATGGGTAGACTTCAGACAAGCGAACAGGGGCAAGGTGCAGCCATTCTCAGTGGTCCAAGGACTCGAGCAAACTTCCTATATATATATGGGTGACCCTTCCTTTTCTTCCAAGAGAGCTGGGTTATAGGAACACATATGGCATAAACAGACCAATGTGACAGCTGTAGAGAGGATTTGCATGGGCCCTGAGGAGGGATTTGTAAGTTTGGAATGTATGTTTGGTACCAAATTGTGAAAGTGAAGGCCAGGCTTAGAAGAAGGAAGTTGATCCAGTTAAGTAGTGTTTATCCCTGTTGGTTTCTAAAGAGGGGAATGACATGAAGAAGATGGCATTTAGGAAAGATTCATTTGGTGGGGAAGTATAGGGGAGGCTGGAGTATGGAGGCTGGAAGCCAGGAGGCTAGACCGGAAGTTATCATGTCAGCCATCTCTACAGGGATGTGGCGTGGGGACGTAGAATGTTGTGAATGGCAATGTGTGGAAAACTGGAAAGAACAGAGCAATGACGGAGAGTATTCCAAAGCTTGGAGCCATCGCTGTGTGTGACAAACATGAATGCTGGGGTGCTAGAGTAGTGATAACTGATCGTCCCCTAATTTTCATTCTCCCTTACTAACAGAACCCTGAATTTAGAGGCAACATTGCAGAATGGTTAAAATCACACATTTTGGAACCAGACAGTGAGGGTTTGAATGTCACCCCCATCACTTACTATCTGATGACCTTGGGTGAGTTACTCCATGTCTCTGTGCTTGGTTACCTTATCTGTAAAATGGGAATAATTCTAGTTCTTATCTCATGGGGTTGTTCTATGCCAACATGTGCAAAGCTCTTAGAACAGTGCTTGGTTCCAGGAAGCACTATGTAAGCATCAGCTGTTATTATTAGCTGAGCACATGGCCCGAGCACTTCCAGCTATGTGCAGCTATATGGCTACATTATGGTCATTAGAGTGTAAGCGGAAATGACGTTTACAGCTTTCAGTGAACCCTTGTAGGGTCCCACTTCCCCCTCCTAGTGGTAGGATTATGGACATGATGAAACCATGAGAAGGAAGCTGTGTGTTGCTAATGCTGTGACCTGCCATGTCAGCTCTGGTCTGCTTATGCTCAGATTATTGCCTGAGAAAAATGAACCTCTATCTGATTTAAGCCACTATTATTTGAGGTCTTGGTTATAACACTGACCTGTATTCAAATACATACTGATAATTTTTCTGGACCTGGATGAAGCCTCTGGGGGACCTCTGTATTACTGCAAGGGGGCTTGTCTCCAGGACTTGGCTGCTAGAGGTGAAGAAAGACTCCCCACCTGCCACTGCTCAGAATGATCTGGGGTTCCCGTCTGTCTGTCTGTCCATAGCAATTAGACTTTTAGCTCACTTCACCCAGCTCGATTCACCTGCAGAAGAGGGCAGGACCTTCCCTGCTCCTTGGCCCCCAGGCTGGGAGACAGCTATGTGTTTCCTCTCAGTGTGTCTTCTATACTCATTTTAACTTGATTTTCATCCACATAAAAATATTGGTGTTCAAGGACAGCACTGTGACTCATCCATGTTGTCACCTATTATCACCAACGGCCGTGGCTGAATTGCTAAGAAAATGATGCAGCCACAAAAAGACAATGGGAGAGGTGGCACTGAATGTGAGGTGGTTGTGGGACATAAAAGGAAATGGCCAGCTACAGTAAATTCCCCATCCAATCCTTCCTCACTATGACTGCCATTTGAAACTCTCTAATGAATTATTTGATCCTGCCTCTCCTTGCTCTAAAACCTTTACTGGACCTACACAGCATTTTTTGTTGTTGTTGTTTTAAGTGGAAACAACTAGGTTAAGGCTGAAGATCTCAAAGTCCTCTACGATCTGATACCAATATTTCATACTAACTTTAGTTCACATTTCTTCCTTTACAAAACCCATATTTTATTCACATCAAGCTGCTAACTCTTCCCTTTTTCCTGTCCCTTTGTGGTTCTTTATACCATTCCTTTTTTTCTGGAATGACTCTCCTCTTGCCCCTGACTTCTCACCACTGAAATCTAATCCATTCTTCAATAAACAGATGAAATATTTTTCCTCATGAAAGAGCTCTGGTCACAGTCAGCTGATCTGATTACCATCGTTTTAGATTTCTCTTGTCTTAATTTCACATGCTGCCTCAAATTATGTATTTGTTAATGCCCTATACCTCCTACCATTTTGTAGGAAGCCCAGGATCTTAAGAGTCCTTTTCTGATTTCCTCACACTGCATGGACCAGTGCCTCATACATTTGTTGAAACAGTGGGCTTGTGACGAACACAGGACACTACAGGAATAATGGAGTCCTTCTTTTGGATTTTGCATAAGACCCTGCAAGAAAGAAGCTCTTTTTACTCCTTTGTGGAATAGTTAAACTGGATGAATGTAAGCCTGAAGATTCTACATGAAGGAAGGAAGCATTTGGAATGAAGGAGAAAAGCAATAAGGCTACTACTTAGAAATAGAATGAGGGAGAGAAGGCAAGCCAAGGACGTCATGTAGGTCAATGTGGTCACAAAGACAGCTCCAGCCCCAGGCTTCCCCAGATCTGGGACCTAGTAAGTTTCCTTTGGTGTTCTTGCTTGTTTGAGGCAGGTTCTATTCCTTGTGAATAAGAGTCCTTACCATTTACACATGCTGACAGGCTTATCGTATTTTGAAGCATATAAGATAAAGTTACCCTGAACACATTCCTGCTGTGTTTCTCAACATCTGTGAGGCACAACGTATGTTCTTCTAAAAACTCTCACTATCCTGCTTCACTTAAACTGAGGGTATTTGATAAACACATCAGATTGTTTGAAAAGTGCTTATTATCCACCCTATCAATTATTGATAAGGGACTTAAATTTCATGAAAAAAATCCATAGACTAGTGAGGCCATTACACTACACCGTTTCTCAACCCCCAAATTTGTGGGATTTCTGAACCTCTTGACCAATTCAAAGGTCACATTTCTAATGGCCCAGTAAAGTACCCTGGTATAGTTCTACATGCCTGAAAAACTAGAGAGCAGCTTCTAATAGATGGGTCTTCTGCCTCTAATGAAAAGGAAACATTCATCCCCAGAAATCCTGTATATCATTGCAGAGAAACCAACTTCTGCTCATGCTGCCAAAGACTTCAGAAGTGCTATGCTTACAAATTCATCAATCATGACTGCAGATTCTAAAAGAGGACAGGTCACACACTCTTCACACATTTTATTTTTTTTTAACAATTTATTGGAGTATAATTGTTTTACACAGTTGTGTTAGTTTCTGCTGTATAAAAAACTGAATCAGCTATACCTATACTTATATCCCCATATCCCTTCCCTCTTGCATCTCCCTCCGACCCTCCCTATCCCACCCCTCTAGGTGGTCACAAAGCACAGGGCTGATCTCCCTGTGCTATGTGGCTGCTTCCCACTAGCTATCTATTTTACATTTGGTAGTGTATATAAGTCCATGTCACTCTCTCACTTTGTCCCAGCTTACACTTCCCCCTCCCCGTGTCCTTAAGTCCACTCTCCACATCTGCGTCTTTATTCCAGTCCTGCCCCTAGGTTCTTCAGAACCATTTTTTTTTTAGATTCCATATATATGTGGTAGCATACAATATTTGTTTTTCTCTTTCTGACTTACTTCACTCTGTATGACAGTCTCTAGTTCAATCCACCTCACTACAAATAACTCAATTATGTTTCTTTTTATGGCTGAGTAATATTCCATAGTATATATGTGCCACATCTTCTTTATTCATTCAGCTCTCGATGGACACTTAGGTTGCTTCCATGTCCTCGCTATTGTAAAGAGCTGCAATGAACATTGTGGTACATGACTCTTTTTGAATTATGGTTTTCTCAGGGTATATGCCCAGTAGTGGGATGGTAGGGTCATATGGTAGTTCTATTTTTAGTTTTTAAGGAACCTCCTCCATACAGTTCTCCATAGTGGCTGTATCAATTTACATTCCCACCCACAATTTACATTCCCTCCCACAGTGTAGGAGGGTTCCAGTTTTTCCACACCCTCTCCAGCATTTATCGTTTACAGATTTTTAGATGATGGCCATTCTGAGAGGTGTGAGGTGATACCTCATTGTAGTTTTGACTTGCATTTCTCTAATGATTAGTGATGTTGAGCATCCTTTCATGTGTTTGTTGGCAGTCTGTATATCTTCTTTGGAGAAATGTCTATTTAGGTCTTCTGCCCATTTTTGGATTGGGTTGTTTCTTTTTTGGATATTGAGCTGCATGAGCTGCTTATAAATTTTGGAGATTAATCCTTTGTCAGTTGCTTCGCTTGCAAATATTTTCTCCCATTCTGAGGGATGTCTTTTGGCCTTGTTTATGGTTTCCTTTGCCGTGCAAAAGCTTTTAAGTTTCATTAGGTCCCATTTGTTTATTTTTCTTTTTATTTCCATTTCTCTACGAGGTGGGTCAAAAAGGCTCTTGCTGTGATTTATGTCATAGAGTGTCCTGCCTATGTTTTCCTCTAAGAGTTTTACAGTGTCTGGCCTTACATTTAGGTCTTTAATCCATTTTGAGTTTATTTTTGTGTACAGTGTTAGGGAGTGTTCTAATTTCACTCTTTTACATGTAGCTGTCCAGTTTTCCCAGCACAACTTATTGAAGAGGCTGTCTTTTCTCCATTGCATACTCTTGCCTCCTTTATCAAAAATAAGGTGACCATATGTGAGTGGGTTTATCTCTGGGCTTTCTATCCTGTTGCATTGATCTATATTTCTGTTTTTGTGCCAGTACCATACTGTCTTGATTACTGTAGCTTTGTAGCATAGTCTGAACTGCGGGAGCCTGATTCCTCCAGCTGCGTTTTTCTTTCTCAAGATTGCTTTGGCTATTCGGGGTCTTTTGTGTTGCCATACAAATTGTGCAATTTTTCGTTCTCGTTCTGTGAAAAAAGCCATTGGTAGTTTGATAGAGATTGCACTGAATCTGTAGATTGCTTTGGGTAGTATAGTCATTTTCACAATGTTGATTCTTCCAATCCAAGAACATGGTATATCTCTCCATCTGTTTGTATCATCTTTACTTTCTTTCATCAGTGTCTTATAGTTTTCTGCATACAAGTCTTTTGTCTCCTTAGGTAGGTTTATTCCTAGGTATTTTATTCTATTTGTTGCAGCGGTAAATGGGAGTGTTTCCTTAATTTCTCTTTCAGATTTTTCATCAATAGTGTATAGGAATGAAACAGATTTCTGTGCATTAATTTTGTATTCTGCTACTTAACCAAATTCATTGATTAGCTCTAGTAGTTTTCTTGTAGCATCTTTGGAATTCTCTATGTTTAGTATCATGTCATCTGCAAACAGTGACAGTTTTACTTCTTCTTTTCTGATTTGGGTTCCTTTTATTTCTTTTTCTACTCTGATGGCTGTGGTTAAAATTTCCAAAACTATGTTGAATAACAGTGGTGAGGGTAGGCAACCTTGTTTTGTTCCTGATCTTAGTGGAAATGGTTTCAGTTTTTCACCATTGAGAATGATGTTTCACCATTGAGAATGATGTTGGCTGTGGGTTTGTCATATATGGCCTTTATTATGTTGAGGTAAGTTCCCTCTATGCCTACTTTCTGGAGAGTTTTTATCATAAATGGGTGATGAATTTTGTCAAAAGCATTTTCTGCATCTATTGAGATGATCATATGGTTTTTCTGCATCTATTGAGATGATCATATGGTTTTTCTCCTTCAATTTGTTAATATGGTGTATCACATTGATTGATTTCATTTATGGAAGAATCCTTGCATTCCTGGGTTAAGCCCTACTTGATCATGGTGTATGATCCTTTTACTGTGCTGTTGGATTCTGTTTGCATCTATGTTCATCGGTGATATTGGTGTTTAGTTTTCTTTGTTTGTGACATCTTTGTCTGCTTTTGGTATCAGGGTGATGGTGGCCTCGTAGAGTAAGTTTGGGAGTGTTCCTCTCTCTGCTATATTTTGGAAGAGTTTGAGAAGGATAGGTGTTAACTCTTCTCTAAATGTTTGATAGAATTCGCCTGTGAAGCCATCTGGTCCTGAACTTTGGTTTGTTGGAAGATCTTTAATCTTTAATCTTTAATCTTTAATCACAGTTTCAATTTCAGTGTTTGTGATTGGTCAGTGTTTGTGATTGGTCTGTTTACATTTTCTATTTCTTCCTGGTTCAGTCTTGGAAGGTTGTTTTTTTTAGGAATTTGTCCATTTCTTCCAGGTTGTACATTTTATTGGCATATAGTTGCTTGTAGTAATCTCTCATGATCCTTTGTATTTCTGCCGTGTCAGTTGTTACTTCTCCTTTTTCATCTCTAATTCTGTTGATTTGAGTCTTCTTCCTTTTTTTCTTGAAGAGTCTGGCTAATGCTTTATCAATTTTGTTTATCTTCTCAAAGAACCAGCTTTTAGTTTTATTGATATTTGCTATTGTTTCCTTCATTTCTTTTTCATTTATTTCTGATCTGATCTTTATGATTTCTTTCCTTCTGCTAACTTAGGGCTTTTTTGTTTTTCTTTCCCTAATTGCTTTAGGTGTAAGTTTAGGTTGTTAATTTGAGATGTTTCCTGTTTCTTGAGGTGTTACTGTATTGCTATAAACTTCCCTCTTAGAACTGCTTTGGTGCATCCCACAGGTTTTGGGTCATCATGGTTTCATTGTTATTTGTTTCTAGGTATTTTTTGATTTCCTCTGATTTCGTCAGTGATCTCTTGGTTATTTAGTAACATATTGTTTAGCCTCCATGTGTTCGTATTTTTTACAGTTTTTTTCCTGTAATTGATACCTAGTCTCATAGCGTTTTGGTCAGAAAAGATACTTGATATGATTTCAGTTTTTTAAATTTACCAAGGCTTGATTTGTGACTCAAGATATGATCTATCCTGAAGAATTTTCCATGAGCACTTGAGAAGAAAGTGTATTCTGCTGGTTTTGGATGGAATGTCCTATAAATATCAATTAAATTCATCTTATTTAATGTGTCATTTAAAGCCTGTGTTTCCTTATTTATTTTCATTTTGGTTGATCTGTCTATTGGTGAAAGTGGGGTGTTGAAGTCCCCTACTATGACTGTGTTACTGTTGATTTCCCCTTTTATGCCTGTTAGCATTTGCCTTATGTATTGAGGTGCTCCTATGTTGGGTGCATAAATATTTACAATTGTTGTATCTTCTTGGCGTGATCCCTTGATCATTATGTAGTGTCCTTCTCTGTCTCTTGTAATCATCTTTATTTTAAAGTCTATTCTGTCTGATATGAGAATTGCTACTCCAGCTTTCTTTTGGTTTCCATTTGCATGGAATATCTTTTTCCATTCCCTCACTTTCAGTCTGTATGTGTCCCTAGGTCTGAAGTAGGTCTCTTGTAGACAGCATATATATGGGTCTTGTTTTTGTATCCATTCAGTCAGTCTATCTTTTGGTGGGAGCATTTAATCCATTTACATTTAAGGTAATTATCAATATGTATGTTCCTATTACCATTTGCTTAATTGTTTTGGGTTTGTTATTGTACGTCTTTTCCTTCTCTTGTGTTTCCTGCCTAGAAAAGTTCCTTTAGCATTTGTTGTAAACGTGGTTTGGTAGTGAATTCTCTTGGCTTTTGCTTGTCTGTAAAGGTTTTAATTTCTCCGTCAAATCTGAATGAGATCCCTGCTGGGTAGAGTAATCTTGGTTGTAGGTTTTTCCCTTTCATCACTTTAAATATATCCTGCCACTCCCTTCTGGCCTGCAGAGTTTCTGCTGAAAGATCAGCTCTTAACCTTATGGATATTCCTTTGTATGTTAATTGCTGCTTTCCCCTTGCTGCTTTCAATATTTTTTCTTTGTATTTAATTTTTGAGAGTTTGATCAATATGTGTCTTGGCACGATTCTCCTTGTATTTATCCTGTATGGGACTCTCTGTGCTTCCTGGACTTGATTGACCATTTCCTTTCCCATATTAGGGAAGTTTTCAACTATAATCTCTTCAAATATTTTCTCAGTCCCTTTCTTTTTCTCTTTTTCTTCTGGAACCCCAATAATTCAAATGTTGGTGCGTTTAATGTTGTCCCAGAGGTCTCTGAGACTGCCCTCAATTCTTTTCATTCTTCTTTGTTTATTCTGCTCTGCAGTAGTTATTTCCACCATTTTATCTTCCACGTCACTTCTCTGTTCTTCTCCTCAGTGATTCTGCTATTGATTCCTTCTAGAGTATTTTTAATTTCATTTATTGTGTTGTTCATCACTGTTTGTTTGCTCTTTAGTTCTTCTAGGGCCGTATTAAACATTTCTTGTATTTTCGCCATTCTATTTCCAAGATTTTGGATCATCTTTACTATCATTACTGTGAATTCTTTTTCAGGTAGACTGCCTATTTCCTCTTCATTTGTTTGGTCTGGTGGGTGTTTACCTTGCTCCTTCATCTGCTGCGTATTTCTCTGTCTTCTCATTTTGCTTGACTTACTGTGTTTGGGGTCTCCTTTTCGCAGGCTACAGGTTCATAGTTCCTGTTGTTTTGGGCGTCTGCCCCCAGTGGGTAAGGTTGGTTCAGTGGGTTGTGTAGGTTTCCTGGTGGAGGGGACTGGTGCCGTGTTCCAGTGGATGAGGCTGGATCTTGTCTTTCTGGTGAGCAGGACTGTGTGAGGTGTCTGCAAAACACACTGCGTGTGTTTTGGGGTGTCTGTTAACTTATTATGATTTTAGGCAGCCTCTTTGCTAGTGGGTGGGGTTGTGTTCCTGTCTTGCTAGTTGCTTGCCATGGGGTGTCCAGCACTATAGCTTGCAGGTCGTTGAGTGCAGCTGGGTCTTAGTGTTGAGATGGAGCCACCTGGGAGACCTCTCACTGATTGATATTACGTGGGGCTGGGAGGTGTCTGGTGGTCCAATGTCCTGAACTCAGCTCTCTCACGTCAGAGGCTCAGGCCTCACAGCTGGCCAGGGCACCAAGACCCTATCAGCCACACGGCTGTTGGGAAGTCTGAGGTCTTCTTCCAGCGTTCAGTAGGTGTTCTGTAGGAGTTGTTCCACATGTACATGTATTTTTGATGTATTTTTGGGGAGGAAGGTTATCTCCACATCTTACTCCTCCACCATCTTGAAGGTCCTCTCTCTTTACACCTTTTAAAATGAAGTTGAGGAACAGTACCCACCACCTGGCATTATGTCAGTAAAATCTAGGAGTTGTATAATTTTCAGAAGACCAGGGGAAATGCCTCTAGTTAATTCAGAAATAGAAATGGCTATACCGATGCAACCATAAGTCAGTTAATGGATAAAGATACTTATTTTTTGCAACATTATTTCAGAAGTCCTTTTTGTTGTCCCAGATTTAAACCAAGACATATTCATCAAGTCTGTACTAATATACAGCTGATGGTTCTAGAAGTTTTGTTGTGAAATGCTCCCTTATAGGAAGTTCCAACGTATCAGTGGAAGGGAGAGTAAAAATTCTCTTGGGAAGAAATTCGTTCATACCTCTAGGAATCACAGCCTAAAGCATTCACACCATTAGAAGAGCCTGCAATCTGAAAACTACCATGTGATTTTTCTGAGCATTTTCTTAGGAAGATGGAAGAGGCATCAGTGTCTCTCCATGTGGTTCTATCCATTGCACCAGATCTCTTGAAAATTTTGAAAATAATAAAGAGTCTGAAAATCTAATCAAACTAGACACCCAGTAGCCAGTAAGTGACCCCAGTTGGGTAGGTACTGAAACTTAACAGTATTCTGAGACCCTGAGGTGACTTCTGACCACACCAGTCACTATCAAAGCCTGTAATTCTTCTTGTCTTTCATGGCTTGTTGGGGGAATTTGTGTGTGTGTGTTTGTGTGTGTGTGCAAAATCTGGTCTCACTTAAGTTTATCAACAGTTGATTATTGAGGATACTCTTCAGACCTTTTTCTAATACTTCACAGACATCATGCTTTCTGAGATCCCAAGGATACTCTTCAGTTTTGAAGTGTTCTAAACTCACAGATCAAGCAAGGAAAAGCTTGAGGGCAGATTTAGGGAAATCTTCCATTACTTCAGTGTATCAAATATCAAAGGAACATAAAGATATGTGAGGTTACATATTCCAAGACCATATTACCTTATTAGAAACTAGCTGGATAACCTTAAGCAAGTTACTTAACCTCTCAGAGCTCTAGTTTCCTCATCTGTACAATAGGAATAAAATACTTTACTCACAGAACCATTACAAGGGTTTAATAAGACATAATACACATAATACATGTGAATGCAAATAGCACACTGCCTGGCAGCCAGTGAAGTTTTAGTAAATATGGTTGCCATGTGTCTGGTTTTAAACCAGACAGTTCAGTATTAGAGTTTTCTTTCTGAGAAATAGATTAAGAAAAGACCAGACATATAAATGTAAATATGAGTAAGTGCTATTATTACTACCATGACATGTCTTATGCATGAATTCTGAGCTTCCTCTCACTAGGACAGTTCGCCACGAGGAATGAGAGAGAGCACACTCCACCAAGACATGCTTCAAGCACAACCACACGGGAGAGCCCAGTACACACTTTGCCAAGTACCAAATTCCACTGCCACTGTGAGCCAGGTGCGAGGGGTGAGCCCTGCAGTTGTTCTTATTGTTTCCTTTTACAGGTACAATTCCTTACAGTGTGTTTTATTTCATCTCCTTGTGGTCCTTTCCAGTAAGAGATATTTGGCAGTTTAATACTAATGAACTGACTGCTTAAAAATTAAGAATATTGAGTTTTTAATTCAATTCCCAAATTGCTTTAAAAAAGTCAGTATTTTTTCCAGTAAGAAATTTATTTTTACCAAAATTAACAATTTTTGTCATTAATTCACACGCGTTCTGGACAGGTCAGCACAGTAACTCCTGTGTCCACATTCCCTCGAGTTTGAACTTGTTTTGCCCAAAGACCTCTGCTCAGGAAAGCCCAAATGGCCTATTGCTGCCTGCAGGTGGCACCCCTCCATAAGATCAAAGTGTGATCATGACCTCAATGCCCACTTGAGACAGAAGTCTAATCAACTTTGCTGGCCTGGGTGATACTTACCCAATTTGGATTACATGTCATTTCCACCAAAGAGAGACAAGCCTTGTTGAACTTCTCTATTGCCTACTGGAAAAACTGTGCCACACTGTTGGACTCAGCAGCCTAAAGTTGCTTTCTAGATGTCAAACATATATTGTTTTCTAACCTAATTTTAACACACACTTCAGTTTCTTTCCAAAGGCATCTCACCTGATAGTGCTAGGCCCCTGATTATCCTCAAAATACCAGAGACCTCAAATGCTCTCTCCCCAAGAAGAATGTGACCTATAGAACAACCACACCCCAACTGAAGTTTTAAACACTTCCCAGGGGTGAAGTCGAGATTTCCAAAGGATATGAGGTTAGGCCCTTACAGTCTGTACTGAACCCAATCTTGGGAGAAGATCTCCTTTCTCAGGAAAAGCCTGCTCGCTGAGTTGTTGCCTACAAATGTAGCACTGATGTCCATGACCATGTGCCTGTGCTCAAGCTTAGAAGAGTGAAGTTGGATATATAGTTCCTCAGTTCTGTGGTTCTCCTGCCACCGTAAGTTCTTATGTCCCATGATTTGATTGACCCAATTTAGACTAAGTAGGTTGAACAATTAATTGCTCAGGGTGACTGTGGATTCATGGCTTTAATTGGGATGAAGGAGGTTTTCCATATGGCAAATATTTGAGGCATTCGACAATTATACAAACTATGTACATTCAGTTATCCTTCAAAAAGGGCATTTTAAGAACGTGTTATTTTAGAATCTGACATCGTGCCATCCTTATTTCTTCCACAGAAGTGAGGGAAGAGTAGTGTTTTAGTCAGTTTGAGCTACTGTAACATAATGCAAAAGACTGTATGGCTAAACCCTAAATATTTATTTCTCACATTCTGGAGACTGGGAGGTCTGAGATCAAGGTGCCAGCAGATTTAACATCTGGTGAGGGCCTGCTCCCTTGTTTGTAGATGGCGGCCTTCTTGCTGTATCCTCACATGGCAGAGAAAGAAAAAGCTCTGGTCTCTCTTGTTCTGCTGAGAATGACACTAATCCCATCATAAGGACCCCAAGCTCATAATCTCATCTAAACTTAATTACCTCCCAAAGTCTCCAGATGGGGGTTGGGGGTTGGGGCTTCAATTTATGGATTTGGGGGGGGACACAAATAATCTGTAACAGGTAGAGAAGAAAGAAGGCTGGAAGCTAAATTTGGTGGCTTAGACTGCATTCTTTTTTATTCTAACGTAATTTGATTCACATTTTATTATAAGAGTAATACATGCTCATTATAGAAAAATGTTGAAAATATTTTAAAAGGATGATTTAATCAAAATCACATAGCTTTTTTTTTTAACTTCAGAACTTCTCAGTCCTTTAATATGCAAATACATGTTACATCAAGAATGCTTTTCCACAGACCACCTATTCATTGTTCCAAGAAACACAGCTTAAGAGATGCTATTCTAGGGATGCTCATAGCTTAGGACATAATTTTACACTATGCTAACAATTTTTGTAAATTCTTCCTTGGGAATTATTTTGCTAGTGAGGTGCAGCTTGAGAAGGAGATGGAAAGCTACAATACACACCACTGAGTAAAGAGCACATGGAGAGCCAGAAGTAGGATGAAGATGAAGACAGGAGACATCTGGTCCCAGGATGACAAACATTTCTTGCTTTATAACTGGCCCAAGCATGTACTATCTTTGCAAATAAATAAGCTCATATACAGTGCTGTGCCTTGTACTGTATCCTGCTTTCCCTCACTTACATGTTCTTCATCCCTTCACTTCAAAAGCCCACTGTGGAAAAAACTCCACTCTGCATATACTTGTTGGGAATTACATATTAAATACAAATAGTCCCAATGTCCAGTTCAGGATTTCCATTTCTACCCCCCTTTTTAAACTTCACCTTTTGGAGGATGACTCTCTCACTATTTGATGCAAGACAGATCTCTTGTTCTTTCTTTTTGTAGCATATCAGAAAGTCTTACAGAATATGGTCCCATGTTCTCTGTTTTACAATTCTTCACATCTACATTTTCTCTGACTTTCTTAACTTTCAAAGAGACTGCCCTAAATAGATGTCTCTGCCTTAACATTTGGGCCAGCAGTTCTGGTGACCCTACCTCTAAGAGGCACACTACCAATATCACAAGTTCACATCTGCGAAGTCACTTCCATGTGCCTGACACTGCGCTAAGCAAGTTACATAGATTATCTCATTTAATCCTTACCCAATCAAACCAAACCAAATCAGATGTTTGCAATCCCCTTTCTACAGATAAGGATGCCTAGGCTTGGCAACTTTTCCATAATTTCACAGTGACAGAGCAGGATTTGAATCCAGGGCTTTCTGACACCAAAACTCATGCTTTTACCTATTACCCTCATAATCATAGTCTAGAGCAATGCTTTTCAAAACTTGGTCCCTGAAACAGCAGCAGCAGCAGCACTTGGGACCTTGTTACAAATGTAAATTCTCAGGCCCAACTCCAGAAAAATCAAAAACTCTACAGAGAGACCTTCAAGATGGTGGAGGAGTAAGACCTGGAGATCACCTTCCTCCTCACTAATACATCGGAAATACATTTACATGTGGAACAACTCCTACAGAACACCTACTGACTGCTGGCAGAAGACCTCAGACTTCCCAAAAGCCGTGTGGCTGACAGGGTCTTGGTGCTCCAGCCAGATGTCAGGCCTGTGCCTCTGAGGTGGGAGAGCCGAGTTCAGGACATTGGTCCACCACAGAACTCCTGGCTCCACATAATATCAAATGGCAAAAGCTCTCCCAGAGATCTCCATCTCAACAATAAGACCCAGCTCCATTCAACAAGCAGCAAGCTCCAGTGCTGGACCCCCTATGTCAAACAACTAGCAAGACAGGAACACAATCCCACCCATTAGCAGAGAGGCTGACTAAAATCATAATAAGGTCACAGACACCCCAA
The DNA here is from genome assembly GCF_937001465.1 of Orcinus orca. Taxonomy (NCBI): domain Eukaryota; kingdom Metazoa; phylum Chordata; class Mammalia; order Artiodactyla; family Delphinidae; genus Orcinus; species Orcinus orca. The sequence goes on from NC_064565.1 coordinate 63,345,313, forward strand.
AACACACCACCGGATGCAGTCCTGCCCACCAGAAAGACAAGATCCAGCCTCATCCACCAGAACACAGGCACTAGTCCCCCTCACCAGGAAGCCTACACAACCCACTAAACCAACCTCACCCACTGGGGGCAGACACCAAAACCAACGCAAACTACGAACCTGCAGCCTGCAAAAAGGAGACCCCAAACACAGTAAGTTAAGCAAAATGAGAAGACAGAGAAACACACAGCAGATGAAGGAGCAAGGTAAACACCCACCAGACCAAACAAATGAAGAGGAAATAGGCAGTCTACCTGAAAAAGAATTCACAGTAATGATAGTAAAGATGATCCAAAATCTTGGAAATAGAATGGCGAAAATACAAGAAATGTTTAATACGGCCCTAGAAGAACTAAAGAGCAAACAAACAGTGATGAACAACACAATAAATGAAATTAAAAATACTCTAGAAGGAATCAATAGCAGAATCACTGAGGAAAAGAACAGAGAAGTGACGTGGAAGATAAAATGGTGGAAATAACTACTGCAGAGCAGAATAAACAAAGAAGAATGAAAAGAATTGAGGGCAGTCTCAGAGACCTCTGGGACAACATTAAACGCACCAACATTTGAATTATTGGGGTTCCAGAAGAAGAAGAGAAAAAGAAAGGGACTGAGAAAATATTTGAAGAGATTATAGTTGAAAACTTCCCTAATATGGGAAAGGAAATGGTCAATCAAGTCCAGGAAGCACAGAGAGTCCCATACAGGATAAATTCAAGGAGAAATACGCCAAGACACATATTAATCAAATGATCAAAAATTAAATACAAAGAAAAAATATTGAAAGCAGCAAAGGAAAGGCAACAAATAACATACAAGGGAATCCCCATAAGGTTAACAGCTGATCTTTCAGCAGAAACTCTGCAAGCCAGAAGGGAATGGCAGGACATATTTAAAGTGATGAAAGGGAAAAGTCTACAACCAAGATTACGCTACCCAGCAAGGAGCTCATTCAGATTTGACGGAGAAATTAAAACCTTTACAGACAAGCAAAAGCTAAGAGAATTCAGCACCACCAAACCAGCTTTACAACAAAGGCTGAAGGAACTTCTCTAGGCAGGAAATACAAGAGAAGGAGAAGACATACAATAACAAACCCAAAACAATTAAGCAAATGGTAATAGGAACATACATATCGATAATTACCTTAAATGTAAATGGATTAAATGCTTCCACCAAAAGACACAGATTGGCTGAATGGATACATAAACAAGACCCATATATATGCTGTCTTTAAGAGAGCCACTTCAGACCTAGGGAAACATACACACATACTGAAAGTAAGGGAACAGAAAAAGATATTCCATACAAATGGAAATTAAAAGAAAGCTGGAGTAGCAATTCTCATATCAGACAGAATAGACTTTAAAATAAAGGCTATTACAAGAGACAAAAGGACACTACATGATGATCAAAGGATCACTCCAAGAAGATATAACAATTGTAAATATTTATGCACCCAACATAGGAGCACCTCAATACATCAGGCAAATGCTAACAGGCATAAAAGGGGAAATCGACAGTAACACAGTCATAGTAGGGGACTTTAACACCCCACTTTCACCAATAGACAGATCATCCAAAATGAACTTAAATAGGGAAACACAAGCTTTAAATGATACATTAAAGAAGACAGATTTAATTGATCTTTATAGCACATTCCATCCAAAAACAACAGAATACACTTTCCTCTCAAGTGCTCATGCAATATACTCCAAGATAGATCATATCTTGGGTCACAAATCAAGCCTTGGTAAATTTAAGAAAATTGAAATCACACCAAGCATCTTTTCTAACCACAATGCTATGTGACTAGATAACAATTACAGGAAGAAATCTGTAAAAAATACAAACACATGGAGGCTAAACAATACACTACTTAATAACCAAGAGATCACTGAAGATATCGAGGAAATACCTGGAAACAAATGACAATGAAAACATGACAACCCGAAACCTATGGAATGCAGCAAAGCAGTTCTAAGAGGGAACTTTATAGAAATACAATCCTATCTCAAGAAACAAGAAACATCTCAAATAAACATTCTAAACTTACACCTAAAGCAATTAGAGAAAGAACAAAAAAAATCCCAAAGTTAGCAGAAGGATAGAAATCATAAAGATCAGGTCAGAAATAAATGAAAAAGAAATGAAGGAAACAATAGCAAAGATCAATAAAACTAAAAGCTGGTTCTTTGAGAAGATAAACAAAATTGATAAACCATTAGCCAGACTCATTAAGAAAAAAAGCGAGAAGACTCACATCAACAGAATTAGAAATGAAAAAGGAGAAGTAACAACTGACATGGCAGAAATACAAAGGATCATGAGTGATTACTGCAAGCATCTTTATGCCAATAAAATAGACAACCTGGAAGAAATGGACAAATTCTTAGAAAAGCACAACCTCCCAAGACTGAACCAGGAAGAAACAGAAAACATAAACAGACCAATCATAAACACTGAAATTGAGACTATGATTAAAAATCTTCCAACAAACAAAAGCCCAGGACCAGATGGCTTCACAGGTGACTTCTATCAAACATTTAGAGAAGAGCTAACACCTATCTTTCTCAAACTCTTCCAAAATATAGCAGGGGGAGGAACACTCCCAAACTCATTCTACGAGGTCACCATCACCCTGATACCAAAACCAGACAAAGATGTCACAAAGTAAGAAAACTACAGGCCAATATCACTGATGAACATAGATGCAAAAATCCTCAACAAAATACTAGCAAACGGAATCCAACAGCACATTAAAAGGATCACACACCATGATCAAGTGGGGTTTACCCCAGGATGCAAGGATTCTTCAATAAATGAAATCAACCAATGTGATATACCGTATTAACAAATTGAAGGAGAAAAACCATACGATCATCTCAATAGATGCAGAAAAAGCTTTTGACAAAATTCATCACCCATTTATGATAAAAACTCTCCAGAAAGTAGGCATAGAGGGAACTTACCTCAACATAATAAAGGCCATATATGACAAACCCACAGCCAACATCATTCTCAATGGTGAAACATCATTCTCAGTGGTGAAAAACTGAAACCATTTCCTCTAAGATCAGGAACAAGACAAGGTTGCCTACCCTTGCCATTGTTATTCAACATAGTTTTGGAAGTTTTAGCCACAGCCATCAGAGAAGAAAAAGAAATATAAAAGGAACACAAATCGGAAAAAAATAAAACTGTCACTGTTTGCAGATGACATGATACTATACATAGAAAATTCCAAAGATGCTACGAGAAAACTACTAGAGCTAATCAATGAATTTGGTTAAGTAGCAGAATACAAAATTAATGCACAGAAATCTGTTTCATTCCTATATACTACTGATGAAAAATCTGAAAGGGAAATTAAGGAAACACTCCCATCTACCACTGCAACAAATAGAATAAAATACCTAGGAATAAACCTACCTAAGGAGACAAAAGACTTGTATGCAGAAAACTATAAGACACTGATGAAAGAAATTAAAGATGATACAAACAGATGGAGAGATATACCATGTTCCTGGATTGGAAGAATCAACAATGTGAAAATGACTATACTACCCAAAGCAATCTACAGATTCAATGCAATCCCTATCAAACTACCAATGGTTTTTTTTCACAGAACTAGAACAAAAAATTTCACAATTTGTATGGCAACACAAAAGACCCCGAATAGCCAAAGCAATCTTGAGAAAGAAAAACGCAGCTGGAGGAATCAGGCTCCCAGACTTCAGACTATGCTACAAAGCTACAGTAATCAAGACAGTATGGTACTGGCACAAAAACAGAAATATACATCAATGGAATAGGATAGAAAGCCCAGAGATAAACCCACTCAGATATGGTCACCTTATTTTTGATAAAGGAGGCAAGAGTATGCAATGGAGAAAAGACAGCCTCTTCAATAAGTGGTGCTGGGAAAACTGGACAGCTACAGGTAAAAGAATGAAATTAGAATAGTCCCTAATACCGTACACAAAAATAAACTCAAAGTGGATTAAAGACCTAAATGTAACACTATAAAACTCTTAGAGGAAAACATACGCAGAACACTCTATGACATAAATCACAGCAAGAGCCTTTTTGACCCACCTCGTAGAGAAATGGAAATAAAAAGAAAAATAAACAAATGGGACCTAATGAAACTTAAAAGCTTTTGCACGGCAAAGGAAACCATAAACAAGACCAAAAGACAACCCTCAGAATGGGAGAAAATATTTGCAAACGAAGCAACTGACAAAGGATTAATCTCCAAAAGTTACAAGCAGCTCATGCAGCTCAATATCCAAAAAACAAACAACCCAATCCAAAAATGGGCAGAAGACCTAAACAGACATTTCTCCAAAGAAGATATACAGATTCCCAACAAACACATGAAAGAATGCTCAACATCACTCACTAATCATTAGAGAAATGCAAATCAAAACTACAATGAGGTATCACCTCACACCTCTCAGAATGGCCATCATCAAAAGATCTGCAAACAATAAATGCTGGAGAGGGTGTGGAGAAAAGGGAACCCTCCTACACTGTTGGTGGGAATGTATATTGATACAGCCACTATGGAGAATAGTATGGAGGTTCCTTAAAAAACTAAAAATAGGACTACCATACGACCCAGCCATCCCACTACTGGGCATATACCCTGAGAAAACCATAATTCAAAAAGAGTCATGTACCACAATGTTCATTGCAGCACTATTTACACTAGCCAGGACGTGGAAGCAACCTAAGTGTCCATCGAGAGCTGAATGGATAAAGAAGATGTGGTACATATATACAATGGAATATTACTCAGCCATTAAAAGAAACGAAATTGAGTTATTTGTAGTGAGGTGGATTGACCTAGAGTCTGTCATACAGAGTGAAGTAAGTCAGAATGAGAAAAATAAATACTGTACACTGCCACATATATATGGAATCTAAAAAAAAAGTTCTGAAGAACCTAGGGGCAGGACAGGAATAAAGATGCAGACGTAGAGAATTGACCTGAGGATACGGGAGGGGGAAGGGTAAGCTGGGACGAAGTGCGAGAGTGGCATGGACATATATACACTACCAAATGTAAAATAGATAACTAGTGAGAAGCAGCTACATACCTCAGCAGCAAGATCAGCTCGGTGCTTTGTGACCACCTAGAGGGATGGGATAGGGAGGGTGGGGAGGGAGATGCAAGTGGGAGGAGATATGGGGATATATGTGTATATATAGCTGATTCACTTTGTTATAAAGCAGAAACGAACACATCATTGTATAGCAATTATACTCCAATAAAGATGTTAAATAAATAAATCAAAATAAAAAGGAGAGAAAAACTGCACAGAAGACCATGTTTTAAAAAAAACAAACTCTAGAGATCTGGTGTGTATATATACACACACCACACACACACACACACACACACACACACACACAAAATGGAATATTATCCAGCCATAAAGAAGAAAGCCTGCCTTTCGTAACAACATGAATAAAACTTATTATGCTAAGCAAAATAAGACAAAGTGAGGCAAAAACTCTATGTTCTTACTTACATGTGGAATCTAAGAAAAGCCAAACTAATAGAAATAGAGAGTAGAATGGTGGTTGCCAGGGGCTGGGGGTGGGGGAAATGGGGACATGTTGGATATAGGCTACAAACTCCAAACTATAGGAGTAAGAAGATCGGGCTCTAGTGCATATTATGGTGATTATAATTAACAATACTGTATTACAAACTTGAAAATTAAGAGAGTTGATGTTAAATATCACCACAAACAAAAAAATCATAATTATGTGAGATAGTAGAGGTGTTAACTAACCTTATAGTGGTTATCATTTTGCAATAATTACATGTATATAATTATCATATTGTACACCTTAAGCTTACATGTGTTGGATGTCAATAATATCTCAATTAATCTAGAGAGAAAAGAGGAACTCCGAAGGTGAGGCCCAGCAATCTGTGTTTTATCTAGCCCTCCAGGCGATTCTGATGTATGCTAATGTTTAAAAACAACTGTTCTGGAAACCAAGCTGGAAGACTTTAGGTTAAAGGTGAGGGATAATTTTCTGGTGTGATGTTAACACTACCGTGGGGCATCTCAAAAGGCTGGCCTGGGATCGCCCCATTTGGCTCTGATAGATGGGAGCTGTCCTGTGTCTCTAGGAACTTTCCATCTTTATTGCTCGTGTCTCAAGCATAGAGCACCACATCACCAAATCCTAGAGCGACAGCTCAGCATTCTCTAACAACATCAAAAAAATCTCACACTTAAAGTTGAACCTAACAGAGCACAGGATATTCTGATCACATGTGTAGGCGCTGAAAAAACAATCGGCAGGAACAGGGAGCGTGTCATGGTTGCTTTCTCCCCATGCACTCGCCCTCTGCAGGGCCATGCCATATATTAGTGGGCATTTCACATCAGCTAATTCAGATTCCCCTGTCAGACAAATCCCACCTGTGAGCACTGCTGTCTACACCACATAACACCACATAGATCAAGAGTGAGGAGAGGCCAAAGTCATGAACACCATAGCTTTCCATAAAAGTTAATTAATGACAGAAGCATATTGCTGGGAATGGCAACATGGCCGTTATTTATGGCTCAGGAAACCCCAACTGTAGGGATTTGCCTTTTCCTTTCTCCCAGCCCCAGCTCTACCCATGAGTTTACTCACCCCATTACAGTAACTTCATGAATCATTTGCCAAGTTAGCAAGAATGTAGCATGGAATCTATAAAAATTAATACAACAGCTGGATATCCAACACACATCCCAAGAGAAACAGACCACCCTGTGGATGCCACCATGTTCTTTTCTATCCCTGTATCTCAACACTTCTTTCACACTTCACATTTCTACCCCTGGTAAGAGTTCCAACGTGTCACCCCCAAGGAAAGGATTTCCCCAAGGAAGCCTTGCTACTGAAAGGCTTCTAGAAACCTCCTTTCCCCCTTCCCAGCCATACCATTACACACAAGCATGGGCTGACCACTAGGAGAATAGCTCATCACCAACAGACTGTCACCACTTTGGGAGGCTGTGCAGCACTGTGGTGAAAAGTTTCCCTCTGGCTTCAAATTCCACTAAAGTGTTCATAGTGCCCTCATCTATAAAATGGGCCCAATAATATTCACCTTTGAAGGTTGCTGTGAGGTTTGAACCAAGCTGACATGAGCTGAGCGACACCCAGTGCCATTAAGGCCGAACAAACCTTCGTGGTGCGACTTTTCCCCCTCAGAAGGCCATGTGCCCCAACAAGCTCAGACTAGTATTTTCCACAAACCCTATACTGCTGCCCACACAGATTTTAGAAGGAGGTGGTCTGAAGGTGATACAATTTTTTACGTTTGTGCATGTGTGTGCATTTTTCAGCTCATTCTCTAAGGCACTCATGACCACTGCAGGGTCTCAGGAGGAGAAAGAAAGAAAACTGAACCCTGGAAAAGCTAAGAAAGCAAGAATGCACATTTATGCTGGAGAAGACGGTTCCATGTGTCGGAAAGAGTATTGCACTGTAAGTCACATAACTGGTGTTTTACTCTCCTCTCCCATAAACAAACTGCGGCAAATCCCTTCTCAGAGCTCAGTTTCCATTTCTTTATGTTTGAAATGGACCTCATAGTGACTCCTCACCTCACTTCATACAGTTGTGGGCATCAAAATAGGTAACAGATATGAAAGCATCTTTTCAAGCAGAAAACACCACCCCAATAAATGTATGATACTCAAGGTTCAGATGCCTTATCAAGATTCCAATGGACAAACAGCTTCACCAACCGGCCATTGCAGTCCACAAAATTATGAGGAAATTTACCATGCAGTGAGTTATATTGTTCCTTTTGTTCTGCTTGTGTGAAATAGCATAGTTATCTTCGGAATATGTTTTAAAAATAAGCAAGCAGAAATCCTTTGTGGGAGAGGGAAATCTGTAAGTATGGTTTGATTCCACTCGATCCACTATAATCCTTAGAGCTACCCGGCATCCCTCTGTGGTTTGCTTTAATTGCATGTCACTGCTAACTTCCTTGTAAAGAGACAGGCCTCTGCCATTCCTTCTAATTATCCAAATCGCCAGCCACTGTGTGTGGCCTTACCTAAGGCTTTTAACCAGCAGTAATGTCACTAAATCAAAGCAAGTGGGAAGTGTCCCTGTTGGAGTGACTCTAATAAATGCTACATGACATTCCTTGAAGACTGTTTGGAAATATTCTCTTCAGAGTTACACCAATTCCAACATGATAACTCATCAGTTAAAAAGAGTCATAACCAGAAGTCCACATGTAAACCATATATCTCTTACCTCCTGTTGCTAAAGGATCCACATTTCATCTAGAAAGGACATAAATCTGGCAATCTCACTTCAGGCTTAGCCCATCCACCTGAGAAAGAATATTATATAGTTCAATACAATTATGCCGCTGTTTCTGTAGGTCCCCTAAATCCAGCATCAGTTGATATTGGCATTGATAATAATAATAACAAAACACCATTTATTGATGTCTTCCTACATGCAAATGTCACGTGAACCTCCTTCTATACATTATCTCACTTGATCAGCACAATCTTGTGTTCAGCTATTGTTCCCAGTCTATAGCTGTGAAAACTGAGGCCTCAAGAGCTTAAGGATGAGAGTAGCACTGAAGACAAATGGAGCATATGTGGAACTGACAAGAAGATGGTTGCTGAGGAGGCTGAGATAAATTGCTCTGAATTCCCATTATCTACGTATACAAAAATTGAGCTAAAAAATTTAGGCATCTAAAAACACGAGTTCCTCCTATTTCCAACTTACAAATGTAAAATTATAGAAACTCTGGAGAAAACGTTTTTGTATTCATGAGAAGTATTTTTTTGAATTTTATTTTATTTTTTTATACAGCAAATTCTTATTAGTCATCAATTTAATACACATCAGTGTATACATGTCAATCCCAATCACCCAATTCATCACAGCACCACCAACCCCCGCCCCCACCGCCGCTTTCCTCCCTTGATGTCCATACGTTTGTTCCCTACATCTGTGTCTCAATTTCAGCCCTGCAAACCAGTTCATCTGTACCATTTTTCTAGGTTCCACATATGTGCGTTATTAATATACGATATTTGTTTTTCTCTTTCTGACTTACTTCACTCTGTATGACAGTCTCTAGATCCATCCACCTCACTACAAATAACTCAATTTTGTTCCTTTTTATGGCTGAGTAATATTCCATTGTATATATGTACCACATCTTCTTTATCCATTCGTCTGTCGATGGGCATTTAGGTTGCTTCCATGACCTGGCTATTGTAAGCAGTGCTGCAATGAACACTGGGGTGCATGTGTCTTTTTGAATTATGGTTTTCTCAGGGTATATGCCCAGTAGTGGGATGGCTGGGTCGTATGGTAGTCCTATTTTTAGTTTTTTAAGGAACCTCCATACTATTCTCCATAGTGGCTGTATCAATATACATTCCCACCAACAGTTTAGGAGGGTTCCCTTTTCTCCACACCCTCTCCAGCATTTGTTATTTGTAGATTTTCTGATGAGGCCCATTCTAACTGGTGTGAGGAGATACCTCATTGTAGTTTTGATTTGCATTTCTCTAATAATTAGTGATGCTGAGAAGCTTTTCATGTGCTTCTTGGCCATCTGTATGTGTTCTTTGGAGAAATGTCTATTTAGGTCTTCTGCCCATTCTTGGATTGGGTTGTCTGTTTAATATTGAGCTGCATGAGCTGTTTATATATTTTGGAGATTAATCCTTTGTCCATTGATTCGTTTGCAAATATTTTCTCCCATTCTGAGGGTTGTCTTTTCATCTTGTTTATGGTTTCCTTTGCTGTGCAAAAGCTTTGAAGTTTCATTAGGTCCCATTTGTTTATTTTTGTTTTTATTTCCATTACTCTAGGAGGTGGATCAAAAAAGATCTTGCTGTGACTTATGTCAAAGAGTCTTCTTCCTATGTTTTCCTCTAAGAGTTTTATAGTGTCCAGTCTTACATTTAGGTTTCTAATCCATTTTGAGTTTATTTTTGTGTATGGTGTTAGGGAGTGTTCTAATTTCATTCTTTTACATGTAGCTGTCCAGTTTTCCCAGAACCATTTATTGAAGAGGCTGTCTTTTCTCCATTGTATATCCTTGCCTCCTTTGTCATAGATTGGTTGACCATAGGTGCGTAAGTTTATGTCTGGGCTTTCTATCTTGTTCCATTGATCTATGTTTCTGTTTTTGTGCCAGTACCATATTGTCTTGATTACTGTAGCTTTGTAGTACAGTCTGAAGTCAGGGAGTCTGATTCCTCCAGCTCCGTTTTTTTCCCTCAAGACTGCTTTGGTTATTTGGGGTCTTTTGTGTCTCCATACAAATTTTAAGATTCTTTTGTTCTGGTTCTGTAAAAAACGCCATTGGTAATTTGATAGGGATTGCACTGAATCTGTAGATTGCTTTGGGTAGTATAGTCATTTTCACAATATTGATTCTTCCAATCCAAGAACATGCTATATATCTCCATATTCATGAGAAATATTATCATCTGTATTTCAGCATTTTACCATGAAGCTCCAGAGTTTTAAAATGTATGCTGCACGTTTTTGATTTGTGTTCTAGTAAACATGGGTGTGTATGGCTCCTGAAAATTAAAAATTATGTACGTAAGAGTATATAAGGCTGTACACTTATGGTCTAGACACTTTCTTATGTGTATGTTGTATGTTAATAAAAAGTTTCAAAACTGTATCTATGTGGATCTGAATGTTCATGTTTCATCACTATTTTCTGTACTTTCTCAAAATGACCATCAAGCTGTTACTACCCCTTTTTAATTTTCCCCAGAATGATTTTCCTTTACAATGAAAATCTGTGGAACAGCATCTTGGTAAATTTCTTGGCAAATCTTTGTTGACATTAGAAAACTGGTTACCTCACGCCACACATCAAGTCCAAATCCCTGATCCAGAGACCCAAGCAGCTCTCTGTTTAGTAGCTCTTGCTTAGAAAGTCAAAAAGGAGTTCATGACAAATAGAAGAGCAGATGAAAAGAGGGTTCTACCCTTTCCCTGTTGACCCTGTTACCGGGCAAGCACAGTGCTCGCCCACAGGGTACCGGGTAGGGAGGAAGGCTGTTTTGTTGAGATGATGGGAATTTCCTGGGAAAACTCTGTCCCTCCTGCCCATCCAAATGAGGTCTGAATAGAAACACTTCCTAGGATAAATACTGCTCCCTGGCCTCAGTCCTGTAACCCAGAGTTTTGTGTAATCTTTCATCCCTCTTCCCCCATTACCAGTCGGAGCAACCATTAGACAACTGGGAATAGATGAACAATAAGGTTTAAATGCTTTTTTCAAATAGTTAAACCAAAGCCTTTGTTGCTATATTTAATTCACACACTTGCTCAATTCTAATCAGCTGTGATAAGCTAATTCTTATCTATTTTTTTATCAATGTTATCTGCATTAGAAACTTATCTATCAAAGGGCGGAGATTCAATAAATGTAGCTCTGTGGGCAGACTCAGATGGTGAAACAAAGACCCACCTACCACCAAAACAAACATCAACAGCAAAACAGTGCTCCAAACAAGAGAGATATTTGAATACAAGCTGTGCGGGGCTGGTATAGCAGCTCCACATCATTAAGAACATATGAATTATTAGATCTTGTTGCTCTGCCATCCTCAACAAGTGCCATCCATCTCATGGTCTAAGACAGCTATTTCAGATGTCACCATCACATCCACCTTCTAGCCACTGGCAGGAGGAAAAGGGAAAATGGAGGATGTGACTCTTTTCTTTAAGGGCATAACCTATAAATGGAACACCACACTTCCATGTACATTCCATCAGCCAGAATGTAATCACATGGCCATACCTTGCCTGAAAGGGAGGCTGGGAAATGTGGTCATTAGCTGGACAGCCATATGCTCTGCTAAAATTTGGAGACTCTATTTCTAAAGAAACAAGTAGAGAATGGATATTGGGAGACAACAAGTGAAACATGCATTCATTCATCCATCCATGTATTCATTCATTCATAAACACTGGATGCCTAATGAATGCCTGGAAACTGTGCTAGTGTTAGGAATACACCAATAAAATACCATCCTCCAATCCCTACCTCAAGGGATTTATTGTCTAGTGAGGAAATACACATGGAAACAAACTGTTAAAAAACAAACTGCTCTACTGGGATTATACACAAAGTACAACACTCTGCCTAGGAGAACCAGGAAAGCTCAGTGGATGCAGCCTTTGCACTGACACTTGTGACAACCTAGATGGGTAGGATGGGGGGTGGGGTGAGAAAGAGGTCCAAGAGGGAGGGAATATAGGTGTACATATAGCTGATTCACTTCATTGTACAGCAGAAACTAACACAACATTGTAAAGCAATTTTACTCCAATAAAAAAAATAATAAATAAAAAGAAAGACAGTAGTAATCACTTAATAATAATAGCATTTCTTTTCAAGAACTGTTCTAAATACTTTATACATATTTATTTAATCCCTCCATGATAGAAACCATCATTATTCCCACTTTACAAATGAGAAAACTGAGACATTATAAGTGATCAAATTGAGATGTGAACGTGTGTAGTCTGACTCCAGAGCCTATATTGCCTTTCATGAGAAGGAAAGGGTCCAATCTCGTCACCTAAATCTCCCAATGCCTTCTTGGCATGTAGAAGAAAGGAACAATAGAAAGGGAGAAGAAAATGAAAGATTAGAGGGTCTCAGAAGCCTACGTAAGACACAGCATGATGGAACTCAAAATGCGATGCAAGTGCCTTGACTTCCAGCTCTCTCTCTGGAGGCATTCTTGAGGTACATTCTAAGGATACGTTGAAGGGTGACAAAGACCTGTGGAATGTTCTCCAGATTATGGTTTACCAAATATATGATTATATTTGTTCCTTTATTCAAAAAGTAATTTTGATGGGATTTACTAAAAATTAGACATCAATTCAACACCCTCCTTCTAGAACCAACATAATAATCCCCTAATTCTGGGGTGGTACTGTTTGTGTTGGCATGAGGGGAAGCAATTTTGCAATATAGGAGGGGTTCATAACCTAAAAGAAGTTTTGCTTTCATTGAAATCAATGATGCGTTTAGAGAAGCTCTTCTGCCTTGATGATCCTGCTAGACAAAACAGAATTCATTCATTTGCAACAGTATTTATTATGATCTATTATTCTAAACATACTGACTTTTATTTAAAATGTGCTGGCCCTAAAAGATGAGGGGAAAAATACATTCATGAAAGCTTGGTAATATTTCAGCATGTTTCAATGACTCTCTTTTTCTCCTATTTTCTCCTGGTCATTTCCCACCCTTGATTAGTAATTTTACACCCTAATAATAAAATATGAAATACTTTTTAATAGTGCCATGGTGGTAAAAGTGCTTAGTTTTTATGATGTGTCTCCAGAGATAGATCTTTAGCAGTATATAGTGAGGTTAATTCAGCATAAAATAGTATAATACCTTTCTTATTTCTGTTCACTCATTTAGAAATTATGGGACAAATTCTAGCAAAAGGTTCACCCCACTGACTGGAAACTAGTGTTTTAAAAGATTGAGGTTCTCCTATTCTCTTTAGGGAGGTTAAAAATGTTTCCAATCAACTTTTAAAAAACCTAGTAAACAGGAGTTATTTCCCATTTTTGTTTCCTCAGATTCTTAGGAGAATTTACCATTATTGAAAGCCTTACAATTACTGGAGATAACTCTCCCATCCAGATAACCAGCTACTCACCCCTCTCAGGGTCTCCCTTTCCCTGAATACTTATGAAATGAGATCTGGAAACCTAACAATCCTTTTCCACTCTGCCATTTTGTGAAGACACTAATAATATTTCCTTTGGCCATATTGTTCATTTGTGAGAGGCAGAGAAACAAGTTAGCTACTTGGGAACACAGTGGTGAAGTCAGGAAAACAAAAAAAGAAAACAATAGGAATTCTCTCCCTTGGTCTCTGAGCTACACTTAAAACAGATCTCCTAGGGACTCCCTGGTGGTCCACTGGTTAAGACTCCATCCTTCAAAAGCAAGGGGCGTGGGTTCAATCCCTGCTGGGGGAGCTAAGATGCCACATGCTGTGCAGCCCAGCCAAGAAAATATAAAAACAACAACAACAAAAAAAAAACCCAGATTTCCTCAACTCTGGTGCTTGGGGGCAGTGACACCCGCCTGTGAGATTCATTTCCCTCCCAGAAAGTCACAGCACTCTGTCTCCCAACAGGCACTGGCATCAGACAGGGTAAAATGAATATAAATTTCATATATGCAATTATGCTCACTCTTCCTAATATCAGCACTTACAAAAGTCAAAATTGGGCTTATACAATAAGCTATGTTATAACAATCTCACAGTCGCTTTTACTTTCAATCTCTAATGACTGCTTGTCACTCCTGTGCTTCCTTTCATAAAAAGACAAAGTTCCTGCTTCTCACTTCATAAAAATGGCAGGAACAAGTTAACCTTTAGCTAATATGGATAAGAAAAGGTTAATATGAGTAGAATGAAAACACAATTTCCACACAATTTTAATTTTACAGTGAAATCCAAAGCTCTTTAGACTAGATAATTGTTAGTTTTTCTGGGTACTTACTGCATTACCCCACTTGGAAACCTATTAAGAATCCAAGTAAACATGTCAAACAAGAACTGCTCCCTAATTAATACTAAGACATGTATGAAAACATTCTTGAATATTAGGCTTAGTAGCATTGTATATTATACTGTCCTTGCTTATAAAAAGTTAAATGTTTCTTCAAATGAGAATGCAGACCAAAAAAGATAGTTAAATATGCAAAATGTAGCAATCCATTTGACATACACAAACCAGTTCTAATAATGTTACACTGCTTACCTGCATTTTAAAGATTAATTCTAACTACCCTTCTGTGAGAAAACTGATAAACAAACACGTTGATTAACAGAGAAGTCAAAAAATATATAACATGATGCAAGGTACTGCACCGGAGGTCAGAACTCACTCAGTTGCGACAAAGAGACTTTAATTCCCAGTCTGATTTCTAACTGCATTATCCAGACACCATGTCACAAGAAGACAGAAAGAAAGTGATGCAATGCTTCACAAACCCCAAGAATTTGCTGCTGGTGTTTAAGAGCAGAAACTAAAACCAACCACAAATATATAAAACCCAAATAAACATACTGATCTCTTAAACTCTGACCCAACCTTAACCCAAGTATTAATAATTTTCTCAGAACTAAACCAAAAAAGATTTTCCAAAAAACAGACCCTACATCAAAAGGCATCAAAGTACTGAAAACTGTGGTGTGTGGAAAGGGTTGATGGGGCCCTGTGCCCTGATCTGTACCCTATTGTGGAACCTCTTGGGGGACTGTGGAATCTCTAAGCATGACTTCCTGCCATTCTTCACATACTGGTCACATTTTGGGACATGGCGTGGCCAGGTCTGATGAATTCACGAAGACAAGGAAAATAAGGAGGGTGTAGAACTTTACGAAAGATTATCCACTGGGGAGGAGGTAGGACTTTGGGGACACGCCAAGTTCAGGGAGAAGTTTAGTCCAATAGACAGACCATGGTCTTCCAACCACTCGTAAGTCAGCAACAGTGTTACCACATGATAAAATATCAATAATATGTCACCCACTTCCAGACTTCACACTTAGGTAGAAAAGAACTGATGCATTTGTGCTGCTCTGACAGCAGCAAACACTGTCTGTGGGATAATTCCATGTAGATTAAAACTCTAGTTTTTTAGGTACTCCATAACTGCTTGTCAAACTAAATTACTGTTCCCAGACACCAAACTGCATCCTTGTGTCTGAAAAAGCTAAGATGTCTCTGAAAGTGCCTATCATGGTTACATACTTACCACACGTAAAAAATCTGCAGCCTATTAACGGAAACACATGTAGAATGGAAGCGGGTGGGTGGACTGTAACTGGAAGGAGTATTAAGACAGGTTGTAAAAGTCATGAAATACATATCTCATTCTTTAAGTCATTAAAAGACTCATAGCAGTCTGCTGTTTAACACAATAAAACATAACAGTAAGGACCATAACAGTTTAGCCATGTCATAGGATAGAGAAATCAAATAACATGCTAGATAGAGAAAGTCTTCTGAAGGACACAAAACCCAGAACATGGCAGTAATTTCCATGAGGAATAACACTGGATGACCTTCAACGGTTTGCTTATACTATAAAGGGGAGCACCATCTTCACCTCCAGCGAAGAGGAGTCTGCAAAGTTCTGCCTATGGACACTTTACTCAAGTCTAGACTCAAAGCTCCAAAAGTAGGCTGGAATCTGACCAGCCACTGGAGAAAAGCAAGTCACTGGATTCCAATGTTTATTCTCTGAAATTTGCCAGCTTGTCAGAGGTGAGAGCAAGCATTTTACAGTAAAGGTGGAGTATGTGATTCAGGAAATTCTTTGATTTAAAGAAATCATAGTTTCCAAATTTGCCACAATCCCATTAGGACATGATTTTATGAGATAGGAGGAGAGAGAGGGAAAAGAGGTACAAAGATTTTTGTACCTTTTTTCTTCTAAAATAATTAATACCAATAATGATACAATCCCAAAATGACTCACTCCCAGAGAGTCAACAATTAGCGTGTCAAATGAAGAATAAAAGTCTGTTATTACTATGGTTCTATGATAAGGAGAAACTAGGCTCTACATTAAATTTTTTTAAATCATGCCTCATAACTTTTTATAATTAAAGTGTTGAAAATCCAATACACTCTTTCAAGAGGGAAAGCTGAACAGTTTTCTGTCGGTAACAGCAACATACAGTAGTCTGGAACCTCCTTGAAGTTAATTGCAGCACAGCTCACTAATGAAACTTTCCATCTATTAAATCTTAACAGGCATAACTATAAAAATGGCGCCAAGCTTTCTCCTGCTCTGGAATGTCCCAGCCAGCACTTTGTGACTTTTACCCTTTATCTTTGTAATTACTGTAATTATTGCAGAGTTGGAGTAGAATCAAGATCTAAGAATACATATTTTTTCAAAGTCCATTTTTTGTTCATATTCTCAGGAATGGGAAATGTTTGAGATGGCCTACAAGAGGGACCAGTTGCATCCATTTCACTGTAGAACCCACGTTAGGGTCAAGGACTTGGATTATCATTGAGTTCCAGAATACATATATCATATACTAGTATCTTCTACAGAACCGTGATTTCTTAGTAAACTGATTTTATATTTTATTTTGGATAATTTACATATTAATAGAAGTAGTTTTGTAAATAATGTAAGGATGGAGGAGAAGATATCAAAATGATTATTTTCAGTTTTATAGCCTAACAAGAAAATGTTCCCCTTTTTTTCTTATTACCCATCTGAAAACAGGCATTATTCTTAATCACTATTTTGAAGTCTTTGAATGAAAACCAAAAGTAAATAACAGCTCTTTTCTGTATTACTTGTTCTCATGAAGAACAAAATCACTTTTATTTTTGTCTCTAAATGGTCCCTATGTCCCTATGGTGGAAGGAGGACATAACTCTTGCCACCAGTTCTTATTTGCTTAATTTTGTATCAAGTCTTCCTAATAATGAAAGAAAGTGCTTTAGGGTAGCACTCTTAGGAAGTACAATCATTTTGTTATTAGTTCCAAGTCTTTGTCCTAAATAGCAGTCACTAGAGAAAGGACATGTCTCTCTAAGAGTCAGTTTGGGGTCCAAATGAGGATGGACTGTATGCATAATGCATTGCAGTTGCCTTTATAAATTAATGCTTTGCTGCAGGATAAATGTATTTGCAGTCTAATGCCCACTGGGCATTTTATTCCATTTCTATTTTCTCTTCACTAGGCAAGCTGGAGCCAAGAAGACAGCATGTACATATATAGTTTTGGCTTAGATAACTAGGACATAAAACATGTTAATTAAAAGTAAGTTCTGATTAGTTTTGTAATATGTGCCTGGCAGCTCAGTGATAAAGTGGATTTTTTGGATGACGTTGCAGACCAAATTTTCATTTCAACAATCATCAGTTCCTACTTTATGTATCATATGGGTAATCTCTTTACAACTTAACAGTCAGCAAGACATAGGTTATCTACTAAAGCATGGTTTCTCTAAATGTGATCAGTACATGGACCACCTGCATCATAATTACCCAGGGAGCTTTCTAAAATGCAGACTCCTAGGCCTGCTGTATCAGATTCCCTGGGGTAGGAGGTAGAGAACAGAGATCTGTTTTACCAACTCCCTAGTTCATTCCAATGCACTAAAATTTGTGCACAGATGTGTTAAAGGAACTTCAACATGATATACTACCTTCAATTGTTCCACTTATAGCATCATCTTTGTTATCAACTAATATTTTTACTTAGCCCCTATTGAGTGCAAGACATTATCCTGAAAGATGTGAGGGTTATAAAGGTGGTTTGGTGGCATGTCTGCCCTCCAGGTACTCACAATCCAGTTGAAAGGATAAATCAAAGATAAACAGAAACACAGCATAGCAAGTGCCAAGCCCAAATAACAGTAATAGTAAGAGTGATCAATTACTGAGCTAATAACATGAGCAAGTCTATTTATATATATTTTCTCTTTATTTCTCATCATCCTGGGTGGAAGATGTAATTTTTCTTTTGCTACAAATAAAAAATTCTAAGCTCAGGTAGTTCAAGTGACTTTCCCAATGCCATATAGCTCATAAATGAGAGAGGCAGAGTTGAGCCCAAACCCTGTGACCCCGAGGCCAATACTCTTCAAGCCCACCTTGCTGGCCTAACAGGAGCTCAAGTGGAACAAAGCTGGAATTTAGTCCTGTTCTCATTGATTACAGAACTTAAACCAGCAATGTCAAAAACAAAGCCATGGGGCCTCCATGAATAAAGCACCTTATGTCCCAAGATGTGTAAACAGGGGATACGATTTACTCATAGTGTAACACCATTCACGACAGAGCAAGGGTACTCTAGTGCAGTTTTCTGTGTTTTGTTTCCAAGAGAAAAGTATATTGTAAAAAAGTAAGGTTTATTGTGGCCAAGAGTATAATTACCTGAACTTAGTCTTTTCCAAGCCATGAGCATTTTCCCCTAATTCTTTCACAGAGATTTAATTTAGGGCAGATAGAGGCCAATTGTAATTTGAATTATTAAAGAAGCATAATTCTTTTCCAAGTGTTGCATTATACTTAAAAAAATCTTTCTCTAGATTTTTAAAGACATGGTTTCTCAAAAGAAACAAACAAAATAAAGCAAAAAATTTAAAAAAACAAAAAAACCAACATATCCAGAAATTTATGACATAGTAAGTTACATGGGTCAAAGGAATCTTACACTATCAAAACTCAAAATTGTTTTAGCTCTGGTAATATTAACAAAACCCAAGTTAATTTTTCTATGAATTATTATCTTGAAAGTATTAAATAAAACTATTTTAAAACCTGGTTTTAGTCGGGGTTTTAAATTATATTTTTTATTTTGACATAGTTATAGATTCACATGGAGTTGTAAAAATAATATAGAGAGATCACATGTAAAATGGTAACATCTTGCAAAACTTTATACAATATCACAATTGGGATACTGACATTGAAGTCAGACACAGAACATTTCTATCATGATTCCAAATGTTGCCCTTTTATAGCCAAACCTACCTCCCTCCCACCTACACCCCCTTTTTAACCCCTGGCAGCCACTAGACTGGTTCTCCAATTTATAATTTTGTCATTTCAAGAATGTTATGTAAATGGAATCATATAATATGTAAACTTTAGGGACTGGCTTTTTTCACTCTGCGTAATTATTCTTCCTGGAGATTTGTCTAAATTGTTCTGTATCAATACATGTTCCAAATTATTCTGCATCAATACATGTTCCTTTTTACTGCTGAGTAGTATTCCATGGTATGAATGTGCTAATTTGTTTAATACTCAGCCACTGAAAGACATCTGGGTTGTGTCCAGTTTCTGGTTATTGCAAATACAGCTGCTGTAACATTCAAGCACAAGTTCTTGTATGGACACTGTCTTCATCTCTTTGGGTTAAATGCTCAGGAGTACAATTGCTGGTTATATGGTAGTTGCATGTTTAGTATTTTAAGAAACTGCCAAGCTATTTTCCAGAGTGGCTCCACCCACTTTACAGTCCCTTCAGCAATGTATGAGTGATCCAGTTTCTCCCCATTTTCACTAGCATTTGGTGGTGTCAAATTTCTTATTTTAGCCATCTGATAGGTGTGTAGTAATATCCTATTGTGATTTTCACTTGCATTTCCTTAATAACTGATAATGTTGAACATCTTTTCATGTGCTTAGTTGTCATTTTGGTGACAAGACTCTTCATATCTTTTGCTCATTTTCTAATTATAATTTTTGTTTGAGTTTTGACAATTTTAAAAATATATTCTAGATACCTGTCCTTTATTATATGTGATTTGTAAGTACTTTTACGCACTCTTTAACTTCTTTGAATTCTCTTAACAGGATCTTTCTCAAAGTTTTTAATTTGGATGAAGTCTGATTTATCAATTTTCCTTTTATATACCATGCTTTTGGTGTTAAGTCAAAGAACTCTTTGCTTCACCCTAGGTCATGAAGATTTTCTCCTGTTTTTTCCTAGAAATTCTAAAGTTTTAGCTTACATATTTAAGTTCATGACCATTTTGAGTTAATTTTTGTATAACATGTGAGACTTAGGTCAAGGTTGATTTTTTTTGCCTGTGGATGTCTAGCTGCATTGTTGAAAATTATGTGCTTCCTCCATTGAATGGCTTTTGCATCTTTGTCAGAAACCAGTTGAATATACTTGTGTGAATGTATTTCTAGGCCTTCCATCCTGTTCCATTTTCTATCCCTCTGCCAATACCATATACTTTCATTACTGTAACTATATTATAGTTCTTGAAATCATTTTTCTTTTTCACATTATTCTTTTTCAAAGTTGATCTAACTATTTTAGTTACTTTGCCTTTTCATATACGTTTCAGAATAATTTTGTCTATATCTACAAAAAAATCTTGCTGGGATTTTGATAGGAATTTCATTAACCCTGTATATTAATTTGGAAGAATTGAGATCTTTAGTATGTTGAATATTTCAATTCACATATAAGGTATGTTATTTCATTTACTTATTTTTTTATTTCTTTCATCAACTTTGTATAGTTTTCAGCATAAAAATTCTGTATACATTCCATTAGATTTACTCATACTTTTTTTATGGAATAAATATAAAGAATATTGTGGGGTTTTTGTTTTGTTTTTTTCCATAATGTGTATCTTTCTCCAAGAGACTGGTTTAATTAACTAATTTATTTTTGCTGTGTTGGGTCTTTGTTTTTGTGCAAAGGCTTTCTCCAGCTGTGGCAAGCGGGGGCCACTCTTCATTGCGGTGTGCGGGCCTCTATCGCGGCCTCTCTTGTCGCGGAGCACAGGCTCCAGACGCACAGGCTCAGCAGTTGTGGCTCACGGGCCCAGTTGCTCCACGGCATGTGGGATCCTCCCAGACCAGGGCTCAAACCCGTGTCCCCTGCATTAGCAGGCAGATTCTCAACCACTGCGCCACCAGGGAAGCCCAAGAATATTGTGTTTTTAATTTCAGTGTCCATGTGTTCATTGTTAGTATGTAAAAATACAATTTTTTTGTGTGCATTTATCTTGTACTTTGCAACCTTGCTGAACTCGTTTGTTAGCTTCTAAGAGGTTTTTTATTTTTGTCTTTGTTTTTAAAATCCTTGAGACATTCTACCTAAACAATCATGCCATCTTCATATAAGGACAGTTTTTTTTTTTCCTTTCTGATATTTATGGCTTTTAGTTTCTTTCTTGCCTTACTGCTTTGGCTAGAACTTGAAGAGTTGTGCTGAATAAGAGTTGTAAGCGTAGACATTCTTACCTTGCTCCCAGTCTTAGAGGGGAAAGCATTCAGCCTTTCACCATTAAACATAATGTTAGCTATAGGTTTTTTGTAGATATTCTCTATCAGTTAAGGAGGTTCCATTGTATTCCTATTTTTCTGAGAGTTTTTATTATGAATATGTTTTGAATATTGTCAAATGCTTTTTCTGCATCAATTGATATGATGATCATATGATTTTTTTTGTCTGTTAATATGATGGATTATATTGATTTTCTGGTATCAACCAGCATTCCTGGAATGAATCCCACTTGATCTTTCTGTATAATTCTTCTTATACATTGCTGAATTCTTTGTGTTAATAGTTTGTTAAGAATTTTTGCATCTATAATCATGAGGGATATTGACTGGCCTGTGGTTTTCTTTCTTTTTTTTGTATTATCTTTGTGTCATTTTGATGTCCAAGTACTACTAGCTTCATAAAAATTAATCAGGAAGTATTCCTTCTTCTGTTTTCTGTGAGAGATTGTGTGGAATTGAAGTCAATTCTTCTTTAAACACTTTGTAGAATTTTCTAGTGAAACCATCGGAGCCTGGTGATTTCATTTTTCTGTTCTAAAATTATGAGTTCAATCTCCTTAGTACATATAGAGATATCCATTTTATATTGGATGAATTGTGGTAGTTTGTGTTTTTTGAGGAAGTGGTCCATTTCATCTAAGTTGTCAGTTATATGCATGTAACATTGTTCTTAGTATTATCCTATTATCCTTTTAATATTTACAGGATCTGCAGTGATAGCCCCTGTTTCATTCCTGATGTTGGTAGTTTGTATCTTTTTTTTTTTTTTGTCAGTCTTTCTGGAGGTTTGTCAACTTTGTTGATCTCTTCAAACAATCAGCTGTTTTCATTATTGATTTTTCTATTTTTTTTCATTTTCATTGATTGCCACTCTTATCTGTGTTATTTCTTTCCTTCTCCTTGATTTGGGCTTATCTTGCTCTTCTCTTCCTAAGCTCTTGGAGTGGGAGTTTAGTTTATTAATTTGAGACATTTCTGCTTTTCTAATACATGCATTTAGTGCTACAATTTTTCCTGTGATTTTTTTTTTTGTTATTTCTAGTTCAATTCTATCGCAGTCAGAGAATGTGCTCTGTATGATTTCAGATTTTTTTTAATGTGTTAAGTTTTGTTTCATAGTGCAGGACATGATCTATCTTGTTATGTGTTCCAAGTGCACTTGAAAAGAACGTATATTCTGTTTCTGTTGGGTAAAATGTTCTATAAATGTTGATTAGATCCTGTTGATTAGATCTTGAGTTGAAGAGATCATCCTGGATTATCTGGGCAGGACTTAACCCAGTGATAGGTATCCTTATAAGGGAAATACAGAGGAGGAGGCAATGTGTCCATGGAAGCTGATATTACACTGATGCAGCTATAAACCAAGAAATACCTGGAATCACTAGAAGCTGGAAAAGGCAAGGAACAGACCCTTTCTTAGAACCTTTGAAGGAAGGGCAGCCCTGCTGACACCTTGATTTTGGATTTCTGGCCTCCAGAACTCTTGAGAGAATAAATTTCTATTGTTTTATGCCAGTTTGTAGTAATTTGTTACAGCAGCCCTAGGAAATTAGTAAGGCATCTACTGATTGTCTTTTTTCATTCAGTTTGAGATCTTCCTGGTTCTTGCTATGAGGAGTACTTTTCAACTGAAACCTGAAGAGCTGCATATTAAGTTAGGAGACTCTGGATTTTACTTAAACTTTCTGTTTTAGCGGGCATTTTCTGATGCCACTCTGGCAGGGGGTTGCCTCATTATTGTCAGGTGGAGGTAGAAGTCTAGGTTCCCCACGTGGCCTCCACTGACAACAGAGGGTGGGAGGCTGCTTGATACTGTTGGGTGGGGATGGGAGTTCTGGATCACCCTGTGGCCTCCATCAACACTGCAGTGATAGTGACCTCATTACCCCCTGGGTGATGGTGAAAGTCCTGACTCTCCCTAGGTTTCCTTTGACACTACCCCAGTGGGGAACAGAAAGGTATCTCATTACTGCCATGAGGAGTGGAAAGTTCTGTCTCCCCACATGGTCTCCAATGATACTTGGGGGAAGGCACTTTGAAAAGTCTTGGCTCCCTACTTGGCCTTCTCTGACACCACCCCAGCAGCAGGGAGGGGGACAGAAGTGCCTTGTTACAGCCTAGGGTGGGCATAAGTAACCCGCCCAACTTAGCTTTTGCTGGCATGGGTGGGAGTGTGTAGGCTGCCTTTTCCCTGGTCCTTTAACTAGACAGCAGGCTTTCTGGGGGACTATGTTTGTCTGTGCCCCTTGGCGTTTCTGGGGTGCAATGGCTTCTTCAACTCTAAGACTGGGATGTATAATGCGAGAGAAACCCAGGAACTCACCACCATGTTGTTTCTGGGGTTGCAAGTTCCATAGATGATCTCCCTCCTCTTTCTACTTTCCAGAGTCTTGTGTTTGATTTTTAAATAATGTCCAAGGTTTTTAGTTTTGCTAAGCAGGAGGAATTGAGAAAAACATATTCACTCTATCTTTAGGAAGTGGAAGTCGTAACAGTTATCCTTAAATATTTTTGTTGGAAAATAAAAAGCATCTACAAAATACTTTACAACATTATAGCAAAGTAAGAGATAAATGTTTCCTCACAGGCATTCCCCTCCACATCAACTTACAGAGGAAATACGTCAGGCATGCTTCTTTACTTTGCAGATACAAACATATGCCTATACGGAAGCCCTTTCTAATCCTCATGCAGAAGACTGGTCAATTTGAATATGTAACAACTTAAAGCCTTTATTTATAAGAAAAAATACCAAATGTAAAAAATAAGGGGTAAATCAGAAAAATTATTTACAAAATACAAAGGAACTAAAATCTTCAATTTACAAAAAGTTCTTAACAACCAATAACAAAAAAACAAAGAAAAATAGGCCACAAATATGAAATGGCAACTAATAAAAAATAAATGATCAAGAAACACATACCAAAACAGTTCAATCTTATTGATGATCAGCAAAATTCAAAATAAAACAATGAAGAGATTTTTGTTATTTCTATTCATTTATTTAAATATTTAATAAATATTTATTGAGCAATAACTGTGCCTGGTATGCCAGGCAATGAAATACAATTGAACAAGACATATATTCCCTGCTCTCCAATACTATCAAGCAATGCAAATCTTGAACAAGTAATGATGCCAGTTGTGATGCATGTTATGCTGGTAGGAATAGAGAGAGCAGGGGATCCATTCAAGCTTAGGGAAGGGCTTCTAGAGAGACTGGTGTTTAAGTTGGAAGGCAAAGGAGGAGTAGAGTTAACCCAGATGCCAAAGGTGGGGGCATGCTAAGGCAGAGGGACTAGCATGTGCAAAGGTGCAGAGGTGAGAGGAACTGAATGAAGCTCAGTGTAACTGGAGCACAAAAATAGGAGAAGGCTGAGGAGAGATGCAGCTGGAAGCTAGATCAAGGTTGAATCTTGGGCCTTAGAGCATGTTTAGGTGCCTGGGTATTATTTTTAGGGCAATGGGAAAGTGGGGAAAATGTTAGATCAGGTGGATTTTCAGTGTTAGACTATCCAACTAGCTGCAGGATGGAGAATAGCTTGGAACAAGCCTAGAAGCAGAGGAGGCAGCAGAGGAATTCCTGCACTGGCCCAGGAGAGAAGTGCTGGTGGCCTGGATTAATGCAGAGAAGAACTAGAGGAGCTGACAGGTATTAGTGATTGATTGAATGGGAAGGGAGAGAGAAAGCGGAAAAGTCAAGGTCAACTTCCAGGTTGCTCCTTGGGTAACAGCTTGGGGAGTGGTGCTGTTTGCTCAGACAAGGAACACTGAGGGAGAAGCAAATGTGAGGGAGAATAAACATGTGATTTTTGTTATATTGAGTTTGAGTGACCTGTGAGATATCCAAGTAGGAACCGGGAAGGAAGTTGCATGTACTTGTCTGGAGCTTGGGAGACAGATCTGGTTCCTGTTGCCCTGGGATGGTTGAGATGGTCCAGGGAAAGTAAAAGTAAGAGCTCAGGCCCATGAACAGAACCATGAGAAACATGAGCACTGAAAGACCAGCAGAGGAAGAGAACTCTGCAAAGGAGATGGAGAAGCAGCCAGCAGAGAGGTAAGAGGCAAAGGAGGATGTGGGCATACCACCAACACACGCAAAAGCAAACTGGCGTTACGATTACTTATCTGCACCTTGCACCCCAGGATTCCCTACTGTTGAGGCTTCTTTGGACCTAAGGTGTTCCCTGGTTTTGCCTATCACCTGCCCTCTGCTCCATCTCAAGCTTCCTCAGTAGGAAACATAGTCCCTTGACCAAAAAGGTGATGTCAGCCACATCGTCTAAGGTAGGCAAGAGAGCTTAGCATTTAAAAGAAACAATGACCACTTTCTATCTTTATGAAAAGAGGAGTGAGATCTCTGGGGAAGGCAGAAAGCTCCTGCCACTTCCCATAAATAGGTCAGAGCAGCGCTGAAAGATAATTGAGCAAAATCAATGTGAGGGACCCAAGATGTGACTTTTGCACAGGAAATTTAGTGACAGCACAAAAAGGGGAGGCAAGGGAAAAAGTAGTCATAATCATACAAGTTTTTCATGCAAACTCTGGTTTTTTTTTTGTTTTTTAGATCATTAAATGACATGACACATAGTCTTCCTTAATGAAACGATTCTGAATTCCAACACGGAGACGCTGGTTTACATTTTCATTTCAGTTCCCCTCCAGGACATTTTTCTGTCTCACTTATCTTCTCAAGATTTGTTCTTTGTAGACACCACAGACCAGTATTATGACAACAGTAATAATAGCAACTGACATAATAAGCACTTACTTACAGACCTTGCCTCTGCAAGACTCAGTAATTTATCTAATTTAGTCCTCCTATTAACCCTATGACATAGGCATTTTCATGCTTTTTATGAGGAGTCTAAGCCACACAGAGGTTAAATAACTTATCTAAGATCACACAGGTTCTACATGACCTTTTATCAGCACCAACTAGGCCCCCACATATATGAATCTCTGGCACCTTTTTCATCTGGAAGGAGGGGAACTCAGTCTGGATAGATAGCAGCCAAGGGTCTCATAGACAGTGGCACCTCCACCAAAGAACCTCTAAGCCTCTAAGTTCTGGTTCAGTTTCCCCAGGTGAGGAAGTTCCTGGGATGTCAGGTTATGCTCCAGGCAGGTGATAACGCTCTTGAGCCAGAGTGAGCACCCCAGGTCTCTGTTTGGTGTGATATGGCATGTCAGGGAGCTGTGACGAAGCTCAGAACTAGGGGCGAATGTTCAGTTATTAAACAGCCTTCTGCTCATATAAAGAGTTTACGGTCAGTCCCCCTGCCTCCTCCAACATCAGGCTAGTTCCCAAGATGTCACTCCAAACTCTCACATGAGCTGATTAAATCATCAGTCCCACCCAGGATGTGGAAATGTGCAAAGGGGAAAACTGATGGCTCATCAGAGTGAGACCAGGAAAATTTGTGCAATAAGGTAATTTGTGTGGTTCTGAGAGCATTTCCATTTGGTATTTCACTTATTAATTAAGCAAAATATTTTTGCATGCCTTCCATGTGCCAGGCACCAGGAAGATTCGAAGATGAACAGGATGCAGTTCCTGGCTCTGGAGGGGCCAACACACTGGAGATGGGTTATTAACTGCTGAGGCAAGTGCTATGGGTGAGCCAAGCACAGGTTACTGGGGCCATGAGTCAAACCTAACCCAGCCAGTGGAGGCCTGGGGAAGAGTTCTGGGAGGAGAAAGTCCCCTGAGTCAAGTTCTAAGGTCCCTAAGCAATGGGTGGAGTTAGCACTTTTAGAAGTTAGGGGAGACAATCCAGGCAGAAGAAGTAGCTGGAGCAAAGGTTTGGAGGTAAGAAATGATATGGGCTATCCCAAAAGAACAAGCTTTTTAGTGTGCAAAGGAAATGGCAAAATGGTGGTAAGAGATGAGGCCGAAGAAGTAGAAGAGAGGTCTGTGTGGCCCATTAAAGAGACTGGACATCTCCAGAGAGGAAGTAGATCCATGCAGGGTGAAGATTTGGATTTGAGACGGCTCAGCCTAGCCCTAGTGTATGCAAAAGATTTCCAAATGAACATTAACAACGTGTGGAGCAGGTTCATAGGTTTGTGGCCAATTGTAAGAAGACTTGTAAGAGTACCTAGAAAACTGCTATACACACTTACCCCATCTTCCCTGAGGGAACAGTTCCACTTCAGCAAGTTTGTCCCAACTCACATGAAGTCACCCCACCCACACATGTGCCCAGGACACAAGAAAGAAAACAGGAAGATAGGCAAATTGATTCTAAGATCATCCTTCATCAAGTTATAAAACCCCGTTAGTTAATTTTATTTATTTATGTATTTATTACCGGTATGCGGGCCTCTCACTGTTGTGGCCTCTCCCGTCGCGGAGCACAGGCTCCGGACGTGCAGGCTCAGCGGCCATGGCTCACGGGCCCAGCCGCTCCGCGGCATGTGGGATCTTCCCGGACCGGGGCACGAACCCGTGTCCCCTGCATCGGCAGGCGGACTCTCAACCACTGCGCCACCAGGGAAGCCCAACCCTGTTAGTTTAAACTTCTTCCATTGACTAGATATGAAACTGACAGCACGGGCAAGAGAAATTAGAGTGCAAGCTATTCATTCAAACAGGCACATATACCCTCTGCCCTTACAGGCTAGTGAAGAACTCAGATAAGGAAACAAGAAATGTATTAGGTAGTAGACTAAAAAGACCATAAGCACAGCATACAGAAGAAGCACTTAGGAGGGTACCACCTAAGCCAGGCTGAGAAGGGGTAGTGAAGGATCCTGAACCAAACCAGTAGGTCTGAAGAAGTGATATCTGAACCAAGCCAGTAAGAATTAGACTTAAGAATGTGTGAAGGTAAAGGGAGAGGGAAGTCCAGGTAGAAGGAGCAGCAGGGACAATAGCATGAAGGTGTGAGTGTGCACTGTTTGAGTGGGAGTGCATGGCAGGGGCGGGGAGGGGGGAGAGGAGGAGGAGAGGGAGAGAAG
The DNA here is from genome assembly GCF_937001465.1 of Orcinus orca. Lineage (NCBI taxonomy): Eukaryota > Metazoa > Chordata > Mammalia > Artiodactyla > Delphinidae > Orcinus > Orcinus orca. The sequence goes on from NC_064565.1 coordinate 63,374,204, forward strand.
AGAGAAGAGAGAGTTGGGGGGATTCTAGGACTTTCGTGAGGAGTAAGATAAGCTAATTCTGGAGAGGTAAGAAAGGCTCATGTTGTAAAGGTCTTTATAAGTCTCATCTATTTAGTTAAGTTCCACTACATGTAATATAAAACCCCCAACTAACTGTTTTAATCAAGTTAAAAGAGCAAAAGTGTATTTCTCTTTCACAAAAAGATGTGCTGGTAAGGGGGCCAAAGATGGTATAGGGCTCCACAATTTTCAGTTTCTTCAGGGACTCAGGCTCCCATCTTTCTGCTTCACTATCCTAGTACACACCTTTCCATACTCAAGGTCTCCTCGTGGTTCTAGATGGCTGCTGGACTCCAGTCAGCACATCTGTGTAGCAGGGCAAAAGAATGAAGAAAGACAGAGGGCAAAAAGTGCCCCCTTCCACCACCCCTCCCAGGTTAGTTTAACTGGCTTTAAGCAGCCTTACACTTCATCAGCCAGGATTGAGTCACGTGGCCACCACCCTGGTTGCATGGAAGTCTGGAAGACAATGCCTTGCCTTCTGGGTGGCCCTGTGTCCAGCTGCAGTTGAGGTTCCCCTGGGGAGGCAATGGGCAGTGTCTCACACAAGCCATTCCACACCAATCTAAGAAAGGCAGACGTAGCCCTGAGGCTTGAGAGCCTGCTCAAGGATGCTGAACAAAGAATGACATGATCATATTTGGGTTTTAAGGTGACTATGGGCCTTAGTGGAGTCTCCATGACAGCAGAATCCAGGTTGGCCATGCTCATCTCTTGGAACGCATCCCCAGCACAATGCCTGGATGTTAGCAAACACACCATAATTGTGTTGTGAATGAATGAATGAATGGCAAAACTGGAGGCAAGGAGGATGAAACGGCTGTAATAATAAGAGTCTGAACTCGAATAATAGCAGTAGGAGTGAAACATAATCAACAGTAGTTGAGGACTGACATCTCCATCATTTGAACATGAGGAAAGAGTTAAGGATGAGTCTCAGATTATGGTTTTGGCAACTGGGAGGATGGTATTATGGTTCACTGAGATAGGGAATACAGAAGAAGCAGCTTATGGGGTTAGAGGGTCAAAATGAATTCTGTTCTGGATGTGGTAATGTTGAACTGTCCATGGCTGTCCTAGTGGAAGTGTCCAGGGAGATGGCACTGCTCCTCTGGAACACAAGGGAGACTTCAGCTGCATATGTATTTCTGGAGTCACGGGCCTGAAGGTGGTAACTGAAGCCATGGATGTGTTTTTATACTAAAACTGAAAGCAGAAAGAGGAAAGAGAGCAGAATAGAAGGATACACTCATAAAGAAGTACTGCATTCAAGGCCTGGAGAGAGGAAGTGGAAGTTTCAGAGGAAAATGAGAAAGATTAATTCAGAAAGACTGAGGGGAAACGGAGAGAGAAATGTCCAGCAAGCCAAAGGTGGATACAGATGCAGGAAAGAAAAAGTGGTGTCACATACTCCAGTGAGGTCTGGTAAAGTAAGAACTGAAAATGCCATTGAAAGTTGGCAATTAGCAACTTCCTCCAGGTGAGTTTGAGCAGAGGGTGAGTGGGCAAAGCCAGGAGATTGGAAGAAAGTGAGAAAACAGGGAAGATGAAGCTGGATTATTCTTTTAAGAAGGGTAAAGATGGATGCAGGTGTTAGGAGAGACTATATATTATACCAATTCAACTGAAAGGATAAAATAGCTTAGCAATAAAACTCAAACTGTAGGAATCTCACTTAATTTTATTCAACACATTCACACTTATAAAGTACTAACTTTATGCTAAGAAATATGTTGGAACTTTCATGTACTTAATCTTTTTATTATGTAAAGCTCTTTTTTTCCCCTTATTATGGGTGAACAAAGTTGAGGAATATTCTTTTTCCTATCAATGGAGTAAAGTAAAAGTAGTCCAGATTTTTTAGAATTTTTAATGAATTCAAAACAGTATAATTTTCAGAAGATATTTATGCATTGAGATATTCTTACCTTGATTCTAATATAATTATTCACTGGCTAATTACATTCAGTTACATTTTGGTTGATCAATACACTTTGCTTATTCCTCTTTCACTACATTTTTTGTGGCTTTGGTAAATCATCTGGGAAACATTTTCAAAATACGCTACACTCTAACTCTATCTGTAGCTCAGTATGGCTTTGTATTCCACTCCCGTAAATAAGCCACTCTGCAAGAACCACAAGTAACTCTAGAAAGAGTCATAGATGACACCTAGATCTGTCTGGTCCCTTTTGTCCTTGTTGGTCCATTTTTGTTTGTCCATTTTGTTTTCAAACAAACAAATTATGGCTCTAATCATAATTGCTAACAAACACCAAATTCATCCTTGTTTACCCATCACACATGGCTATTCTGTCCAATTATACACTCTCAAGTAAAAAAATTAAAATCCCAGAATTACTGTTACTTCTTCCACTCCCCTTCACTCAGCAATTGTCTCTTTCTGAATACTGCCAACTGTCCTTTCATGCAATCTCTCTACTATTCCCCTTCAACTCCATTCTTTCGGTCAGGCTCTGATCAGCTCTCTCCTGGATGATTACAACATTCCACCATCATGGTTCTAGTTATTTTCTCTAACTTTACCTTTGCAATTACTCAAAAGCTATGGATATCTCACCTATAATCATCAAGGGACTCCTCTCCAGCTGGTTGTAAGGGATATGTAGGTCCCCTCCAAGCACGGCTCCTTCTCACTATCCCTTTTGTACTTCTTGGACTATCATAGAACCCTCTGGGTTGTTTCACTGAAACCAGAACACTAAAACTAACTTTCAGGAAAAATATTTTTTCAGAATTTTCCAATATGGGAATGGAACAACTTTTATCCAGACAAGAGAACATGAACCTTTATCCCAATACTGCCCTGAATCTGTCCCTTCTCAAATGAAAGCCAGCCATTAGTACTTTGTGAAAGACTGAGTCCAGAGACTCACTCGTCTATTTTAACTTCACAGAAAAACGAATCTTTTCACTAGCTCTTTTGTTCCACATCAACTAGTTCCTTCATTGCTACCATTCTCTATCCTCCTCAGCACAAGCTCTATTAATTGATCGTCATGTAGTAAAGTGACACTAAAGAACATTTATAATTCCTCCCCGATGGTCAGATATGGTAATTCCCAATGGTCAAGTCAAAATAAAATGTGTGACTCCTGAACCTCCTTTCTATTAAAAACCTCCACTGAAATATTGAAGCAACTGCTAAGTCGACAGTAGAGACTACAAATGGATCAGCTGCTTTTTAAAGGTCAGTAAGTCTCTTTCCCTTCCATGTCTCAAAAACTCCCACTGAAATAGATGGTAAAATCCACAGGATGTTTTGAGACACACATAAAGAGCCACTTGCTTTGCAAAGGGAGGACATGCCCACAGTATCTCCTGCGTGAAAAACTTCTATGAAAATTCCACAGTCATCCATCTTTCTTATTTTTCTCCCCTTCAAGTAGGAAGTTCACTTCTAGAGTGAAATTACTTGTTTTTACAGTTCTTCTTACAAGAGATGGCATTTTCAGAATCACTTTTTCTTGACCAAGATGCTATTTACAGTGGAAATGGGGATGGGGTGGGACTTCAAGCAGAAAACAGTTTGAGGCCACATTGCTAATGATGGTTAACCAATGAAAGTTAGAGATAGTTAACAGAGAAGATATGGGTGGGGGGCAGCAAAGGACCCTTAAACCCCTCGTCTGACACCTCTCTACTATCCAAGCTGACCAGGCCAGGTAGATTTCTCTGTTTCTCCATCTATTAAACAATATTCAAAATACCTCTTTTTCACACTTCGTAAAGATATAGGATTAAAAAAGAAAATATGTGGGGTTTTCAGTGTTTTCTTTAAAGGAAAGTGATATATAAAATAAGGTAAAAGAAATTATCTTTATATATGCTTTCTGCCCACTTTCTAAATTCACTATAATCCAGGGCAGTTTCTGGGCTTCTCTTAGGTATCTTTCTGTGGGTCAGTAGAAAAATTACTGTCTTATCTACCATAAAAATAAAGGATCAAAGGATCATGGATACAAAAAGACTTTTGTGCATCTCTCTGCCTCCCAGTGGGACCCTCCACTTGGACTGGCAGGAAGCTACTCTTCTTTTTCTGAAACTCTCCTGTTTTTCATTATGTTGAATCCAAACTCATCAGGGTGACTGATATCTTTTGTTATACACAGAACACTTGGTTACTCCTTTCCTTTGAAAAGTGTAAGCTGACCTCTTCTCATCCCTACTAAGGCTCCCCCCAAGACCCCCGCACCCCACCCCTCCCCAGCCCCGCACCTCCCTGCCACACAGATACAGAAAATACGACATTTAGGAGGGGTGGGGAAAGTACTGTATTTTCAACAAATGGGATTTTCTGGTTAATTGAATTCTCTGATCAACTAAAATTAAGCCTTTGCATTTCAAGCTATGTTCATTCCTTAAGTTCAGCATGGTGCACTCATATTTGTTATGTGACTTGTGATTGTGGGGTCATGGGACCATCATTCCAACTGGCAGGTATCACTGGGCGGTATTTTGGACACAAATAAAAAACACATAGGATATCGGGTTCAACGTGATCTGAGAACATGCCCTATAAGGTAGTTTTAAAAACAAAATTCTCTTTGGTTATCATTTTATCATTTGACTTTTTTTTTTCTTTCAGTTAAAAGCAAGGAGAATAAATCTGGCTGTCTGAGGATTGCTATTAGTTGAACCTGGGATGGATTCTAGACTCTTAATTTTATCTCCATACAAATAAGAAAATCAAGACAATACAATTTTAGCTAATGTCATACAAAATTTATCCTCCCCCCTCTCTCTTTTCTGGTTTCTAAATTACTGAACCAAATTTTAGAACGTTAAAAAGAAATTAAGGTAAAACATATTAGTCATTGTGATTATATTAGTGTTTCCCTCTTTAAGCTTCTTGCCCTCTTTGGATGTGATAATCATCTTTCTCTCTCTGCATTTTCCATGGGACCAATCCTCAGGACCCACAGACCTCGATAAGACCCACGGCTGCAAACCTTACCTGCTCTGTGATCTTAGGCAAGTTACTTAACATCCCTCTGCTCACCTGTGAAATGGTTAATATAGTACCACCTGCTAGTTATTGTGAGGTTGATACGAGATAACCTGGGTAAAGTGTTTAACATAGAAAGCTCTACTTAAATTTAGCTATTTTTGTTGTTTTGCTGATCACTTCTCTCAGGCCACACACAGCAGTATTTCTCAGAGGAGGTCTCCAGACCAAATGCATCATAATTACCCAGGGAGTTTATGAATATTGCTGATTCCTGGTCCCCTCCCCCCAGAAGAGTTTCATTCAACAGGTCTGGGGTGAGGTTTAGAAACGGGGTATTTTTACTAAGTGCTCCTCAATTGTGACGCACCCAGAAGTTTGAGAACTACCACCACAGTTGTCCTAAGAAACATTTTGTCACCAACAAAGCCCACAAACAATTCCCAGGAAATAAAAACAGAATCGGGGCAATAAGATAAAGTCTAACCTTTTTTCCCTTCGCGTTTAGTCTGTTTCACTTGCTCATTGCGGGGCGCATGTAGAGGCCTTCCCACCAGCCCTTCAAACGAGAGCTCCCCGTAAAACGGCTGAGCCGACACCTCAGCTCCGGACGTGCGCTGAAGGTCCTCACAGGCCACTCAACTCAAGATGGCGGCAGGCCGGGCGCAGAGACGCTACGCGAGCTGAGCAGCGCAGCCGCACCAGCCCCGTGAGAGCTCCACCCCCTCCCCACAGACAAAATCCCCCTAAAGCAACCCCTCCCACAGCCTGCCGGGGAGAGCGTGTGCCATTGAGCTCGCACCTCTCCGTTCTTTGATCAGAGTTAGAGCTTTCCTTTGCTCCAGAACCAAACTCCGTCTTGTTCTATTGGAGCAAGCTACACCAGGCGGAAGGACCCTGTTGGGGACCGACTCGGGAGGGTTGGTAACAATTTGATTATTTGATTTACTCTGCTAACTAGAAGGTTTTCTTTAATGTGATCATTCTGTTCTGATTGGGTCTGAGCTTCTCCACTCTAGAAACCCAGGCATTTCACACCCCTGTATCATAGATTCCGGTCTTTTGTTGGCTGCTTGACGTTTGAACCCCCAACATCTAAACTGTACACTGAATTAGCTTTGGTGGGAGACAGGCCACCGCCCCCCTACACTCCAAAAACTTAAGCTGGAACGCCCTCCTTCTTTACTCTCCCCATCCCCTCACCCCGCCACACAAGCACACCCAGAGCAAGGATATTTGACCCAGGATCAGCCGGACACCCCCACCTGGACTTTGAATCATGGGGAGAGAGACCTAAGGACAAAGGGATTGATGATTGGTGGCCCAGCCAGAGACGGTGTGGCCAACAGCCCTGACAGTGCTCGGCAGGCCCAATGATAAGGAGCACACTCGTCCCTGCCCCTGCCAAGTTTGTATAAAAATGTCTTTGATAAGGTGGGGGAGAGTGGCTCTTTCAGCATTAAGATGTTCTACAGTTATGCTAAAAGGTAGACAATCTTAGGAATATTTGATAAGGTTCAGCAAAGAGACAAAGACTCAGCTAGCATATTAATACACCAGAATTATGCTCCGTGTGGTCAGTCGATTTTTGCAGGAGAAAGGTTTGCTTGTCTTGAAGATGCTTCACCTTGAGGCTAGAACAGCCAATGCCACTGTTTTTGACCTTCTTCTACTTGTAGAACCTGAAAACAATTCTCAGCTCCTCCTCTAGGTTTATCAAGGTAAAACCAGATAGAAATGAGTGCCTGGACTTAATGATAAGAAAAAGAAGCAGGGCTTGGGGCAGGAAATGCAGTAAAGGATAGAGAGGACTGTAGGAATTAAAGAGAAGAAAGACGAAGGCCACAGGGGCCTCTGGAGGTGTACATGGGTGGATGTGAAGGCTGCTCAGTATAAGGAGCTGTCCATTCCCACCTCCAAATGTCATGGGAGACACTCAGCTAGAAACAAGCCCCTTTCTTTCCCTGCCCTCCCACACTCTTTGTCCTCAGAAGCAGGAGGGACTTCAGTGACAGGCAGCTCTCCTGGCTCACTCTCCTACCACTCTCCCACCAGTGCAAAATTTTTGTAGGACTCACACACATTGCCCTTCAAAGGGAAGATCAACAGATTTCAGAGATAAGTTCAATTCAGAGGTATGTGTTAGTAAGTGCTTTTGGCTAAGGAGCTAGTGATACCAAGGCCCACGCCCTCGAAGTCCTAGGAGAGACCAAGGATTTGATGACCTTTATAGTCCCTTCCAGCCAGAACATTATCTGTTCTGTGAATATTTTACATACCCCTTATAACACAGCTTTTATCAACGATGGCTCTGCCACTTCTTAGGCAATCCCTTTACCATTCTGAGTCTCAGTGTATATCTATATCTGTATCTATATCTATCTTTTTGCCTATCTATCTATCTGGTATAGTGGACATTATGAGTTACCTACACTGTGTCTGTTCCCCACTTCTCCCTTTTTAACATATACCTCATTCTGTTCTGGTATCCTCCATCTCTCTCCCATGCAGCCATGGGCTTCAGGGCACCCTGACCACATCCCAGAAATAGACCTGATTGGTCTAAAAGTAATCCCATTCCTCTTGCCAATGACTAGTTCAAGAAGTGCATGCAATGCAATTCTGCCCTATGAGGCGTGAAGGGAAGCCTGCAGGAGGGCTTTTGGAAAAAATTTCTCACTCCTAAGAGAGTCATCAGGGAGAAATGACCTTTCATTTTCCTCTGAAAATATCTGGGCTTTGCTGTGATGCCTAGAACTACTGTAGCCATCTTCCTACCAGCTGGAGGATGTAGGTAACACCAATGACAGCACATTGGTAGAAATAACTGGGAGTCTTGGTGACAATGTTGAGCTACTGAATCAACCAATCCTGAAATCTGTTCACAGCTCTGACCCAAAGGAATGCATTTACATGTCGTTAAAGACATTTTGAGTTGAGTTTTCTGTTACTTGCAGCCTAATGCATCCAACTGATAGAGATAACACTATCATACAAATGCAGGCCTCACATTTGTAAGGGCCCAGAGAGGTAAAATGCATTAAATGCATTGTAAAATATTAAGTAGTATAAAAATTATACATGATTTTCATCATGAATGAGTGCTTAATTCTCAGTCTTTCACAACTTCATGAATTGTTTTTCAAGATCCTTAAAACAAAACAATTTCCAAATATAATTAACCTTTTCAACATATATGAGGTTGAGAAGATGGAAAATAGGAAAGGATGTGAGGTTTTCTGTGACAACTACAGGATTTGGTGGGGAGAATGGTCTGGCACTCCTGTTACCCTACTTGATAGAGGTTCCACCCTGGCCCTTCAACCCAAGTGCCCCAAACTAGCTTAGCTTATCTTGAGCATTTCCTTTTACTACTTTCTTTGTGCTCCTGTGTTATCATTTTCTCTCTGTGCTCCCTTAAACTCCCTGTTGTCATCCCATTGACTGGAATGACACTCAATAGCAAAGGCAGGCATAATCAATGTCAAAATATAGTCTGAAATCAGCCCTGGACTCTTACAGCTGTGCCACTTTCTAATTCACTTGTAACTTTATGGATGGTTTTCTCTCTCCCATCACAGAGCAAATAACAATGCTGAGGAGACAGTGATAGGACTGCTCTCTGCTCCTCCATGGGTCCTATTTAATTCTAATTCTAGGTGTGTTTTCAGCTAGGGATTTAAGACAGAACAGGAAAGTACCTGAAACATCTTTCTTTTAGTTTTAAATGATTAATAATAAGAACATACCTCCAAGACACAGCTGGTATATAAAGTCAAGATGCTCTTGCCAGCTGTGTCAAGGTGCATGGTCCTTGAAATCCATTATGATCTCATTTCTAATCTCATATATGAACTATGTTTTAATGGGATCTCCACCTAGCAGGAGGAACAATTGGGATGAAAAGTCCTGATTCTTAAGAGGCACACTGTTCTTGGAAAACCTTGTTTAGACCTCTGCTTTAATCTACACAGAGGTTTCTGTGAAGAATGAAATAAATTATATATGTATAAATTTAAGGGACCTCAAAGCTACCTCGCTCAATCCCTGGGAAGATTCAAGAGCCAAAGAGATGAGGAGACTTGCCAAGTATCACACAGCTTGCCCAAGATTACAGGCAGTAGCAGTAAAATCACCATAATGGCCGCTACTATTAATTTAGCTCACACTAAGTGCTTTGCATTCATTAACTTAGGCCTCAAAATTACCCTATGTAGTAGAGGCTATTTTACTTTCATTTTAGAAATGAGAAAAGGGAAGCTTAGAGATCCTAAACACTGTCCAAGATCTACCAGCCAATAAGGAGAGATGGCTCTCAAAACTAGGACTCAGGGACTTCCCTGGCAGTCCAGTGGTTAAGACTTCACCTTCCAATGCAGGGAGTGTGGGTTCGATCCCTGGTTGGGGAGTTAAGATCCCACGTGCCTCCTGACCAAAAAACCAAAACATAAAACAGAAGCAATATTGTAACAAATTCAACAGAAGACTTAAAACAAAAAATCTAGGACTCAGAGCCACCCTGCCAGGTTGGTAAATACTTTATCCTACCAGATGTTGGTAGATCTCATCTAATCTTACCATACCAAGATAACACTTACATTCAGAAGAAAATGGAAATTAGAGTAAGACATTATATTTTAAACTTTTATAGCTCTTCATGGTTATTGAATTCTAACGAATATTCATTCTGTTATAGAGAAAAAATGAGCCTCATAATATGATCCAAACCTACTTAAGCCTGTATACATTAGAATAGCGTCTAGACAAGATATAACTAGATCTCTTTTCAAAGCACAACATGCTCTTTCCTTAGAGCTCTAAAAGATTGTTAGAAACAAGAGTAAGTTTCCTTTTTTTTTTAAGTATTAAAACAAAACACCTTGACTTTATCCTTTCAGATCTCCCCTATTTATCAGGCTGACATTTTGAAATTTGGGGTTGCTATGAAAATAGCTTACCCAATGAAAGAGCATTGTGTTGGGCCAGTGTCTTTTCTGAGCACCGTTACTCTTGGTTTCATTGTTCTGTTTTGCTGCAGAATTACCATTGCTATTTTTAAATCATCGCTGTAGACTTGTCAGCTTTGAACCACTCCTGCTCTTGACTGCACAGGCTCCAGCCGCCTTTTCAGTCCTACGGATAAGCCATCCTACGTGTAACATTGTTATGGCTTCTCATCTATTTGTAATTGCTTCTCAAAAACTAGAAAATTGTGTTTGTGCCCTACCTTTCCCCCCTCCCTGATCTACATTACCCCTCTGACTGAAGTAATAAACTGTCGTGCTTAAACAATTAGCATAATGCAGAGGACGCTCATGCCTCCTATACTCTGCTATTGGAACACCAAATGGGGCTTTAGAAAGTTAGATAAAAATGTATTTTACACGGGCCAGCACTGCATTGAGGGAAATCATCTTTGCCCACACAGTCCTGACATAGGATCATCACACTGAGTGCTTCTCAAGGGGTAGCAGCCTTCTTCCATCTGAAGTCTGAGACTCAGCGGGGAGGTTCCCCTGACTCAAACACAACCAGTGCATCAGAACTGTCATTTTTGCTCACTGTGATGCCATGGTGGTACAAGGTCCATGTCTTCCAGCTGATGCTAATTTCCAGAGTTTGATTCTGAGACATATCCCTGGCTTCAGATCATGCAAGGTTTGTTTTCATCCACACATTAATTCACTCATTCATTTATTCACTCATTTACTAACTCAGTAGGTATTAATGAGCAAAGGTTTTCCAGGCTCTTATCCCCTCATATCCCCAATTTCAGAGCTATGTTATCAAACATTCCCGAATTAAATTCTTAACCTCTACCTTTTCATAAAAATGTAAATAATGGATAACATTTCTGAGCTCTTATGAAGAGGCAGCATAATACAGAAGATAAGAGCATTGTCTCTGGACTCTGGGCATGGGTTTGAATTGTGACTTTACAATTTGAGTAGCTATGTGATCTTGGGGAGACTACTCAACCCTTCTGGCCCTCAGTTTCCTCACCTGTAAAATGAGACTAATTGTAGTACCTTTTCCCATAGGTTTGTTATGAGAATTAAATGAGTAGATGCAAGGAAAGCTCTTAAGACAGAGCACGTAAGTACTTGCTGTTATATGCTAAGTATATCACAGAAATTATCTCAATGAAACATATAAGGCAGGCATTATTTTTATCCCAAATTAGAGACGAGAAAACCAAGATTTAGAAAGGGTAGGTAACTTGCCCAAAGTTGTGCAGGTATAGTTAAGAGTGAAGCCAAGATTCCAACCCAAGTGTTCTGCTAACAGAGTCCATTTGATTAAAAACTCTGCTATACAGCCTTGACTTTCAGCTTTCCAACCACTGCTGAGTCATGTTGGGTCAAGTGTGGTGCGATTTGGCCTGGCTTGGTTTATGACACTGAATAAAAGTAAGCAGCCCTTCAGGAAGTATAACAGTCTAATCACCAGCATGCCTTCCCCACTCTGTGTATAAAATGTCTAGATTATCTTCATTCATTTCTTTTTACTTTCCCAGGATTCTTGCTGGTGACCATGGAATTTTTCTGCACTCTGAAAGAGGAATTTAGTAGCCAGGAAAACTGACCTTACTGAATTGGGTTATCTTTATGAAGTTTTATCGAAATAGAAATGAATCACAGGTTGAAAATGCCCTTTTTGAGTCTTTAAGTACATATAGATACAGATTCAAAGACAAAAGCTTCCTATAATTTCTAATGGAAATACTGAAAAATAACATGTAGACTGAAATACTGAAAAATAACATGTAGACAATGAAATGATGAACTGTTCTGTCATCCCCTCTGAGAAATTCTAACTTTTTTTCCTTCTGAGTGTAGAGCGTACAGCAGGAGGGGAGCAGGGGCCATGACTTTACAGGCAGGCTTCATATCCTTCAGGGACTGCCTGACTGTCACACAGGTTAGTTTTATACCTACCCCATTAAATAGATTCTCTTTGTTCATGAAAGAGCCATGAGACTTATCACATACTGTTTGGCTATCTATTTTAATTAGAGTAATGTGAGATATTAATTATGAGAGTCTCTGTTGGGTGGTAATAAAGTAACTACCGGAAAAATTAACAACAATAACAACTGTTGAAATGATGGCCAACTTTTATGAAGTACTTTCTGTGTACCAAATATTTTATATATGTTATCTAATTGAATCCATAATCAACTCTTCGAAGTAGGTACTGCTATTGTCGCTATATTATAGATGAGGGAACGGAACTGAGGTACAGAATATTGAAGTATCTGGCCGAATTGTGGCAAGAATAGCTAACTTTCACCAACATTTGTTCTCCCCCTTCCATAGAATCAACCAGCTCAGCCAGGGACTACATTTCCCAGCCTCCCCTGCATCCTGGTGGCGCCATGTGACTAGTTCTTAGCAAACAGAAAGCTGTGGAAGGGATGTGTGTCTCTTCCAGCTCTGTCAGTTACTGACTGTGCTTTCTTCACACTCCCTACTTATCTGCTGGCTGGATACAGAAGATGCTGAGGTTCTAAGAAATGCAAGAACAACAAGATGAAGGAGCCTCATCTCTGAATCACAACATGGAAGATTGCTCACCAGGAACACCAGCACTAGATTGTTACATGGGTGAGAAATAAAATTCTATTGTGTTAAAACACTGACGACATGGGGTTTATTTGTTATAGCAACTAGGGCTACCCTAAGTAATACACAAGATTACCTTGGAGGAGCCAGGAAGCAAATCAAGGGATTCCGATCCAGAGTCCCATTTTAACCATTCCACTGGCATGCCTCTCAGGAAAGGAGGCAATAAGCTCCTCACTCTAGTTCACTCATGGCAGAAATGCAAAGGGGGATAGAGATGGTATTAAGGGACCGAGTCCAAAGAGCTCTTCTGAAGAGATTCCAGGAACACTGTGTCTCACTGTCTTGTATTTATCTTTGGCTATTTGGTATCCCCCCCCAAAAAAACTACATTATCTTGAAATGCGGCTCAAAGGAAGTTTACATTTCTTTTCTCACTTGAAACTGAATGTCAGCTCTGCTGAGAACTTGCCAAAAAAGGGACTGATTTAAGGAAGAAAAACAAGATAATTATTCTAGATATCTTCCTGAGTAAATTGGGTAACTTTTGATTCTCTAAAATTGAGAAGTGTGTCCCTAATGCAGCCTCATTCAAACTCCACAGCACAGACAACTGTGAATGGACTTCGGTGCTAACTGAACTCAAGCGAACTGGATTCCTGAGCTCCCTGTGCGCCACCACCCCACACCTTTCCCCAACCACCTCAGTTATCCAGGCCAATGCATTCCTTTTTTTATGGGATAAATTTCCTGGGTGGCTATAATTTTAAAATCTCTGGCCTCAGAGGGCTATGTAATTAGTAACGAAATTTAACAGCGTAACATGGGACACCTAGAACCTTTCCAAACGCATCCACCTCATTTATAAAGTGTTTTGAACCACTTCCCCAACCAACTACCCATAAAACAGGGCTCCCAGGGTGACAGAACTCGCCACCTCCTGGGGAACACTGCACACTGGCTATGCAATGACGTTCGGTTGAAGAATATTATAAATGTTGTTGGTGACCAGTGACTCATAAGTGATCTCATTACCTTACCAGTGGTGGAGGCAGGTGTGCTGAAGTTAGCACCCTGGGATACATTAGACGTGATGCAGGGAATCAGTCATTAGTCCCCAGAAGGCGTGTTTTTCTCTCACTGTGGTGATGTGGAGGGTTTAACAGGAGAGCTCCAATGTGGGAGCTGAATCCGTCTCTGGCAGCTTAGACTCTGTCTAAGGAGAGTAGTGCAGGCCAGCCCTGCATTCACGTGAGGTGGGGATTTCCCTTTCGAACCTCCACTTCCACCCCCATCACAGTGAAGACTGCCAAAAGAGAATCGGGCAGAGTCCTAAAGACACGTTGTAAAGGCCATTAAAACAGCTGAGCGTCCAACACAGATATCTTCAGCCTTCAGGTTGTGGCGGCTTGCTTTTCCAGGGTTTAAATAATTTGAATGTGGAGTGAAAGAAACTGGTTAGCAGCTAATTCGGAGTGTGTTAAAGGAGAGTTTTGTGGCATCAGATGTGACAATGTCAAACATAGGAGAAAAATTCTATAATCTGATCACTTTCACCTCAACCGTGATGAAGCAGCAGCTAAATTTTGGAAGCCCTTTGGGGCTCTCTGGAAACTTCTAGAATTAGTTTAAGAAAGCACTGGCCTTGAGACTTTAAATGGAACTTGGACAATATGCTGATAAGCAAGTGAAGGGGCTGCTTAGTATTGCTGGGATAAATTCTGACATTTAAAGTCATTGGTGACTTGGAAGGGACTGAGAGACTTGTTCCCAAGTAGAGAAACTGCAGAAATGACATTTGCCCTAGAGTGCGAAAAGTGCCTCAGCAGACAATGAGAACTGGAATACGAGCTTGCCGCGATCGAAATCTCTGCAAGAGTAGAGAAAGGATCTACTGCTGAATGGGAAATTAAGTAATCCCTAAGGCACAGACAGAGCTCACCTGACCTGAGCTTAGCCTATAAATGCTAGGATGAACTTAGGAGTCTGGAAGAAATTCTGTGGATCAGAGTAGAGAAAATAGAGGCTCCTGCTACCTTTCACTCAGGGCTGTCTTGAACATCAATACCGTCTTGAGGTGGAAAGTTTTCATTTGGGGGTCGTCTTTCACTATGTTGTCTTAAGCTAGGCATTTATCTCCTCTGTGTTTCATCTGTAAAAGAGAAATATCTTCCCAATTTACTTCTCGCATTTATGGAGATCAAATGAGGTACTGTGGGAGATGCCACTTAAAAAAAAAGGAAAAAAAACTGAAAGAGAAGCTTGTTTCTAAATCAGAGAGAAGGTGAAGCCCACGTTCTGAAACCTCCAAGTCTTCCTCAAGGAACCCCTTGACCCCTGGCAGAGTAATAGTTTGGTTTAAAGGGCAAAAACTTATGGAAATGATCTGGACTTACACACCAGCGTTGTGTGGCAAACACTGCTCTGAGTGAGAAGATACGAAAATAGGCTGGGGTCGGGGGGACAAATGATATAGCTGGCATGTATTTCCCGTCCTTCTGAAGCTAGAACCAGGAGAGAGTGGCAGAGACACCATAGAAGTCCACTGTCAGGACGACACACCTGCTTCCTTCCTGGTGAGTAAAAATAGTGTCTCCTTCTGAAAGTGACCCATGGGTCACGTCCCTTCTATGGCTCCAGCAGGTAGGTAGGAATTAGAAATTCCCAAGCCTCCCCCTTCACTACCCGCAGTTCACCAAGTTAATTCCCTCAGACATATACCAACAAGATCCCGCTCGGTGGCTCCCTCCTGCGTTTCTGCAGCGGCCTGTGAGGTCTCCCTGTTGCTAGGTGTACCACTCCATGCCAACATTTCCTGAGCACTGTAGCTAGGTGTACTATCCTAAAACACCACATTAAGGAAAATTTGTGGTTCTCCATTCGTGATAGTCAAATCCCCTTACTTGCCAGTTAAGAGTATTCATGACCTGTCCCCATTCACCTTTTGAAGCCTTCCCGACTCATAACCTGTGCTTTATTCAAGCTAAACGTGTTTTCCAAACACACAACATGTTTCTCCACCTTCCTGACTTTGCCCATACTGTTTCCTTCCTCTTTTTGAGGTATGACGTCCAAACCAAAGGTGAGGTCTTGTCAGCGAGTGCTTTACACCTGCCCATTTAATTGCACAGTTTCCTTGCAACAATGCCGAAACGCGTCTTACGTGGAGTGTTTTGAAACCCCCCAGCTGAATTCACTCAGAGCAACTACATGTTCTTTGTAACATGTTAATTTACGTGCTTGCCCTATTGCATCTTCTGTACTGTAAATCCTTTGAGGTCAGGAAACCGTGTCTTACCTTTATTTCCCGTGATTATCTAATTCAGTAGGAGTTCTATATTTGATAAATGAATAAAAATGCTAATGAATAAATGAATGAAGTAAAATGTTAATGAATAAATGAATGAAATCTTACCTTTCTTCCTTTGCTCATGCTATTCTAGACAAAACTGCTCTGCCTTTGACTTCAAAATACCAACCATCCTTCAATGTCAACCTCAAGGCTCATTTACTCCATAAAGCCTTCCCCAAACTACCTCAGACCACACCAACCCCTCTGCTATATTTATAGTCTATATGCCAAAAACCCAAACAGATTATCTCCTAGATGTTCACTATCTGAAGACATTGGTCTCCTCCAAAGCAGAGGGTCTTAAAGCTGAGATCCATGAACAGGATTAAGGAGACCATGAAACTTCTAAAATCAAATGCACATGTTTGTGTAAATGCCCAATTGCATTAGAGTGTCCAAAAGCTCTATGACCACCCCCCCCCAAAAAACAGGTTAAAAGAACCACTGTTCCTAGAGCACTGTAAGCTGCTTTCCTAAAGCAGAGTTGGAGTCTGTCTTGTAGGTCTTTTCTATTTTCTGCAGTGGCAAGCCAAGCACTAGGAACAGAGAGGAGACCGTCCTTGAATGGCTGGAAGCATCCCCTTGACAAGACCAATGTCTCTTGACTGTCACTGTGCCCACCGAGCGCAGCCTCCAGCCTGGGAGCTGGTGGGGATAGCTTAGCAAGGTACTGTAAGTAGACAAGCAAATGATGTCAGGATTACGGCAGCTTGATGCCTCAGTCAGGATGGGGGAAGAGCACCTGGCCTCACAGAACTGCCTTTCTCTGGGTGAAAGTCTCTAACGAGATGGGGCAGGCAGTGCTGTTGCTGCAGGGAGCCTTGGGAGGTTCTGGGTAGTTAAAAAGTGAGCCCATTAAGGAGCTGGTCTCCTCTGGAGGCAGGCCTGGCTCGGTCCTGGGGGCTCAAGGCTAAATCCTCGCCATTGTTCGCTTTCCTCCCTTTCTGCCTGGCCTGCTCCCACCGCCTCGCTGCAGCCCAAGGTCTGGAGAGCGCCAGAACTCCTATGTGTTAAATTCATATAAAATAGCCTTTAAAAAGTGTAATGCTTTAGGGAGATAGTGTTAGCAAAGAAATGTCAGAATTTTCACTTGGGCTTCCAGGGCAGGACAAATAAGGTCTGTTATCCGCTGTAATGTTTTTATGAAAAAAAATGTCTATGGCGTCTTTTTAAGTTGCAAATAATGACTTTAGCTATGTAACAAAAGAGTTGATTTTAAAACAACAGCAACAGGGGAAGTACAATTGGTGATTTTTGTTTTAACAAGCTGAATTCCTTTTGATTTCTCCTTGATTTAAAACATGGTTGGTGTTACCAAAAAATTATAAGCAGCTAGTGCAGTCGTGGTTTCCATAAAACTCTCTTAAGTAATGATGATCCCACCTTATTTAGACAAGTCAGGGGTCAATATGGCCTTATTTGCTTCTGTTTTTCATTAGTGGCGCTCTCTCTGCAGCATCACACTTCCTACTAGCTCCTTGAATACACAGAGGATTCATGCTTCAGTTCTGCATGTATTAAGAATGCAGCTATAGCAACCAACTACTAGCATTAATGAACTATTTGCTTATGCAGTAATAATTAACTTCCATTACATTACTTTGTGTGATTACTTTCTTAATTGCCTGAATTATGCATCCATTTAATATTTAATAACCATTCTCAGAAATCAGACACTGGTAAAAAACAAATTGCTCACAGTTTCCTTGCAATAATTAAGCTCACAAGAATAAATGAAACCTTTTAAAAATGAATGCCTTGTGATTATATCCTTGCATATAGAACAAGATCCTAAATTAGTTATTTATTAAATCTAAATTTAAGTCCAAATAGTGCATTTTTCACTTTCACCTCGGGAAATCAACCTGCACAGTACCTGATATCAACAACAGAATTAAGTGCCTTCTATTTTCTTTGGGAGTCACAAGCTGCATTAATATTTATTACCATGCAAAATTCAAAAGTCCTTAAAATATTGTGTGTTTATTATTTATTTCAACTTGGCATCTCTTTTACACAAGGTAAGTAAGATGTTTAGCTGGAGATTAAAGTGTTCTGAAATGAGATCAATAGTTCTCCATTAGGATGGGCTATTGTGAGCCTCCCCCATTCTTTTCTGCTACCTAACCCCACCACCACCCACTCCACACACGCAGGCCCATACGTTTACCTTCGAGCCTCTTATAAAACAGCAAAAACGCATATATGCAATGTGTTTTTAACCAAGCAGAAGGAGAGTCACAGCAATTTATCCTCAAACATTTACACTCACAGCCAGGCAGTTTGATCTCCTTGCCTTTTCAGGTTGCCAGCTAGAGTTCTCAGAACCCCGTGCCCTTCTGCCGCCAGCACCCAGGCAAAGCCACATGCTGATTTGCAAAGTGATCATGCTATTATCCTATTGTACATCAGCTTCGGTCCCCACCGGCTTGCAAAGTCATCACTGTCTTAACAAATAAAACGTGCGACTGCTTTATCACAGGTTTCTTGGTGAATAGATTCTATTGAATCTGGAAAAGACAGCTTTTTTTTTTTTTAATCTTCCTGGGACTGCATCTGCAAAATTGTTCTGCCATTCCACATTGATTATGGCAGCCATGTACAGATGTGTTTATCTGAACCATAACCATGTTAGTCTTAAGCTACAGGGACACTGGGATGTTATTTACCCACTGTTACCCTGTGCATACATAATATACACAAAATTATGTGTGCCACATGGAAAAGAGAGGGGGGGCTTAAAGCTTTTTGTACCAAATGAGTTAGCCCAGGAAAATCTGTGCAGCCTATGAGATTATATGCAGAGTGCCACACAAATAACGGAGATGAATAATTTTCCTACAAAGAGAATCTCTTTTGCCAGGCGTGGAAATAGCCATGAGGAAGGGGTAGCATTGGGGGCTGATATGTGGAGAACAAGCGGAGTTTAGGGTGTCACAAGTCGACAATGGCTGCTATCCTGAGTTTCTAAACTGAGCTAAATTGATGCCAATCTCACTGACTATTGTTAGAGTGGGCAGAGTCATTAGGATTTGCTTTTTAAATGATCTCTCAGGCTGTAAGGCTGAGAGCTGCTAGCAAGGCAAGGTTAGAGAGAAAATGATAGCAGTACGTTGATGCTTCACAGACCTCATGATAGTTTCCGTCTGTCATTATTTACGTCTGACTAGATGCGTCATGTCAGCTACCTCGAAGACTTTAATATGAGGCTCTTGTTTGCCTCTGCTCTAGAGCAGCCAGACTGGGATACTATTATTTTTGCATCACTACACTTAGGTGAAGCTGGCTTCAATCTTTCAGTAATGACACACAAAAGAAATAAAAATGGTTGTGTCCAAGTTATTATACGTGCTTGTATTCTAACATGCCTCGTCAGCATTGCTCAGAAAAAGAAAAAAAAAGTGAATTTAAATCAATAAACAGACATTTATTAAAAGGTCAGCTTAATTGTATTTGTTTCAGCTTCTTTGCCAATATTTTAAGTAGAACTATTTTTCTTTGGCTTTGGATTAGTGTCATTGTTATTAGATGGAATCACTTGGGGGAAAAGTCTGTAAAACTAATATTTGATCAAATTTGCTCATGTTGCTTAATGTCGTTTCATATCACTTTTCTAAATTCTATCAGTGTCACTATAAATAAAGACACACAAAAAAGCTTTTGTTTTATATCTATATTATTGGCACCATAAAGGACAAACTTCCAAATAATGTGCAATTATCTGTAAAACTATATACAGAGAGGGCTTATCACAGAGCTCACAGTGATTTTTAAAATCTAAGATGGCTATTTCAGATATCAGAAAAAAAATACTATATGGCAAAAAAAAATAGGATATTCATATTCTTTTACCAATACTGTGTTAGCGAATGAAACTATCACTACTCTCTACCTGTCCCTGGTAGAGAAAAGAAACTTTAGCTGAAAAGATTTCTAGAATGTTAGAATTTATTGACACCATTTTATATTGAAAACTGCAACATAGCTTTAGCAGGAAGCACATTTTAATAAGGCCAAAATGTTCTAGGTGATTTTTGCCTTATGCTTTAAAAAAATAAAATAAACGTAACTGGATTTAAGTGTGAATGAAACAATCTACAAACACATTTGAAAATACGAAAACATATACATACACGTAAGATGAGAGTAAAAAAAACAGTTTACAGTTTTTCTTTACATACGTAATTCAGTGCAAAGGCTGGTAAAGGGGCAATCAAAAAATAAAAAAACTCACATAGATTGTGTCTTAGGATCACGTTTACAAAGTGTCCACCAAGATTCTATATTTAATAGTAAATAGCATTGTCATATCCAGAAAATTAGTTATTACTTTAAAATGATTAATTCAGACATGAGAGAGAAAAATGCACTAACCCATCGGCCTTCTGAGTTCTAAACATTTAACAGAATCTCAGGACTGCTGTGTTAACTGAAGAGACTTCTATCAAAAGCCTGAGTCACTCAGACATAGCTGGGGATGTACAGTACTTGATCTCCTTATCTAGATCGAAGAAGTACTTACATTTTCAAAGTCTGCACAAGCCGTGTAAGCATAAAAGTATGATGACAGAGATCTCTTTTCTGTTTTAAAGATCAGATGCCAGCTTCCTGAGATGATATTTTCAGTTTGATGCATTTGTGGCATATTTTTATAAATTTCAAGTATAATGCTTTGTCAGGACTAAATGAAATGCCCTGCATATATATATATATATTTATATATATATATAAATAAATATATATATATATACATTTTTAGAATGCTGTAGAATTTTCATTTTTAACCGAAGTGACTGTCATAAACTAAGACAAAGATAGTAATTTGAAATGGAATCAATCACATTCTCTTGATCTCCTAAATTTTAAAAATAATTACATTACAGCACATGTTAAAACACTTTTTCAAAAAAATGATTTGCTCAAGGCGTTTTTCTTACCTCCTGCCCAAGCTACATGTGAGTTTTGGCAAAAAATGAACAGTAGGTGGCAGTCAAGCCACTAAACTGCTTCAAGGCTTCATTAACTAGAATCTGTTGTTAGAAGTAATAGGAAAGTAGTATATTTTTCCATAGTAAAGAATTCACCTTATAATTAATCTTGAAATGCATTTCTAAGGTCCCAAGCTGCTGAAATAGTGAGTTGATTGCATCCTTAAGAGAATGAGCCCAGATAAAAGTGATTTAATTCAAGAACCCTTTCAGCTCTGTCTCCATGACTTTTTCTTTCCCTCTCTGTTATTACTGTTTTAATGTGGGTTTTTATGCAGTATGGTAGTTGTGGACACAGCACATTCTTGGGCTGGAGCCCAGGACTGTGTAAGTCATGCTTGTATATCTGTGCAGATTTTAAATAACCTGCAGGAGCTTTTCCCTCCCCTGCTCTTATAGACTGAATGTGTATAATCCCTTTCTGTGCCTCAGAAAATAACCTCGTTTACAGGGAGAAGGTTCCAGACAAGTAGCTGAAATATAGAAGGAACATCCTCTAAAGCAGAGAATTGTGGACAACTGAAAATCCAGACAGCGTGAGTGAAACGCAGCTTTGCATACGAGGCCATGTCACCTCCATGAGAGGAAGGGCCTTACCTGTTGGGTTCACCATGGTGTCCCCACGGTTGAGAATGGGGTGCCAGGCACATGGTATATGCTCAATGAATATCTGCTGAATGAATCAATGAGTGCCCCAAATCCCAGTCCTGTGCATGTCTCAGATGTCCCTCCTAGAAGTTTTTGCTTTTGTCTCAGTTCGTCACAGAAGATGATAACACTGCTACATTCTCACTCCCCACCAGAGTCCCTCCCCCAAACATTACTGCTAATTACTATTGCTGGGAATTGACACGGCACCACCAAGACAACACAGCAGGACTTGACTCCAGTCTAGTCAGTCTGGAAGGTAGGGGATGCCTTTCTTCTGACTTACCTCGGCGATCGTTGCTAAAAATCTAAGCTCATGCTACAGAAAGAGCGAACTACGTAAGTAGCATTGGCCTAAAAGCTGAGGCAACTTGATTAATTTACTTACCTGCTTGTGCCTCAGTTTCCTTATCTGAAACATGACAATAGTAATAGTACCTACTTCATAGAGTTGTTGTAAGAAAATGAATTGGGACATGTAAAAATCTTGTCAGGCACAGAGTGAGTCCTCAATTAGTATCAGTTTTTTTTTTTTAATTTGTGCACTTTAAATAAGTGCAGTTTATTGTATGTCAATTATTTTTTTTTATTGGGGTATAGTTGGTTTACAATGTTGTGTTAGTTTCTGCTGTACAATGAAGGGAATCAGCTGTATGTATACATCTATCTCCTCCCTCTTGGACCTCCCTCCCCCTCCCCAATCCCGCCCATCTAAGTCATCACAGAGCACGGAGCTTATTATCATTACATTTTATTATATTTGTTATTAATATTATCATTTACCACCCATCCATGCTCACACATAACACTTCACAAAACAATTTTTATCCACCCTTATTTGTGCATTTCAATGAGAATCACTGTGACAGTGAACAGACTTGGTGATGTAAGGAAAGGTTTGCAGAATGGAACCAGCAGCCCCGTAACAGTGAAAGTGTGACACGGAAAGGGATATTTTTAAAGTTGACCAAAAGCTTGATTTTCTTTTCTTTCCTTTTCTTTCCTCTTCTTCCTTCCTCCCTCCCTCTCTCCCTTCCTCCCTTTCTTTCTATCTTGCTTTCTCTTTCTTTCTCTCTCTCTCTCCAGCTTCAGGGACAGCCAGGAAATAATCACCACTCCCTAACCTCCTCCACTCCCACCCTGTGCTTCCTCATATCCCAGTCCAACTAAGCTCTGAAAATACAATATTTTCCAAACATGTGAAGCTCACCTCAAACCAAGGACTTAAAAATTCCTGCTGATTTTGAATGTTTTTCTCAAATCTATACCTTAGCTCATTCAAAATGACCACTTTAAGGACAACTAGTTTAAGAAGGAACCATTATGAGGTGATTTCCTTTTATCCTTTGTTGAAACAGAAAGCGGCATTTTGTCAAAACTAAATTCAGATCCCAAGGGGACCTAAGTTTATTTCAAACGTCAAAAAGGAGGCAACTCAAGCTGTGTTTACAATCTGGCAGTTTGCTTCCCTCACATGCAGAGAGCAGTGGGCAAGCCCTACAGATCAGATTTTAAGGTAGCAGTAATAAGTATTTTCTAATCTCTCTGGGAACTGTTTAGGGAAATAAAACCCTTTTCTTCAAATTATCCATCCAGTCCTCTCCTCTTATGGCAAACCTCTACAGTATTTTAGTAAAGAAATGTGAACTAGTCATGTCTAAAAACATAATGAGTAATTTGATAACTGAGAGATAGGTTCCCTTTTTTCCATAATCTTCTATTCTCTTAGGTGACCCTTTGAGGAAGGAGGTCAAAATATTGAGTTTGAGCAATTTAAATAAGAGACATTGAGTAATTTAGAAATGAGACGTTCAGTACAAGACCCATTCATTTAAATTACATGGAAATCTAAGGTAGACTGTGTGTAATTAGGAGCCATGTAAGTCCTCAGGCGATTTCAGTGGGGGTTAGGAGACTGCTTTAATAGAATATGACAAGGTTCCTTTTGTTTTTCATAAAACATTGTATTCCCCCTTGAAATATAACAAATCCTTAATGAAATCACAGCCCCTTTATTGGCAGGGAATACTTTTTATGTTTTGAGAGATCAACAATGTCAAAACAATTACTGCAAAGTAATGATGGACCAAAACCTCAAAAGAGTCATAGGTTGTTCAAACGGATGGAGCCTCACGTGAACCTCCAGTTGAAATCTTACCTGATAAGGTGCTCCCATGAGAGACATAAGGGCCGACGGAATGCAGGGCTGCTCTTGGGAAAAAATACTGGGCAAGCAGAGAGGAAATCTGATTTTTACTGGTTCTGTTACTCAACCTCACGGATTATCCCAAAGAAATTACTAGGAGTCTCTGGACATGCTCTTCTATTTGGTTTTCTTTTCTTTGTTTCTTGAGTGTTGTTTATGTTTAAAGGGAAATAAATTACTTTCTGTGAAGCACTGGAAGACTTTTGAAGAAAAAAAAGAGTATTTTCACAGTTTATAAGTGTAAAGTAAAACCCAAGGTTGGATTAATAATTAGTTTCTGCTAAACCAGAAACACACACTGGATTTGGTCCTCAATAGTAAAATCACAGGTCCTGGTCAAGTCCATAAGCAAAATTATAGTGACAGCTATGCATATGATAGCCAGCACCACACGTATTTAATGTGATGTATCAAGAGCTAAGAGAACTGAGAAAGGAGCAAAATGAAAATTTGCTTTATAAATAAATCATGCCAAACTAATCTCCTTTCCTTGCATAACTATATGGATACTCAGTGGTAAGTCAATATAGAGCCCTTGCAAAGTGGAGATCTCGATTTCAGACAAACATGAAATTAAATAGCTTGTACTATGAGGGACTAGATAAATCAGTGTAGTCTGCATGATGACGTAAACCAAAAAAGTGCTCTGTAATTGTTCTAGTCTTATTTGGTTTTTTTTTTTTTCAATGTAAGATTGGAGTCATAAAAGTCATGATTGGGAGGGAGACTTGCCATGTTGGATGGGCACCTTCAAGATTCAAACCACTTAACAGGCTGGAGGATATATACTGAAATAAGCCAGATGACTTTTAGCAGGAATAGAACCCTTCATTCAGGTTCAAACACACACACATACAAACCGCACACACTCGTATATACAAGGGAGGAGGGATATTGACTTTTACTGGTTGGTACAAAAATGCACCATGGTCTTTGGTTGCCTCAAATTTCAGAATGTTCTAACTGTGAAATGACTGCCAAAAATATGAATGCAATGACAGCTCACACCTAGACTTATGTGTCAGGCACTGTTCCCAACTGCTCACAAGCATTATTTCATTGATTCCTAGTTCATCATTTTACAGATGAAAAAGCAGAAGTAGACAAGGGGTAGGTAACTTATCTTGGGGGCAGAGTCAGGACAGCGTTGTCAGCATCCGCCCCCAGAGATGCTCTGAATCTCCACTTCCACATGCCTTTCTGCTCAGGGAATGTAAGTGCCCATTGTTCTCTTGGTGGGAGTCTGGCTCTCAGTTCTCTGTCCATCTTAAGAAGCACAAGGATAAAATGCAATATAAACGTAGAGAGGCAAAGCTGTACAAAATAGAGATGCTTGCCTGGAGGGGAGAAAAGCTGGTGAAGTCATGATACGTGTTCTCAGATGTCTAGACTAGAGACTGTCAAGGAAAAGATTACACTTGTTTATGTATTCCTGTAGGGGATGGAAGTCACAGGGAAGCAAACTGCAGCCCAATATATGTTCTTACCACACAAACGATTTAACCAGGATGTGCTGCCTTGTGAGATATGAGCATCTCATCCGTGAAATGATCAAGAGGAAGCCAGATCAAGGAGTGGGGCCATGCAGTGGTAGGAAGCTGACCCAGATGGCTCCTTGGGTGCCTTCCACGACACAAAGGTTTGGATAATCAGGGAAAAGCTTAAAGTGGAAACACTTGTGAACTGCTTCACTCCCTCCCCCTAATACACAACACAACTCTCTCTCTTTCTGTCTCTCCTCTGTCTCCATCTATATCCTTATATGGTAGCAATTACACTGGGTTTGCAGCTGGTAGACCTGAATTCTAAACATTTTACTTAAACATCTCTACCCCTTTAGTTTCTCTTTCTGTGAATAAGAAAGAAAAAAGGAAATAAAGAAGAAAGGAATGAGGAAAAGAAGAAGGAAGGAAGAAAGGAAGGGAGGGAAGGAGGAAAATGAAAACATAAAATTTAAAAGGTAAGAAAAATAGATTTAGTCATGCTTCTCACTTCATACTTTTCCAGACTTCTGTGAAACCACGATGAGATAGTAGGTTAGCAAGAGCTTGGGGGAAGAGAAATATAGCAATATATATATCTAAAGCACTCAGTAAATTCAAAGCACTGAGGGATTATTGTCTGCAGCAGTCTGGCTCAGTGTCCTATGTGAATCCTAGGTCATGGTTTGAGCCACATGAAGGTCAATCGCATCCTGTCCTCTGACCACATGCTCTGTGCCCAAGTCAAATCTGGCATGTGGTGAATAGCTATTCTTGGGAGACTGTGGGAGAAAGTGAGAAGACCTCAGTACAGAGATGTCTCCACCACCAAGAGACAACTCAAAATGGAATCCTTCATCATTGTACATATGGGATCATCTCAGTACATTAAGGACCACACTTTTAGCAATAGGGAAATTTTCTGAGAGTAGAGAAATTTCACATTTAGACAAAGCGAAGTTCAAGTGGAATATACATACACACTATGTATGAATGTGTGCAGTGTGCACGTGTGTGTACGTGTGCATGTGTGATACAGAAATCTCAGACTGTGGAACTGAAAAAAACAAATACCTAAGTCAATGACCCAGTTTTTATGCAGTTCCAGCCAAGGTAATAAATGAACCCTTATTATTGGTCATCGATATCTAGCAACTACTCCTTTTCATTCACACCAACTTTAAAATTAATCTGCATAAATTATAGGAGATTATCTAATGAAACAACACAAGAATCTTCTAAACAACTTTAGAATGCAATTTTAAACTTAACAAATCAAATGTTACTATTTATATGTCAGGAATGAAGGCATAAGCAGGTCAATTATAAACATAATACACTTAAGGAGTTGGATATTATGTTATATCCATAAGTAAGATAACAGATGTAGTATAGAAGTAGAAACTGGAAATGAGGTGGTTTATTTTTCACTTTCCCTAGATTTACATTAAGGAAGTACAACTGAACCTTGAAATCGTAATTATAATATAGAGGTTAAAAGGTATTCAACAAGAGGAAAGCCCTTTAGCTAAAGATTGGTTTAGGGCAGGAAGCGTTACACATTGCTCAAAAGAGAAAACTAAAGAGAAGAATATATCAACTAAAGTTGGGGTAAAACTATCAAGAATAATAAAATATTTTGAAAGCACTTTGGTAAATTGTCAGGATGAGTTTTCCACCTTGAAATCTTCATGCTACAGATTATCAAAGCACTTTTTAAAGTGAAAGCTTAGATATCACTCTAGAGAATTTCCTAACTTGCTCTGCGATTACTTGGAAAGTTACAGGTCTCTAAACAAAGTGCTAAATATCCTAGTTTGCACCTGTAATGAAAAACTCTTATGAGCTGTGGGGGAGATGGCTAGCAGCCCACTAAAAGTTTCCCATCCCTTCTTCCTAGGCATGTAGCTAGATTATACTTCTCAGCCTCTCTTGCAGCTACATGTGGCCATGTGACCAATCTCTCACCAATAAACAACAAACAAAACTTATATGAGCAATTTTCACTTTTCTTGCTTGAGAGGAGATTCCTGGCTCTGGACTTCCCCTCCTCACCCCTTCCTCCAGGCGCCAATAGCCAGAACCTGGAAAACAACATGTGGTGAACCACGTGATACAGATGGCAGGGCAGCCATCAGCTGAGTCCCTGATGAAGTTGGCAGAGCTGTTCCATCCACCTGAAACTCTCACGTTGGAACTGTTATGAGAGTGAGAAATAAACGTCTTTGTTTTGTAAGCTAACTTTTTACTGGGTCTCTTGTAACAGCATCTTAACATCTTTCTAAGCAATACATAAGCTTTCAGAGTTATTTTCTTTACCTTCTTAATATACAAAAATGTTGTGCCATAGAGAAAGACTTAAATATTTTAATGAAACTTACTGTACAAAAAAGATAATGTTTTGCTATCATATTTCTAAATGTTAACTATATTATCTTAGATTTTTGGTTTGTTCTTATTATTTTCATTTCATTTACTTATACAACTATGAGCTTTTTATAAAAGCAGAGTAAATTATCTGAGTTCAGGGAGTTTGAGGGAGAACTCTCATCTCCAAATGCTATCATCAACATGAAAAGAACACTTCCAAATTTTCCCGAGTTATTTTTATATCCAAATTGTTTTAACAGGTAAATAGGAAAAAAAAGATTGAAGCTTACTGAGCAGAAATGAGTTAACATAGCAGGCCTGAATCTGCTATCCTTAGAAAGGCCCATTTACAACTTTGGTCCTTAGCTGGCATCTGTGAATTAGAATTTCAGGAGGGTTCCCACCATTCCCTAATTGATAAGGTTGGCTCACTGTTCCTAAACTATTTATACAAACAATGTGGTAGAGGCTGAACACCTGCTTTCCATTGGGCAGCCTGGGCTCCTGATGCATGCTAGACAAAGGGTGCCTACATGACCAGCCCCCAGCAGGAGCCTTGGGCAATGAGTTTCTACTGATGGACACCGTGTTACACATGGTGTCACAATTTGATTTTGGAGGACTTATGCACAGCCTATGTGAATCTACAGGGGGAAAACTCTTGGAAACTTGCACCTGGTTTCCTCTGGACTTTGCCCCCATGCACTTCTTCCCACTGCTGATTTTGCTTTGTTTCCTTTCCCTGTAATGAATCCTATGTTAAGTCCCGTGAAAGTGTTTAAGTGCTCCTAGTGAATCACCGAACCTAGAGGGGGTCTTGGGGACCCTCTACACTCTTACCAATTAGGAGTTGAAAATAGCTAATGGCAAAATAAGAGAGATGGGACTAATCCTAACCATTAGGAAAGCTGGATACAAGGTACAAAACTTTTGAGTATCAGAAAGCATGTATGAGGCATGGAGTTTTCCAAAAGGAATAAAATATTCAAAGATTGAGAGTACCACCACAAATGACTATAAAATAATATCACTAGATATTTACATAGGATCTCCAGGTTCCTAGCTCTGAATAGCCTTGGAGGTTGGAGGCCAATGGTCATCATCATCTCCGCTTTCTGAGTAAGGGGCTGAGGTGCAGATTTGCCCAAGGTTATAAAGCCAGGACTGTAGAGCAGACATGAGACACAGGCCTCCTGAAGCTTAATCATCTTCTATTTATCCTAATGCAGTTTTCACAACCTATGTTTCTGAGGGCCACAGAAGCCTGAGGGAATACCACAGGGGTTATCGCAGGATGGGATGACAAGGCCAGGCAGGAAGACCCCACACCTTCTCTTGGCTTTATCCAAGTGGCTCCACATTTATCAGTTTTACATATAGGAATCCATTTAAATTAATATAAAGCCAAAAATTCCACGGATTTTTGTCTCTTTGAATACCACGGAATTTTATCTTTTGGTTCCTTGTAGATAAAATCAAAAATCAACGCTAAAATGCAGTTTTTTAATTTTTACTTTTTAAAGGTAAATATCCCACCCATAAGGAGGCTCACAGATTTTAGCAATGACTCTAAAGCAGATTCTTACTAAATCAGCAGTAATTACGTATGGCCATACCATGAATCTTTTATTCTGCTCTTACACAGCATTTACCTGTCAGTTCCTCCGCCACTTCCTCTGTCTTAAACTTCTCCCTGGATTCCCCAGTGCTCTCCTCTCTAGCACCCTGGATGCTTCTGTTTCTTTCGTACACAGTAAACTTAAACCTGAAATAGCTACAAGAGCTGCCCTAATGAAGCTGTACCCAGGCCACTAAAGGGCAAAGGAAGATTAGCTATGACAAATTTACTCTCAGCTCTCGGCTTTCCACAGCTTTCCAGCTTTCCAAGGGCGCTATTTATCAGTCTTTCCTAACAAATCTATTTGCTGATGTGGAGAAAATAGACTTTGGTGCCACACAGGCCTGGAATTCAAATCTGATATCACCATTCTCTAGCTGTGTGGCCTAGGGTAAGTCAGTTAACCTCTCTAAGCCTGAATATATCTGCAAAATGGCAGTAACAGCACCCATCTTGAAGAGGTTGAAAACATTGGAAGAAAGAGCATCAAACCCACAGGAATCCGTGCTGTATTTACACAACCCTACCACAATAGCAATATCGCTGAGCCTCCCCCAGACTTGGGGTACTTTACCAAGGGACCCATAAGGAAACCACTACAAGTGTTTAAGCTGTCTGCTTAACAGGTTAGCCTCTTAAGACGTAAAATATGCAAAATGCTGAGAGCTCCAGGGCTGTGGCTGAGAAATATTTTAGGCTAAATTAAGATTATCCGCCAGAAAGGAAGTGAGAAACAAGAGGAGGACCGAGCAGAGGGACTGGATGCTCCCAGTGAGTTCTGTGTTCACGCAGGCAACGGGACCCAGCTGCGAAAGAGAGGCACGAAGGTCAGCTATTCAAGAAGAGAGAGGAGCAGCACGGTCTGTTAATCATCTTTTCTATTTTAGATTCAGATAAAGAAGGACCAAAGCTATAGATGAAAGTTTTAGCCTGGAGCTCGAAGCGAAGGCACCAATTTTGTGCCCTTTTGTCACATTTCTTTACATCATGCTCCAAGTGCCAACATTTCTAAATCTGAAATAAAAGGGGAAGTAATAAGTGCTTGGTTAATTGTTTATATTGTAGTAACAAAAAGAGGCTTTAAAGAAACGGAATACCCTAGTATAAGAATGGGAGTTTTATCAGGTGTCCACCAGAGTGTCTAGGAGGATCTGGCCTGCCTCCGAGAATGAATCCTTGCTCATTTAACTTCAATTCAGCAACGTCAGACATCACAGCGCACTTTATCCCCTATTCAGAAACATGCTCTTTGCTCCATTTTCCAATATCCTACACGTTATCCTAAAGTCTTGTCCAGTTGGAAAAAAATCTATCCTTAACTCAGCACACAGAGCCACCTGCTTCTCTCACCAATAGAAGCGATTCACACAGCAGCCAACAAGCTGCAGCTTTGAACCGCATTGAGCACAGGTGACAGTTTGGACAGTGGCAGAGCCATGACAGCAATCACCCAGGATGCGGTTGCCGTGATGGTCTGAAAAGCTTGGGCCTGTGCAAGTGAATTTTTGTCGCCCATCTCATGGTGTAGTAGAGTGCCTCGGTTGCCTATACGTATGTGGAATCAGCCCTGTTGTGTGTATCTGTTCTACCAGCTCTCAAACCTCATTGTATATAATAATATGCTACAGAATTTATTTAAAATACAGATTTCTGAACCACACTCCAACAAGTTCTGATTTGATAATGAAGATTGGGCTCAGGAATCTGTTGGGTTTTTTTTTTCTTTTAATAAATTTATTTATTTTTGGCTGCATTGCGTCTTTGTTGCTGTGCACAGGCTTTCTCTAGTTGCATCGAGCAGGGGCTACTCTTCATTGCCATGGTTTCTCTTGTTGTGGAGCATGGGCTGTAGGCGCACGGGTTTCAGTAGTTGTGGCACGTGGGCTCAGTAGTTGTGGCACACGGGCTTAGTTGCTCCTTGGCATGTGGGATCTTCCTGGACCAGGGCTCGAACCCGTGTCCCCTGCATTGGCAGGTGGATTCTTGACCACTGTGCCACCAGGGAAGTCCAGGAATCTGCTTTTTTAACAAGCACGCCAAAGGGTTCTGATGCAGGCGATCCCTAGACTACATTTTTTAAATGGCATTATCTCTCTCTCTTTCCACCTGTAACATCTTGATAAACAATTTTTAGTTCTACTATGAGAAATTCATGAGTTATAGTCCTGATGGAAGAAATGAAATAAGCAAAAGCCCTTAATACTGTAATGTTTGTAAGGAGTTTCTCTCTTCTTGACTTCTCAGATATTGTTGGGGGCTGAATGGGGGTTTCTCATGTAGGCCATGGCCAGACAATGAACTCTACAAGGAAAACTGTTAGACAATGAACTCTACAAGGAAAACTGTTCACAGGAATAAACGTTGGATGTATTCAAAAGTATTCTGGAAGAGTTGAGATGTATACTGTTATGTTGAAGGTGATCAGATGTATCTTGTTACAATGATAAGTTTCATCTGTGCCTCTCACGCTTGGAGGGACAGAAAGGACAACAAGTCCCTGCTGTCTTCATTCTGTGCTAGACATCTGTACCTATATGCTTAATGCTTAATAAACATGTACTTGCATGTGTAAGCATGGTTATTTGGGTGAAATCCAATGAACCTGAACAGGCATCGGTCGCTATTCCATCTTTAACTGGTTAGCTTCCTTCATTTGCTGCAACTTCATCTTCAGGTGTTCCATGATAATTTTTCACTGATGGAGATATAAGAGTTATAGGTATTTACTTCTTTTCTGATACTGTATGCATACTAGTTGTCATGCACTATGCTAGGTACTGTATATTTAAAACAATGAGTAAGACATAACCCTTGTCCTTGAGAAGCTCACAGTCTTTTGAGCAAGACAGAAACAGTACAATTATTGACATGTTTTAATAATATAATGCTACAATGGAAACACAACGAAAGGAAGATTTAATGGGTTGGGAAGGGACAGCTTTGGAACACAGGGAGGCTTTAGAGGGGAGGTAACATTTAAGCAGGCTCTTGAAGCAGGATTTGGGAGCAGAGAGTGAAGGAGACAGCAATACAGGCATAGCAAACAGCATGTGCAGAGACTCAGCACTATGAACAACTATTATGCCTAGAGCAGAAGGAGGGTGGGGCGGTGAGGATGGTGACCAGAAAGTAGAACATGGTCAGACTGCGAAAGGCCGTGCTAAGGGGTTTGAACAACCTCCTGTTGGAAGTAAGGAGGGGAAAATTTAATCCAGAAATACAACCTGTCAAAAACATGTAGGAGGGACTGGAGAAAATAAAAACTGAAAGATTAATTTAGGAAATTTGCAAATCTCTAGGCCAGAGAGGATGAGACCCTGACATGAAGCTTAGGCAATAGAGATGAAGACAATTGCACGGTTTGGAGAATAGAGTACATACTAATCAATTGAATGTAAGTAAGGAGAGAGAACATGACCTTGGATAAGAGTGGATGAGAATGTCACATGTTGCAATATGGAATATAGATCAGGAAGTAGGTTTGGTGGAAAACATAACAATTTGCCATTTTGGGGGTAGGCAGGTTATTGACCTAGTGGATTTAGAGATGAACTGTTATAATAATGCTCAACTCAGATAGGGTTGCCAGATTTAGAGGGAAAAAAAGTAAAAATAATAAACAGATCAGCAGTAAAATTTTATTTTCAGATGAATTTTACTTAGTACAAGTATGTCCCATGCAATATTTGGAACATACTCATACTAAAATTTATTAGCAAAATAATTCTTGTCTGTAGACATGCAAATTCTGTCCTTTTCAGAAAATATTCCTTTACCATCATCACCTCCCCATGAAAAACTCAGTTTTGCCTCCATTTTCTCACTCAATTCGATGTTGGTCATCTGCAATGTGTCTTTCTTTGGATTTTCTTTTAAATCAGTAATAACATCTGTCTGTGTTCACTCATCAATTAATAAATTAAGGAAAAATTTTAACATATATTCATTTGATTTCTGTGTGGGAGTCATAATTTTACCTTTTTTGAAAATAGTAGTTTATGCTGGTCATTAAAATTTTCTGATTAATAGGCACCTCTATTAAAATAATATATATCATTAATTCACCCACCAGATTTGCCATAATGTAATGATACACTTTAACATGTTTTCTAATGGTAATAACCTAACAAAGATAAAGAAACAATTATTTAATAAATGTATATAATATAAATGTAAAAAAAAAGAAAATTGTATTTTGAACAGGGCCACAAAATGAGTCCTCTGCCATTTAAGGACTGTACATCTTGTTCACATGGTAGTCCCAGTTACCAACCGCAAAGCTCTTCCTGGAGTTTCCATTCTGCAATATATTTTCTCAATTGCTTTTACCTGACATTGGTTAAACTGAGGTTTTTGTACATATGCAGAAAGTCAATAAAGAGTAGTTATTAACTGTCCTGGTAAGTTAATAACTTTGACATTGGAGGGACATTATATGATAATCTGAACAAATTAGTCATTTAAAAAGCAGCAACACCTTAGTCCATTTACAATTTGCAAAAGCCTGAGACATGAAAACACTGCACTTGAATAACCCAAGCAGGCACCTAGAACTCAAACAGTGACACAGCGCCTGTCTGGCTTCCTGAGCTTTTCCTGAGAAACCAGTTTGCCTCTTTCTCTTCCAGTATGGTCATGCAGCCACTGTTCATTCAGCTGCTCCATCAATGTTTACCAGGTACCCATTCCATGGCCCTGGGGTGGATGCTGAGGATGCAAAGATGGGTAGACGCAGCCCCACAGACAGACAGACTATTCCAACAGGGTAACGGTATTGCGACGTGGGACAGACAGCCCAGAGAGAAGAGATCTCTCACCTTCACTTGCAGGTCAGAGAAGGCACTTAAACTGAGGCCCAAAGGGTGCAAAGCAGCTACTCAGGTGAAGAAGGGGGAACCTGAGGTTCTAAGATTGGGGACTTTATACACACAGGCATAGGGTGACACCGATAGCTTGTGGTTTCCTCAGAGACTACGAGCCATCTGGAACATAGACTGCAATAAATAATAGTGTGGAGGAAGGCAAGGGCCAGACTGCTGTATGCTGCAGCAGTCCAGGAAAAAAAAAAAAATCAAGTAATAATATCCAGCATTTCTCAGATGCTTACTAGAGACCAGGGATCATAAAAAGCATTTTATAAATATTGTGTCATTAAATCCTCACCATATCCTAAATGGTTAAGTACATTTCCTTCTCTGTATTGTAATTACACAACTAATACATGTTTGTTGTAACATTAAACAATCCCTCGGAGAAAAGTGACAATTTGGCTTATAATATTCTTCCACATACTTCTCAATACTCACCCAGCAAATATAAATGTACAAACACATATATGTTTGTATAAAGATGGGTTTACTTATCCTCTGTGCATTTTTTTGGCAATGGATTTTAAAATATAACAATATATAGGGGCAGCCTTCCAGGTCAATACATACAAAATCATTCTTTTAAACATACACATAATAGTTCATAGTAAGAATGTAACCGAATTTATTCAACTATTCCTCTACTAAGGGACATTCAGGGTTGCTTTTTCTCCCACTCCAAACAATACTGAAGTAAACACATCTTTGTAAATATATCCTTAAATACTGATGCTTTCATTGTTGTAGGGTAGATTCCCCTAAAGTGAGTACGTTGAAAATTTTAGAGATACTGAATACTAACTTGTTAACGTTCTTTACAACCTATTCATTTTTATATGTCTGCAAACTTACAGAAAATAAATTGTTTCTCCAGGCAACTCCTTGAGCTTTGTGCAGAATGATGAGGTCCTCAGGTCTTTTTTATGGTCAACCTGAAGGTTTTAGGTTGAATTTTACATACTTGGACAGTGAGACCAAAAAAATACTGAATGATAAAACATCTCTTTGTACCCACGTCCCTTCGTTTACAGCTGAGGGATTCCTTGCTCACTGCTGGGGTAGAGCAGGTGCTGGGCTGTCAGACTGCCAGATTCTAGATGGAGAAGTCATCAAATTATGAATGAATGCCTGTCATCATGGTCACATGACATGCCCCTCTGACTGAGTCACTCTGCATTCCAGTCAAAATTTATTGCTATAACTGGGCTTCATTTTTATACATATAAGAGGACACTTTCTTAGAACTCTTTGCTACATAATACATTTTTTAAAGACTTACTTGGGTTATTTTTAACCAGGTTTGGAGAATATGGCAGAAACAGCACTTTAAAAAAGACAAAGACAGAGGGGGGGAGTTTTCTTAAGTCCAACGTTAAAGTATAAACCTTATTTTAAAACTGAGCAATTTTTTTTCTTATTTTGACATAAACGTACTGGCTTTTGGCTAGTGGATGAGGAAGAACTAGAAGGCTCTACTTTTCAAATATTTAGTAGCATCACTATTAGCAGGGCTTAAAGTTCCCTTTGTCCTGTGTGACTCTTAGGCAGCATCAGAAACATGTACAAAAGCTACTCTTTGTGGTGGGTCCTTGTCATTCTGTTTGTCCTCCACGCTCCCTGGCCCTCGGATCTGGGGACACCCCCCCGCAATGTGTCTTGGTTGAAGACAGTCAACCTATCACCAAAAGCACAAGATACTCTCCTTTCTAGCCCCCCAACACTGGGAGCAGGCATGCAACCAAGGTTCATCCATAGAACACACCTACTCAACTTTACCACGGAATCTCATGAGCCAAAAAGGAGGTGTTTCCGAGAATCACTTTCCAGTGAAAGTGGACACAGGTTCCAGAGGCAATTTAGTAGTTCTGGTGGAATCATTCAACACCAACATCAGTGATGTTGGCATTGCCTGGTGTAGGATCTGTGCCCAATGTGAAAGCAGAAGGGTCTCCACTGGACCAGTTCTGCTGCATGATTTTGGTCACCATTCCTGGCTATAGACAGAGACTCCATGCCTGTTCCCAAGGCTTCCTACAGACTCTATGTGCTACTGGATATCCTTTAACAAACTCCTTTTCTGCTTGAATTAGCCAGGACTGAATTCTGTTGTCTGCAACTAAGAAGTGCTTTGATACCCGTTCAAAATTGTTTAGACAAATCTTTGTGGTTTTAAAGTACTTAATGAGCTAATGATTTACATCATTTGAAAACAATTCACAACTCCGCATCATTTCCTATTTGACCCTGATATTACATTACCTCCCAGTGTAACCGAGTTTTGAGTCCACTTTGGATTACCACTATATATACTCCATGTGTTCAAACTCGCAGCTGTACTCCCCTACATTCTCCTTTCCCACTTCTCCCCATATTTCACCACACCCTTCACTCAGGAAAGCTGCTCGTGTATGCCAGCGTGGCTATATTTAAGTGACTTACGAGAATATCTTACAAGTGATAGGAGATGTCATTTAAGCAAAGGAATAAGTCTCTAACTATGGGATCCCAAACGTTAGCAAACAGGTAGGAGAGGTGTTTGCCTCTCCTACCAAGACTGTCACTTCTTCCACATTAGCATAAGGCCATTCCTAGAATCATAAATACTCTTTCATGAGTCAACCACATTCCAGTTGGACAAATCCATCCTTAATTTGCTAAAAAAGCACATATGTCCTTGTGGATGGCACTACTTTCCTTACGAACCTCGACTGACTGTGCATCCCCCCCAAGATAGAGTTCATGCCCCAACCCTTGGGGCTCATCACCCATCATGGCCCCCACTAGCACCCCCAGTGAGGAGTACTTCATGCCCTTCCCCTCTATACAATGACACACGCCCTCCCCACCTTACTCAGTGGTAAAGTACTGTCGTTCCTTTATAGTTAGCTTATTCTCTCCTCTGCAAATCCTTCCCCGGTGTCCTCACCCAGCTCCTGACTCTGACCTCTACTCTCAGCGCTGTCAGACTGTGTTGTCATTATGTCTTGGAGTCTGGGCTCTCCCAGACTCTGCTGTGTTCCTGGAGAGCAGGGGCTGTCTCAGTCAAGACTGCAGCTCTCAGGGGCCCTCCAAATAGCCCTCAGTAGGCACCTGTTGGCCGCACACAGGCATACACGCACAAGAGTTTCTCCAAAAGGACAGAGGGAAGGAACAAGGATCCCAGACTCACACTTCGTTTACAAACTACAGACTCACACTTTATTTACAAACTCCCCAAAATAACACTTTGAGATGAATACCAGTTTTATGAAGCCCTGTCTTGGGACAGAAGCCTCCATTCAGCTCTGTACCACCTGCCCTGGCAAGGCAGAGCCATTTTCCTGCCTCAGCGTGCTTAACGGCTATGGCCATGTAGCCCAGGGTGTGGGAGGGTAGGCTCTGGAGTCAGCCTGTCTGCGCTCACAGCCCAGCTTCGTATAAGCCAGCTGTGCCATCCTGGACAAGTTACTGAAGTTTTCTGTGCCTCGATTTTCTCATCTATAAAATGGGTGTGATAATAGGACCTATTTCGTAGACCTGTTGTGAGGATTAATTATTATACAAAATGTTTAGAGCAGTGTCTGGCATGTAATACTGCAATAAATGTTAGCTATGATTATCACTATTAAATCTGAAATCACTTAATGTCCTTGAACATTATTCAAATTTTATATATGCAAATTCCACTAATGTATGCTCAATGATGCCAACATTAATCATATCAGAATTTGCCCCATAAGCATATTTTGAGCATAGGCTAACGTGCCTGTATGCATAGGACTTCAACAGCCACCATTTCACAGACTAGCAGTAAGAATGTTTTTCAGTGAACTTTGCCCTGGCAGTTAACAAATGATAAGAAAGTTCATTCTGTGGGATTTTAAAGGCAGCTAAATTGCCCCAAGTTTAGACTACCTGAAGCTGTTATGGCAAAGCTCACCTTGGCAGCAGGGGCACCAAATCTGTGACCCCGGCTAGTTAATATGAAGGCGAGGGAGCAAAGGCAAGGGGAGACCCACATGAATAGAATGAAAGATAAAGCAATCCTTTGACATGCTGAAGATTTCTCTTGGGAACAACAATACAAGCTTGTGAAACATGAGTTTTAAGAAGAGTTGCCCATCTATTTTTTCTCCCATTCTATTTTTCTGCCGCATTACTCAGTCATTATTTAAGATTAATACCAGAGCTTACTAACACACCAAATTGACTCAAAAGCATCTCAGAGGAACTCATTTTTCTATCCTAACAAAGGATCTTCTTGCTTATTTCCAAAGGACAAAATTTCAAGGAAAGTATTTTCCCATTTGCCATGGCACTAACTGGTCATCAACTCAGGGCAAAATGCAGGTTTCCACCAGATTATAAAGTTGTTTTACAGTCCCTATTTGCCAAACACTCTACATTCATTCACAAATTAACCTCCAGCTGCCCAAGAGGTCCAGGAAACTCTATTTAAAACAGGGCCCATTTACTTTTGCATTACTTTTATCGAGATCTAGTTTCCATCAGCCAACTTATTGCCAAAAATATCAGTTCTAACTTCACTGCTAGAATAAAGTAGAGCAAGCTTTTTACTCCAAAGACGACGTTAAATATAGCACGTAATTATCTTTGGCTCCAGGATTATTCAAGGAAGTTCTCAGAGGGACAGGAAAATAAGAAAGTAGTAATATTCCAGATTCCATAGCTGTTATGGACTGAACTGTGTCTCTCCCAAAATTCCTATGTTGAAGCTCTAACCCCCAGACCCTTAAAATGTGACTGTATTTGGAGACTGTGCTTTTAAAGAGGTGACTAAGTTAAAATGAGGCCATTGGGGTAGGGCCCTTATCTAATCTGAAGAAATCAGGACATATAAAGAGACAACAGGGTGTGTGCACACAGCGGGACAGCCTTGTGAAGAGGCAGCACGAGGGTAGCCATCTTTAAACTAAGGAGAGAGTCCTCAGCGGTCTGCACCAGAGCAGTTGCTGTGAACCCCACTCTGTTCTGCTCTCCCCAGATATAAGCTCCAGGTCTCCAGCAGTCCTCCTCCCTCAACTGTTCTCAAATATTTGCCTGGTGCATCAGAACCACTGCAGGGCCTGTGAAAACAGATGGCTGAGCCCCACTCCCAAAGTTTCTGATCCAGTAGATCTGAGATAGCACCCCAAAATTTGCATTTCTAGTAAGTTAGCAGTAATACTGATGCTTTGAGAACCACTGTACCAGCCATCTCCCCACCTCAGCTGCACATGCCATCAGGAACAGTGCTGGGCTTCCCTGGTGGCGCAGTGGTTGGGAGTCCACCTGCCAATGCAGGGGACATGGGCTCGAGCCCTGGTCCAGGAGGGTTCCACAGGCCGCGGAGCAACTGGGCCCATGCGCCACAACTGCTGAGCCTGTTCTCTGGAGCCCGTGAGCCACAAGTGCTGAGCCCGTGCACCACAACTACTGCGGCCTGCGCGCCTGGAGCCCGTGCTCCACAGCGAGAGAGGCGCACTGCAGCGAAGAGTGGCCCCTGCTCACCACAACTAGAGAGGGTCCGCGCACAGCAAAGAAGACCCAATGAAGCCAAAATAAATAAATAAAATAAAAATTTTTTAAAAATCTTAAAAAAAAAAAAGAAAAAGTGCCACATATCTAGAGGGCCCTGCTTGAACCTGGCAGGCTAAGCTTATAAATAATTTATGCTAATGTAAGGAAATACATTACCCCTCCCGGGGCATTTGATTTTATAGGGTCATTTAGAGAGAGTATTAATGATGGCTGGAAATACCTTGCTATAAGTCATAAGCAGGCTGTATTACTAAGGGCAGGCTAATAGGTATTACAAGTAAGCCCCAAGAGATTTCTGTGCATTAATTTTCTATCCTGCTACTTTACCAAATTCACTGATTAGCTCTAGTAGTTTTCTGGCAGCATCTTTAGGATTCTCTAGGTATAGTATCATGTCATCTGCAAACAGTGACAGCTTTACTTCTTTTCCGATTTGGATTCCTTTTATTTCTTTTTCTTCTCTGATTGCTGTGGCTAAAACTTCCAAAACTATGTTGAATAAGAGTGGTGAGAGTGGTCAACCTTGTCTTGTTCCTGATCTTAGTGGAAATGGTTTCAGTTGTTCAGCATTGAGGACGATGTTGGCTGCGGGTTTGTCATATATGGCCTTTATTATGTTGAGGAAAGTTCACTCTATGCCTGCTTTCTGGAGGGTTTTTATCATAAATCGGTGTTGAATTTTGTCGAAAGCTTTCTCTGCATCTATTGAGATGATCATATGGTTTTTCTCCTTCAATTTGTTAATATGCTGTATCATGTTGATTGATTTGCGTATACTGAAGAATCCGTGCATTCCTGGGATAAACCCCACTTGATCATGGTGTATGATCCTTTTAATGTGCTGTTGGATTCCGTTTGCTAGTATTTTGTTGAGGATTTTTGCATCTATGTTCATCAGTGATATTGGCCTGTAGTTTTCTTACTTTGTGACACCTTTGTCTGGTTTTGGTATCAGGGTGATGGTGGCCTCGCAGAATGAGTTTGGGAGTGTTCCTCCCTCTGCTATATTTTGGAAGAGTTTGAGAAAGATAGCTGTTAGCTCTTCTCTAAATGTTTGATAGAATTCACCTGTGAAGCCATCTGGTCCTGGGCTTTTGTTTGCTGGAAGATTTTAAATCACAGCTTCAATTTCAGTTCTTGTGATTGGTCTGTTCATATTTTGTATTTCTTCCTGGTTCAGTCTCGGAAGGTTGTGCATTTCTAAGAATTTGTCCATTTCTTCCAGGTTGTCCATTTTATTGGCATAGAGTTGCTTGTAGTAATCTCTCATGATCCTTTGAATTTCTGCAGTGTCAGTTGTTACTTTTCCTTTTTAATTTCTAATTCTATTGATTTGAGTCTTCTCCCTTTTTTTCTTGATAAGTCTAGCTAATGGTTTATCAATTTTGCTTACCTTCTCAAAGAACCAGCTTTTAGTTTCATTGATCTTTGCTATCATTTCCTTCATTTCTTTTTCATTTATTTCTGATATGATCTTTATGATTTCTTTCCTTCTGCTAACTTTGGGTTCTTTTGTTCTTCTTTCTCTAATTGCTTTAGGTGTAAGGTTAGGTTGTTTATTTGAGATGTTTCTTGTTTCTTGAGGTAGGACTGTATTGCTATAATCTTCCCTCTTAGAACTGCTTTTGCTGCATCCCATAGGTATTGGGTTGTCGTGTTTTCATTGTCATTTGTTTCTAGGTATTTTTTAATTTCCTCTTTGATTTCTTCAGTGATCTCTTGGTTATTGTGTGTTGTTTAGCCTCCATGTGTTTGTATTTCGTACAGATTTTTTCCTGTAATTGATATCTAGTCTCATAGCATTGTGGTCGGAAAAGATACTTGATATGATTTCAATTTTCTTAAATTTACCAAGGCTTGATTTGTGACCCAAGATATGATTTATCCTGGAGAATGTTCCATGAGCACTTGAGAAGAATGTGTATTCTGTTGTTTTTGGATGGAATGTCCTATAAATATCAATTAAGTCCATCTTGTTTAATGTATCAATAAAGCTTGTGTTTCCTTATTTATTTTCATTTTGGATGATCTGTCCATTGGTGAAAGTGGGGTGTTAAAGTCCCCTACTATACACTAATGTATCTGAAAGTGAAATTAAGAAAACACTCCCATTTACCACTGCAACAAAAAGAATAAAATATCTAGGAATAAACCTACCTAAGGAGACAAAAGATCTGTATGCAGAAAATTATAAGACACTGATGAAAGAAATTAAAGATGATACAAATAGGTGGAGAGATATACCATGTTCTTGGCCTGGAAGAATCAACACTGTGAAAATGACTCTACTACCCAAAGCAATCTACAGATTCAATGCAATCCCTATCAAACTACCACTGGCATTTTTCACAGAACTGGAACAAAAAATTTCACAATTTGCATGGAAACACAAAAGACCCCGAATAGCCAAAGCAATCTTGAGAAAGAAAAACGGAGCTGGAGGAATCAGGCTCCCTGACTTCATACAAAGCTACAGTAATCAAGACATACTACAAAGCTACAGTAATCAAGACAGTATGGTACTGGAATAGAAACAGAAATCTAGATCAATGGAACAGGATAGAAAACCGAGAGATAAACCCACACACATATGGTCACCTTATTTTTGATAAAGGAGGCAAGAATATACATGGAGAAAAGACAGCCTCTTCAATAAGTGGTGCTGGGAAAACTGGACAGCTACATGTAAAAGAGTGAAATTAGAACATTCCCTAACACCATACACAAACATAAATTCAAAATGGATTAAAGACCTATATGTAAGGCCAGACACCATCAAACTCTTAGAGGAAAACATAGGCAGAACACTCTATGACATAAATCACAGCAAGATCCTTTTCGACCCACCTCCTAGAGAAATGGAAATAAAAACAAACAAATGGGACCTAATGAAACTTAAAAGCTTTTGCACAGCAAAAGAAACCATAAAGAAGACCAAAAGACAACCCTCAGAATGGGAGAAAATATTTGCAAATGAAGCAACGGACAAAGGATTAATCTCCAAAACATACAAGCAACTCATGCAGCTCAATATCAAGAAAACAAACAACCCAATCCAAAAATGGGCAGAAGACCTAAACAGACATTTCTCCAAAGAAGATATACAGAATACCAACAAACAAATGAAAGAATGCTCAACATCATTAATCATTAGAAAAATGCAAATCAAAACTACAATGAGATATCATCTCACACCAGTCAGAATGTACATCATCAAAAAATCTACAAACAAATTCTGGAGAGGGTGTGGAGAAAAGGGAACCCTCTTTCACTGTTGCTGGGAATGTAAATTGATACAGCCACTATGGAGAACAGTATGGAGGTTCCTTAAAAAACTACAAATAGAACTACCATATGACTCAGCAATCCCACTACTGGGCATATACCCTGAGAAAACCATAATTCAAAAAGAGTCATGTACCAAAATGTTCATTGCAGCTCTTTTTACAATAGGCAGGACATGAAAGCAACCTAAGTGTCCATCATTGGATGAATGGATAAAGAAGACGTGGCACATATATACAATGGAATATTACTCAGCCATAAAAAGGAATGAAACTGAGTTATTTGTAGTGAGGTGGATGGACCTAGAGACTGTCATACAGAGTGAAGTAAGTCAGAAAGAGAAACACAAATACCGTATGCTAACACATATATATGGAATCTAAAAAACAGAAAAAAAATGATCAGAAGAACCTAGGGGCAAGATGGGAATAAAGATGAGGACCTACTAGAGAATGGACTTGAGGATATGGGGAGGGGGAAGGGTAAGCTGGGACAAAGTGAGACAGTGGCATGGACATATATATACACTACCAAACGTAAAATAGCTAGCTAGTGGGAAGTAGCCGCATAGCACAGGAAGATCAGCTCGGTGCTTTGTGACCACCTAGAGGAGTGGGATAGGAAGGGTGTGAGGGAGGGAGATGCAAGAGGGAAGAGATATGGGGACATATGTATATGTATAACTGATTCACTTTGTTATACAGCGGAAATTAACACACCATTGTAAAGCAATTATACTCCAATAAAGAT
This sequence comes from Orcinus orca, assembly GCF_937001465.1. NCBI lineage: Eukaryota > Metazoa > Chordata > Mammalia > Artiodactyla > Delphinidae > Orcinus > Orcinus orca. The sequence goes on from NC_064565.1 coordinate 63,417,884, forward strand.
GTTAAAAACAAAACAAAACAAAACAAAACACAAGTAAGCCCCAAATCTCAGTGGCTTAACCTAGTAAGATACTGTCTCATGGACCAATGCAGGTTGTGGAATGGGATGGTTACTCTGCTCCACACAGTCATTCAGGGACCCAGTTTCCTTCCATCTGGTGGTTCTCTATCCTCTACAGCTCTGGAGTCCTTTGCTTGATCCTCTATCTGGCAGCAGATGTGGGAAGAGAGGATGATTTGTGAGAAATTTTTAGAGGCCAGGCTTTTCACCCACGTTCCACATCCCCATCATCTCCACCCATGTTCCACTGGCCAGAACTCAGTCACATAGTTACCTAACTATAAGGGAAACTGGGAAATACTAGTCTAGCTGAGAGGAAAAGGGAAAAAGGTTGATGAACAACCAGCCACCTGCCACATTGAACTTCCACGGGCTCTGAAATCATGAAAGGCAGGCAATTTCAAAGGCCAACCACGCAGACCTAGGACATTCTTGGAGGAGAACCATGCCATCCGTGCTAATTATACTGGCTTCCTTGTGCTTGGCCAAGAAACAAGGTATTTGGATAGCCATGCAATCACTAGTAAAGAACATAATACTCGGGATAAGCAGATCAAGTGGTCAATATTCATGTGTCCAAACCAGTTAATCTGGAAGCAAGCATTTCCTGGAGAAGAAGACAGGGCCGAGGAGGCAACATCATTTGCCAAGAACAGAGCTACCTACTATACATAAACTGTATTACTTCACCTTGATGACCCTATAGAGTATGTACTATTACACTGATTTTATAAATGAAAAAAGAAAGGCTCAGAGGAGGTAGGTGAATTGACCCAGAAAAGCTAACTGGGGTCAGGATTTGAACCCAGGACTCTCTGCCTGCAATGTCCAATCTGATTTGCCGCTTTACTATACTGTCTCAACTAAGGCAATACAAGTTAACTTTAATTGATTAACCTAAATCAACTAAATTTATCATAGATTATTTGTCCCCAAAAACCTGTCAACTACCCCCTTAGCTCGTAAGGCACCACCTTCGGAGAAAGAGTGCTCCAATTCTACCAGCTTGGCCTCTCTGAGCCTCAGTGACCACATCCATAAAATGGGACTCATCTTACCGCCTTATGAGGGCACATAAGGCACCTGGAACCTTCTTCCTTCTCTGCACGCGCCAGTTCCTTCCTGACATTCTCATGTGATGTCGGCAGGAAGGGGTTGCTATGAACTGGCGCGGACCAGCGAGAGGGGCTGGGCGAGGAGAAGTATGAGTATTCGCCGACCCATTCTGAGCCTAAGGCCAAGCACTTTATGCACACGTGGCACTTAGTAAATGTGAGTGGGCAAGGAGATAATGGTGATAAAAATGAAACCAAGTATAACACATTGACAAGCTTTTATTACACCTTTATCTGGGAGTGCAAGGCCTATTCCAAGTTTTGTCCTGACTTATCCCATCTTGCTTGATAGCTGGTACTGGCCAGGATCACACTGAGGGCGAGGCCTGACCCGAGATGATGGCTGCTCGGTTCTTCAGCCTCCACACAGCAGACTCCTGCAGCCCACGCTCAGGGCAAACAGAGCCACTCAGGGCCTGTCCTATCCCACCCCCTTGCCCAGCCTTCCCTACAGCGTTGTTCAGGACCTTTTCTCCACTGGCTTCCCCAGGCCCATGCCCTCCCTTAGACTATGCTTCCAGGCCCACATGGCAGTCAGCAGCAATGCCTCTCCCTCTGAGCCACACTTTGCACCTTCTCATCGTACTTAACATTCCTGTTCATTGCTCTAGACATGGACGCACATGCTCCCGCTAAGGCAGCGTGGAAGAGTAAAGAAAGGAAGGGTTTTTGTGTCACTGAGCCCTGCCACTCTCCAAATGGGTGACTCCAAGTCATTCACCTCATCTCCCTCAGCCTCAATGTCCTCATCTGTAGAATGGGAATAAGAATACAGACCTCAGGGAGTTCTTGTGAGGATTAAGCCCTTAGCCCAGGGCCGGGCTCACAGCTAAAGCTCACCCAATGGAAGTCCCTTTGCCCTGTCCTCCTCCCCATCAGCTCGCGGAATTCTTGAGGGCAGAAATATTCCTAATTCACCCTGCTGTCCCCAGCACTCCATGCAGAGTGGGTTCCCAATAAACGTCTGTAGAATAAAGAATGTCCTCAGAGCACAGAGTCATTTACTGAACGTGAATGAACAGATTAATTGCTCCGTGTTTCCTTAAACGTCTCTTCTCTCTTGTCTTTCTTCTCCAAAGATGATTAAGAGGACATGGTCTCTCAAGTTCGTAGGAGAGAAAGATTAAACCAGTCAGAATTGCTCACTAATTTTCCAAGGCTCATCCAAGGAAAATCGGGCTGGCCCCCTGGGAGACATTACAGCGGCCCCAAGGGAGGCAGCTGCTGCTCCAGGCTGCTACTCCTGCGTCTGTGTTCTGTGTGACAGGTGGTTTGGGAGAGCGGCCGGCCTCTTGCTCCTAAAGTGACCGTGTGGATGCTGGTGGCAGTAGCCACGAGGAAGGGCCAGGGCAAGACCGACTGACAAGCAGGGCCCGGCACTCTGGATTTCCGAGGGCAGCTCTGATGCTGAGATGTGGGCCTCCCTCTCTGCCTAAGACTCATCCTTGGGGTGAACAGGTCTTGACTTCTGGCTTGGAATGTGAGGTTCCCACAACCTGCTTCCCATACCGTGAAGTAGGACAGAATATGGTCGAATTCTGTCTTGATTTTGTGGTGAAACTCAGGAACGAGCGAGGGGCTAGAGATGCACTCCCCAAGGTGCTCAGGAGGCCCCACCCAGTCCCACGGCGCTCACCCCAAAGCAGTGCAAGGTTTGCACGGCGCTGTGGAAGCTCTGCGAGAGAGAGAGGGCACGAGGAAGGGTCTAGAGCTCACGCCATGGGATGCCAGGGCTAGAGCCATCTGGGGTTACAATAATCATAGAACTAGTAAGTAACATGTACTGAGTGTCCACTAAAAATGTAGCAAGGTGCTACGTACTGGCTTTTTCTGTATTATCTCACTGGAGCTCCCCAACTACCTCATGAGGCTACCATTTCAGAATCAAGGAAACTGAGGCCTAGTTACTTGTCCAAGGTCTCCAAGCTAGTAATTGTCAGTTTGAACCATTACTTTGTACTGGCTTCTGTATTTTTTCACTTGAACTGCCATTTAATTCTGGTCAGGGCTTATCAAATTTTAGTGTGTGACAGAATCACCTAGAGGCCTTGTTAAGACACAGATTCCTGGGCCCATCTGCAGAAATTCTGATTCCACAGGCCCAGAGTGGGGCCCATGGATCTGTCGTTCTTACAGGTTCCCAGGTGAGGCTGATTCAGCTGGTCTGGGGACCACACTCTGAGAAGCAAGGTCTAGGGCAAACTTATACCACCCAGGTCTTAGCCATAACAGCCCAGGAGATAGAAAAATCAAAAAGGTTAAGAATTCCCAGGAAAACCAAGAGTTTGTATTAATGCCAACCTTCCGCTCTATGGAACAGGAACTATCTACAGCCTTCTCTTTACCGGAGCGATCACCACCTGTTTTTTTCTCAAGAATTTTGCCAGCATCATCTATAATTCTTACCTGACCAAGTTAAAACATAGGAAAACAGTTTAATACGGAGCTCAAATACCTCTGGAATCCCATTTCATTTTCATGGATGGTTGCTTGGGGCGATTGCAGTGTCCCTTTCAACCCAAGGTCAGAATGGACCTGGATGTCACACGTGAGGTGGAGGTTTTAAGAGAAAAGGCGTTCCCTGGAGTTCAGAGGACTGGATCTCACCCTGGCTCTGCCACCTCCAGCTGTGTGGTCCTGGTCCTGCTGTCACCTTTCTGAGTTACTCCGTACGGGCTCTACGCTTCGCGCTTGCTCTAGCTTCCAGCTTTCAGTCTAAAGCTCCTGGTGGCCATTGGCTCAGCTCGGTGGCTGGGACATGGATGAAGTCTTCTGACAATGCACACTGAGATGACTCCAGTCTCCCATCCAGCTCCGGGACCCCACGTCAGCTCCCCCAGCCCCGGGATTTGAACCCCTGCTTTTTCCTCTGAATACCGACGTGGCTTCCTCTCCAGGTCTCAGCACTCCAGGCAGCCCGGTTCCTGAGAGGATCCAGCTCCTGTTCCCAGCTCCGTGGGAGCCAAAAGCTTCCCTGGGATGTCCCCAGATGCCCGGGAAGAAGGCAGAAGGAGTCTTGGCAACAGTGAAACCCAAGGTAGAATCCAGGGCTCTGCCGCCTCTCCTGCTCTCCTTCCACTATTTGCCATGGTCCCTAAGAAGGGTTGCTGGGCCCTGGCATGCTCTAGTAGAACATGCAATGCTGCAACTGTGAGTCTGCGGCTGCCAGCACTTAGCTGTTTTTCTTCCCCAGGAAGGACATCATAGTAACACTGACATTTTAGCTAATCATCCTGTAATTATGACCCCTGTTTTAATTAACTAACCAATAGCCAAACTGGCTTTATAAATGAACTAGAGCCATTCCCTCACCTTTCAGCATGATCCCACCCTCACAAGCCACACCTCTAGGGCAATTCGGTGGGTAAGCTACCCAGTTGCAAGGTTCCTTCAGCACTTAGAGTGAGGTATCTTTAGGCAACTACACTCACCTGATCCTCAATAATTCTCTACACAGAGGCCAGTAAGGTTCCCTCTACTTTGACCAGGAAAGCTGCACGAACGATGACTTAAAGGGAACCCTTTCCCATTTTAATTTGAGGGAGATGAGCCAGAAGAGATTATATGTGAAGTCTAAGAACAAGACGGAGAGAGGGAGGGGAGTCACAGCAGCGTGCGGACGGGGGGAAGGGGACTTGAGTCCCAGGAACAAGCCTGGAGGGTGGCACCCACTGTCCCTGCCGTAGCCAGGAGCTCCTAGCACCTGCGGGGTCCACCTGTCTCTGGCTTACAGCCAGGTACACGCCTGCCCACACCCAGCGGAGTTCATAAAGCCAAGGCAGAGGGCGAGCTCTGTGTCTGGGATTAGTGTGTACAAGCCTCCCCTTGGGCCATGTGTACTGACTCATATGGACAGCCCTCGGGTCCCCTGAATCTGGCATGCCTGTTTGGAAGATTACTATTTCCTGTGCCCTTGCTGAGTTTCTTTCATTTCAACCTGGCTTTTCTACTTATAACCCTGCTGGCCATTTGTTGTTTTGCGTCCATATTGGGTTCTTAAAATCTGGACGCTCAGCCTTCCCGGAGTTAGATTACTTATTATGGGGACCCTTGAGAAACAAGACCCGAAAATCGGGCAGTTACCACGCCATCCCATCCACACCCACATCTCTGCCTGGCCAGTCTTGTTGCCGACCTCTCACACTGCACTGCCACTCCAGTCGCTGAGAGAGACAGAGAGAGAGAGAGAGATTAGTCAGAGAGAAAGCCACCTATGCAAGAAACATTCAGTATCCTGCCCTCCTAGCCCCCAGCCCAGTCTCCCCCTACCTCCCCATGACGGCTTTATCTAAAAAGAATTTAAATTTCAAATGATAAACTCTGCATTCAGAATTCCCCAGCCTTCTGCCAGTCCACCTCTGACCCTACCTTCTGCTGCAACTTGACTAAATTTGAACAAGTAAATAGGAGTGATATTATTTTTTTAATTAATTAATTAATTATTGGCTGCGTTGGGTCTTCGTTGCTACGCACGGGCTTCTCTCTAGTTGCGGTGAGCCACTGCTACTCTGTGGCGGTGCGCGGGCTTCTCGTTGCGGTGGCTTCTCTTGTTGCGCAGCACAGGCTCTAGGCGTGTGGGCTTCAGTAGTTGTGGTGCACAGGCTCAGTATTTATGGCTCGCGGGCTTTAGAGCGCAGGCTCAATAGTTGTGGCACATGGGCCGAGTTGCTCCTTGGCATGTGGGATCTTCCCAGACCAGGGCTCGAACCCGTGTCCCCTGAATTGGCAGGCAGATTCTCAACCACTATGCCACCAGGGAAGTCCCAGGCGTGATATTATTCTTTAACATTTCATTTATGAGAAAAAGAAATACACATTAATGGGAAGTTAAAAGAAGAAAAAAAAAAAGCCCACCGATAGGAGCTCCCTTATTCACTTAGCACAAATAACGGTGAAGACACAATTATAACTCGGCATTTTAGCAACAGCATAAACCAAGCCAGGCAGTAAGTGGACAATTCCCCTTCTGTTCCAACATGCCCCAATTAACAAAAACTGAGGAAGGAATAAATTTAAGCAGGAACAGCTTATCAACATACAATTAGCACTCAATAACTTATCCCTGTAATGCCAGATCAAATAAAAACATTGTGTCATAAATCACAAGTAAGCCACCAACCCCTGTGCTGAAATAATCTTTTGGTTGATTTGCTTTCTATCCACCACCCTTCTGCCACAACAGGTTTCTTTTCCTCTCTCAGATCTAAGACAGTGAGGCAGCTGCTGTGGCATTTGCTACTCTCCAGAGTTCAAGGTGATATTAACCATAAGCAGAATTAGAGCGAAGGCCAGCCCAGACCCCACAGAGTATGCACCTCCAGATGGGCCAGCCACCAACAACTGCAAGTAAGTAGCTGCCTGGTCCTTTAACATGTCTAAGGAAGGAAAGTCCTCATTCATCCTTTCTAAAGGATTTTTAGATCTCAGTCCTCACAGGTAGAAGAGTTTTCATAAATCTTCCTTGCTTCTATTTCAATTTAAAGCAGTTGATACTGGTTTCATGGAAATTAAAAACAGCCTGTCATCATCACCTCTACAATAAGATCTGTAGATCTAAAGGCAATCATTAAGTGCCTTGAATGCTTCTATTAGTTCTTTCACCACCAAATCTTAGTTCTTTAAACCTTGTGTGCTTTGCACCACCTCTTTGTAACCAGATGTGTTCTCCAACTCTGCTTCTCAGACTCCCTTGCAACTTATTTAGCCGAAGAGAACCGTGGCAGAAGACAAGAAGGTGGGAGGTGGAGAGAATCCAGGCTATTATTCCATCGTTGTCCTGGGAAGTACAGTTCAGCCTCATCATTCATGGATTCAATGTTTATAAATGTTCCTACTTACTAAAATTTGTTTGTTACTCCAAAATCAATACTTGTGGTGCCTTCATGGTCATTCATGGATATGCCCAGAGCAGGAAAAATGTGAGTCCTCTGACGTACATGTTCCCAAGCAGAGGTCAAACAAGGTAATGCTCTGCCTTCTTGTCACAGCTCTCATACTGTGAATAAGTGTCATTTTCATGTATTTATACCATGTTTTTCTCATTTTTGCTTCTTTGGTGATTTCACTGTTTAAAATGGCCACCAAGCACAAGGCCAAAGTGCTGTCTGGTGCTCCCAAGCACAAGCAGGCAGTGATGTATCTTATGGAGAAAATGCCTGTGTTAGATAAGCTTCATTCAGGCATGAGTTACAGTGCTGTTGGCCGTAAGTTAAATATTAATGAAGCAATTTTATATATGTATTAAGTAAGATGACTTCAAACATAAACACACATGAAACACGGTTATATATTGATCAGCTGAAGAAAATGTTGTGACCAGAGGCTCACAGGAACCTAACCCTGTATTTCCCCTAGGAGCAATGGTTTGGTATTTTCTAATTCACTACTCATGGTGACCTGATAGAACACAGCTACCACAGATAACAAGAAGCTACTGTATTTCCCAGTGATGCCCATGTCTCCTCTGGGATTCCAGCTCCCCACCAGACACTCCAGCCCTCCTTGCTCCCAAATTCCACTGGGAAGCCTTTCCATGATTCTCACAGAATGGCTCCGCACCTGGATTCTGGTAACACCACCTCCTTCCTGCACCCCTCCCATCCTAGAAGTGATAGTAGCTTCTGCTGTTCTTAAACTCTGGGGTACTTTACCATCCTTTGTTTGACTTTTCAGATTTTCCACCTTTTTGTGTACCAAATTCTCTGTATTAAATGTCCTCTGTTGAAACTATTAGAACGACTCCTATTTCCTGGCTGAATCCTAACTGATATACTTTCCCTTATTAATCCTATTTCCCAACTTCTTAATTTCTCTTTGTGGTAGGCAGAATAATGCCCATCCACCCCCCGCCAAGGATGTCCATATCCTAATCCCCAGAAATTTGGAATACGTTATTTTACATGGCAAAAGGGACTCTGCAGATGTGAGTAAGGATTTTGAGATGAGGAGAATATCCTGAATTATCGGGGTGGGACCAGTAGAATCATAAGGGTCCTATAAATGAAAGAGAGAAGCAGCAGAGCCAGAGGAGATGTGAGCAGAGGGATGCCGACATGGGCCCAAGAAATGTAGACAGGAGATGGCAAAGCCGAGGAACAAATTCTTCCCTAGAGCCTCCAGAAGGAAAGCAATCCTGCTGACACAATGATTTCAGCCCAGTGAAACTCATTTTGGACTTCTGACCTCCAGAACTGTGAAGACAATAAATCTGTGTTGTTTGAAGCCACAGAGTTTGTGGTAATTTGTTACAGCAACAATTGGAAACACATTCTTTTTGAGGCTCCTAGCCCTTCGTATCTTTCAAGCGGAAGGGCACCAATTTGGTTCCAAAATATATTTAAGACCTGATGTAACGCCTCCATATGTAGAAATATCTGTGGAACTCTTGGTAGGCAGCAACTACCGACCACTAACTGCAGGTATTCAATTTCCTGAAACCAGAGGGCTGAGAAGATCTTCTACTTAGGCTTCCCTAGGATTTTTTTCCTCTTTCATTATAGAAAATTCCTAACAAAAACAAAAGTAGAGAGAGTAATATCATAAACCCCCGTGTACCCATCATCCAGCTGCAACAATTATCAACTCACGGCCAATTTTGATTTATATGTATCCCCATAATTCCCCCTTCCCTAGGCAATTCTGAAGCAAATTCCAGGCATCATTTCTCCACAAATACTTCAATATGTATCTATAAAAGACAAAGATTCTTTTAAAACAAGACCACAAAATTACTGAACCAAAAGAGAAGTAATAATTTCCTTACATAATTAATTAAGCAGTCAGTGTTGACATTTCCCCAATTGTCTCATGATCTTGTTTGGATCAGGATCCAAAAAAGACTTTACATTGCAAGTATTCAATATTTCTTAAGTCTCTTTTAATCTTTAGGCTCCCCTCCACTACTTTTTTTTTTTTTTTTTTTTACAATTTATGTACACATTACAATGTATGTACATAGAATTTATGTATGTGTCAAAACCCACAGACTTAGTTTTACGGACTTCATTCCATAGTGTGGTTTAACATTTTCCTCTAAGTAATTTTCAACATACTATCTAGTTTGCTCCCTTTTTGTAATGTTAGCAGTCACTGATGATGTGATATTGTGATTTATAATAAGAAATATATATTTGGTCTTCCCATTTCTGGCACAGAGCTCCTAAAACCCTTGGAATTTCCGAAATGCTGAGAGCAACAAAGGTGTCTTTTGTTATGTTAACGAGGTGACTTTTGGCAGAACCTAAGGATGGGGGCTGGTTGCCAGGAGAATCAACCATGTGATTAGAGGACCGGAACTTTCAGTTCTACCCCCATTACACCTCCTGGCAAAGAAGAGGAGCTGGAGGTTGAATCAACTGCCAGTGGCCAGTGATTTAATCAATCATGCCTGTGTAATGAAGCCTCCATAAGAACCCAAAAGAATGGGGTTTGGAGAATTTATGGGTTGGTGAACACATGGAGATTAGGGGAGAGTAGAACGCTGGGAGAGCATGGAAGCTCTGAGCCCCTTCCCCATATCCTGTGCTATACATCTCTTCCATCTGTCTGCTCCTGCGTTATATCCTTTTATAATAAACAGGTGACTGATAAGTTAAATGTTTCTCTGAGTTCTGCGAGCCACTCTAGCAAATTAATCGAACCCAAGGAAGAGATTGTTGGAACCCCCAATCTATACCCAGTCAGTTGGGAGCACTGGTGTGGCATCTGAAGTGGAGGGCAGTCTTGCGGGACTGAGCCTCTAACATGTGGATTCTGATACCATCTCCAAGTAGATAGTGTCAGAATTGAGTTGAATTGTAGGAACTCAGCTGGTGTCCGAGAATTGCTTGGTGCTGTGGGAAACGCCCCCAACTCACCAACACACACACACACACACACACACACACACACACACACACACACACACACACACACACACACATTGGAATTGGTATCAGAAAGTTAGATGATCACTGACTAAATCTATTAATTTATTAGGGATAACAGAATGGTGATTTTCTAATTCTATCCTTCCTTTTTTTTTGCAGTACGTGGGCCTCTCACTGCTGTAGCCTCTCCCGTCGCGGAGCACAGGCTCCGGACGCGCAGGCTCAGCGGCCATGGCTCACGGGCCCAGCCGCTCCGCGGCATGTGGGATCCTCCCGGACCGGGGCACGAACCCGTGTCCCCTGCATCGGCAGGCGGACTCTCAACCACTGCGCCACCAGGGAAGCCCTATCCTTCCTTTTTATTAGCTAGAATCTTTTTCCTCTAATCAATTATTTGATTACTGTGAGATACAACTCACGAAAGGAAGGTGGAGTAAAAGAACTATTCATCTGCTACATGAGTTGGCTCCTTCCAAAGGTGGCCAATGATGTTTTCTGTTTTCAATTATAACTTCATGTATTTAAGTGTATTTTATGAGCTTCAATCTACTATCGTTACTACTCTTACTGACGTTCATATTAATCCATATTTAGCCAATGGAAATTTCTTTGAGTGGGCTCCTGAGCCTTTTTTGACACAACACGATTGGTCTTTGATGGCTTTCTTGCTTTGTGGCATGACAAGATATTCCAGAATCATCTTAGATAGTTTCTGTCCCAGGCCTAGAATCAGCCATTTCTCCAAGAACCCCTGCTTCCTTAAAATGGGAAATTATATTTAAAGACGACAATCTATGCACTAAAGGTGCTCATTGCTAATGGATCTGTCGTTGTTTCTAGGGTTTGGGGGGGGATGAGAAATACATTTTTAAAGATAAAATATCTCATGAGTTTAAGCTGTTCATTCCAATTGCAATTCAAGACTACAAAGTTTTTAACTTAACCTCATGAAGTTCACATCTGCATCACCTTTTTATCACTCAGAAAAACATGATACACAGAGACACCAACATAATTATTCATTTGCTTTATCACATAATGCTCCGGAAGAATCTCAGAAAAAATACCGCCATGTCTACCTATGGTATTACTACTGAAAATTGCTTAAGATGGTTTTTTCCTTGGGTTGTTTGTTTGTTCTATTGCACTACTTTTTGTTCTGAGGATATAATCCACTAGGGCTAGACAGATGCTTTATGTATGCCTACTTACCATTTACTCTACCTTATATAAGTCATCTTTAAGCTACAATTATTTGCATGTTATAATAAATAAAATCAGTCAACAGATCACATTGTCTTTTATCTGTGAAGATGATGTTATTGGCTCTTATAAATTCCACTCTACCTACTTTCAAGTTGGTGTCTATGCCAGGAAATAGAAACCACTCCATTTCAAATGGGAGGGGAGGAGGAGATTTAATACAGAGAATTGATTACAAAAATACTGGAAGGGCTGGGAGTGCTAATAAGAAACAGCAAAGGGTTACCAAAGATATGAAACTGCAAGAAAATGCTAGGGCTGGGTGAAAGGGAAAAGTTGTGTTGCTCAGAGCTCCTGACATCACACATGCCACTGAAAGCTGCCACTGTGGAGCAGAAAACCACGAGCCTGGATTCCCACCCATATCACTGCCTAAAGCAGAATGACTTCTGCTTTCCTCCCATCTTCTAATCTCACCTGAGTGCCTCTCATTGGTAGAACCCAGCTGGCAAGGGTGTCTGAGTTGTGTAGAGAGGAGGTTTCCAGTCCCAGAAATATGAGATAACAGAAAGTCTGCGAGGAGCTGAGTACCAACTGACAACATGCAGCTTACCTACCCAGTGTCCAACATTTCGATGTGTTTCTCAGTAGAAGAGGGACTCATCTTCTCCCAGGTCTCTCTGAAGAGCCATGGTTCAGGACCAAGATTAAGGCCATAATCTGTGGATAGCATAGAGAAAAGACATGAAAGAATTTAAAACCACAGCACTGGCCTTGTTAGTATAAACTATAGTCAACCACACTTCAAGTCTCCATCCTCCCCCGCCCAAACATATGGAAAGTAGTGGTCGTATGTTTGTGAACAGAGACGTAGGCTCAGAGAAATTAAGTAACTTGCTTTTAAATTTTATTCTTTTCAGTTTTCTGATTAGGAGTAATTTACCAATTAAACAGGACAGCAACTAAAGTAAAAAGAGACATACACAGAAATCTGTTAGCATCAACTGTTATAGCCATTCTTCTCTAGATGACATAGTGTTGCTATTTATAGTTTAGATATGAGTAATGAGAATGTGATTATGAGCCAATATTTAGGGGAAAGCTAGGCCTATGAGGACCACAACTCTGATGGAATGTCTTGGTGATGGATTTAGTCTTCTTCTTTCTCAATTTATTCTTCTCTGGGATGCTTTTCTATTTAGGGTATTAAATGACTTATATTTGATGGACAGAGAAGGACACTTATTAATTGTGAAATCTTGGGCAAGTTATTTAACCTTTCCAAGATTCCTTATCTATGAAATGGGGATAATAATAGCATCTACCTCACACAGTTTTTATGAGGATTAAATGAAACACATACACAAAAACTCATATTAATGCCTGACATATTTTAAGTACTCAATAAAGTGGACTGTTTTTAATCCTGCTAGAGAAGAAGCTAAGAAATAAAAGGTCATTTCAATTGTCAGCCAAAAGTAATCTTATTTGAACATTTCTTCTCATACATCATCGCTGACACTAGATCCAGGAAAAGTTAATGATGCCAATAAAGGAATCACTGAAAGGAGGAAGAAAATCTTATATAAAGAAAGGATTAATGGTATCCATGGCAAATGCAGAGGTTTTCATGCTCTAGAGACCAAGAACTTCTGCTCTTCCAAGACCAATGGAGATGACAGTCATAAATTTAAGCAACTTTAAGTGGGAAAAAATAACCTGAGGAACATTAAAAGGGAGGATCATTTTGAGGAAAGTAGAGTTGTTGGAACCTCATCCTCAAACCTTGATATTTCACATGAGCAGGTCATCCTCTTGTAATGGAAAATGGGAGAGCTACTGGAAAAGACAGAGACATGTGAATCCACCCAGCATGGATCAAAGAGAGAGAGCCAAGAGGAGAGAGAGAAACAGTTGTTAGGAAAAATCAAGGGCAGCTTCCTCTTGCTGAGTTGGAGAAAGCCTGTGCCCTTCCTTCAGCATTGGAGCATCCTGCTTTGCCATCTGATGTGGGTGAAGCTGAAGGTCTGACTCCATGTAAAGAATTGCACAAATGTTCACATTCTCTAGAGAGAAATGTAAACTCACAGTGGGCCGCATAGCTAAAGGTGCTAACATCTGACTACAAGATATTACTCTGTGATGAGAACCTTGGTGTTTCTTTCTGATTCAACATTGTTATGAGAGTCGGAGGCCTACGTTGAAATGGTGGTCCTTCCACTGTGGTCATAAACTGAGATAGATATGCCTATAACACATACACACACAGAATCATCATAAATGTAACTGCTCCAAGGCAGACTAATATAAGTATATTGCATCATGATAAATCAGCAGTTGTCATCAGTAACATCGACAACATGATTTTCTGAAATGAAGAATTCTTGGTAAATTTCCAAACAAAAAGGACAATCTCCTCTTAATTAAATGGTGGTTGCATCCCTGGAAATTTCAGTGACCATAAAAATCAAGCAAAACTACTCTGTGCTTCTATGTTAAATGGAATAAGGTTTGAAGTTCAGATAATTATAAATAGATCTTGTGAGACATTTAAAATTCATGTGGATTATGGCACAAATCAATATCTAGCATCCCTAGCCCCTGCTCATAAATGCCAGTGGCATCCCCCAATCATTGTGTCAACCAAAATTGCCCCCAGAACATGTCCAAAATGCCCTCCTGCCTAGAGGCAGGCAACCACTGTTGAGAAGCACTGCTACATGGTATCCACGTTCTCAAAGGGGAGTCGGCAATGCCCCAGGTAAATGAAACACTATTTTCAGGAAATATCCCCATAGCACAAAACATAACCATATGCATTTACTAGGGTGGTCGATGCAGCTCCTTACAGAGCAACAGATGTTGTATATTCAGCCAGAGACACTAAATGACTCTAGAACATCCACACCTGGAGAGACATGCACATACATCTGACTTCCCATATCAAGGCTATCCCAGGCAGCGTGCCACAAATCCATAGCCAGAACCCGCCCCCATCATAGCAGACTTGGATGTCTCTGTTCACCTACAAGTCCCACTGACAATGCCTGCTTTCCTGTGGGAAATGTTGCCTTAGAGTACTACAAACAGCCAGCCTTATAATTCATTCAAAATCCCATTCACCTCTGTGTGTGGAGCGTCTGGTAGACAGGCAGCCACATCAGAAGGCCCACTTGCATTGAGTATACCGAGTGTCTATTACAGGGCTCAATGAGGGGGATTTCTAGTTACACTGAATATAGGAACTCTACCGACACTAATCCATTCTGACACTGAATTTGGAGACTGATCCAGGATTCCAGGAGGACCTCAGTATCAGGAGATTTTGAACTCCCCTCTCTTAGTTGCTACCCACAGGCCACTTCCTTCTGGGTCACGAAGTTCAAATTTCAAGGGAGGAATGTTATTGGTCTGGCTTATCCTTTTGATTCAGGCTACAAGTGATGAGTCATCAGTTAACTTGGGGACAGGCCCTTTCCCCTCAGGTCAGTGTTCACCCTTGTGGATAAAGCGAAGAGCGGGGGCATGTGCCCCACTGACCACTCAGCAGAGGCCATGGGCAGGAGTAGATTCTCTGGGAAAGGCACGCTCAGATATGTCTGATACAACTGGAGACTAAAGGAGCTTTCCAAACAGTGAAAAGACAAATGCTTCTCAGATTTGCATGAGGGAAGACAAAGATGGAAGAAAGAGGAAGTACAGTGTAATGATGTATTTATTAGCTACAGTGACTTCACCCACGTTTCACATGTGTTGGTCCCAGGAGATAGGGAATCTGGGTTCTGTAACCCATGACATCGGAGATAAGTAATTTAAATTTTATAAAGCTTAGTTGCCCTCTTTTTTTAATGGATAAAAATTCTCCATGCCTTTCAGAAAGTTGGTAAAGACTTAGATCCATGATTCCATCGCAACAGAAATTTCCATCGCGATAGAAATAGACTTCTCCAAGAAGTCAGAACAGAAGGTGCTAGAGATATTTTAATATTATATTCACCCTAGAAAACATAATGAGTAGTCTTCAAGGGTCAGCACACCTTCACCCCTTGGAAATTTTGGATATATTTGTATATTTCTAGAGCAGTGGTTCTCAAACCAGGGTCACTTTGGCCTCTCAGGGGATATCAGGCAATGTCTGGAGACATTAGCGGTGTCACCACTGTTACTGGCATTGAGCGGGCAGAAGCCAGCAATGCCGCTAAACATCCTACAATGCGCAGGAAGGCCCCATGACAAAGAATTATCTGGCCCCAAATGTCACAAGGTCAAGGTTGAGAAACCCTATTCTAGAGTGAGGTTCCGTAGCAAGCATTCACCACATTCTCAATGGGTCCACGACCTAAATAGGTTTAGAAAACGCAGCTCCAGACTCTGGCAACAGGCCACAGAGAGTTCTGCTTGATACCCTCACTTCATCAGTGAGGCTCTTCCACCTGCACCCAGGAAAAGGCTCCCCACTTCCCTCTCCACACATACCTCTAACTCTACCACTGCCACCACTCATCTTGCAGAAAAAAGAACTCTTGTTTAAATGCCAACTCACCTTTGAACAAACCAGCTCTCTAGTGACCTGCTTTTCAATTCTCTGGGCCAGTTAAAGGCCCTTGGCATTTCACCCCTTTGACAACCTCACCACCCCAACATGTCTTATCACCACACACATATCAAGCCACAAAGTCCTTCTCAAGCCCAGCTGGCTACTCTGTGACTCATGCTGGGCCAATGACAATTGCCCTCTTACCAATAACCAACTACCTTTTGGCCCTGTCGGCTGCACACTCTGCCTCCACCTCCATCCCCCCTTCCAGTCTATATACAGACAAATCAGACTTTCTAAAAGGAAAGACAAAGCAACAAAGCATCCTTTCCCCACTAAGCAAAAGGGAGCTCTGCCTTACGGGAAGCAGTTAAATGGGGACACATTACGGCCTGTGTGTTGGTGCTGCCGTAGGCGGGCTTTCTGAGCGAACAGGGGTTGAAGCCCTCTCTGTGAGATGCACTCAGGTCTCTGCCTGGAAGGGCATGTGTGCCCTCTGTGTGGTTTAAAACAATACCAACAAAGTATAAATACACACATTGAGCTACCACAATAAAACACAGCCTAACATCACCCAACCTCCACCATTATGTGCTATTAAATATTTAATTAAGAAATCATGTGGGGCTTCCCTGGTGGCGCAGTGGTTAAGAATCCGCCTGCCGATGCAGGCGACACGGGTTTGAGCCCTGGACCGGGAAGATCCCACACGCCGCGGAGCAACTAAGCCTGTGCACCACAACTACTGAAGCCCGCATGCCTAGAGCCCGTGCAACAAGAGAAGCCACCGAAATGAGGAGCCCGCGCACAGCAATGAACAGGAGCCCCCGCTTGCCACAACTAGAGAAAAGGCCGCGCGCAGCATCAAAGACCCAACGCAGCCAAAAATAAATAAATTTATTTAAAAATAAAAAAAGAAATCATATGAAGCAAACTTATATACACAATAAACAGGGAAGAAAGAGAAACAAAATGCAGGTGTAGAACAGAGCCCAGCCTGGTAGTAAGGACCGTTTTCATTTGCTTTTACCCAGGGGCATTTGTAGAAAAGACTGTTTTGCCAAATATTTATCTTTTTCTTCATTTTCTTGAAGCATGTCTTTTCCAGAAAGAAAAGACATTTAAGAAGTAATATATACTACCGAATGTAAAATAGTTGGCTGGTGGGAAGCAGCCGCATACCACCGGGAGATCAGCTCTGTGCTTTGCGATGACCTAGAGGGGTGGGATAGGGAGGATGGGAGGGAGGCGCAAGAGAGAGGGGATATGGGGACATGGGTAGGCATATGGCTGATTCGTTTTGTTGTGCACCAGAAACTAACACGGTATTGTGAAGCAATTATACTCCAATAAAGATCTATTAAAAAACAAAAAAGACATGTTTAAACCATTCAGAAAGTTTAATTTTCTTTAAAAATGGTTTCTGGAGCTGAGATCTTCTCCAAGTTTCTGGAGCTGAATTTTCACCTGATCACCTGGCATATGTTACGTCTGACCTGAGTGACCCTCGGGGGCCTCTGTCAATCACATGGGATTTTCCTTGGGCCCCCCCCCCCCACCTGAGGAGATCTGCCTTCTACTGGTATCTGCTGTCGCAGAAAAGCAAAAGCCAGCTCAAGAACTGAAAGGTTGTTTGAAACGAAGGATTTGGTTTTCTAGAAGCCCATTTCATATCACTGTGGTTATAAAGCAAACTTCTTGAAGAACGCCAGGGAGTTTTGAAAACTATAGTCCTGAGCGGCTCGGGCCCATAAACATAATCAAAGTCTGTATCAAGTCTATACCTCCGGCAGTAGTAACAAATGACACAAAACAGTATAAGAGGCTGAACACTACTCAGAGAAGTTAATGAAACATGAAGGAAAGTTAACAACTGCCTTCCACGCTGTAAACCAGTTCCATGCTGGGCACCATCCTTCTGATGGGAGATGGGGCTCAAGGAAAGGGAGGTGCTGGCTTTCCAGCAGACCAGTTCCTGCTCAGATTTTCTAGGACCTGCCATATCCACGATGGCAGACCCAGAGCGCAGTGTTGAGACTGTCTCCTGTAGCCTTGACTCGCCTGAATCACATTCTGGAGTTGAGAAACTAAGCTAAATCTGACCTTGAAGCTTGGCAGCATCTGAGGGTGAAGGGTTAAGGATAAATTGTTCTTGAACAATTTCTCCAGGGGGTAATATTTAAAGAAAATACAAACAGAATGACACTTTTTCCATGATGTCCTCCAGCGTCTTTGTTCAGAAGAAAAACAAACAAACCACACAATGGACTTGGTGCAAACGAAAGCATACCTTGCTCCCTTTAAAGGGATGGATTTGGAGCACAGGATAAGGCAGCGGTCAACTCCTCCAAAGAAAGTGGAGTTTTCTTTGTACCATCCCAGCCTTGAAGGGCATCCTCAACAACAAGGCTGTCTTCTTTTGAGGACAAGAAGACCTATTTCCACTGCAACAACATGAAGATCCAACTCCCTCTAACATTTTTGTTCCAGAAAAAGCTCTTACAGGAGGAAAGCAGTTTTTCTGCATATGACATGGCTGGATTTAGACAATCTTCCTGCTAAACGGATCTACAGAATGCATTCAAGAAAAATTCCTCCAAAGATGGAGAGATTCAAGACTTCAATCATGATTTTGCACATACTTGCATGGATACTGCTCAACTAGAAGCACAGCAGTTATATCTTTTGCTACTGTCAAAGTCAGGCAAAGATGTGATTCCTGAAACTCATTTTTACACCACCAGGATATGTTTACTTTACTCTGCTGTTAACGACGGCCTGGGTAGATTCAGATGTAACATATGAACATAAAGGTTACGAGTATCACTGTACATTATGAAAATGGCTGTAGTGGCCAGGAGGAAAAAAGAAATCCAGGTAGAAATAAACGAGGGGATTAGTTTAGTCACGGAATATTTGGAGTCTCAGCCTTCAGCTAACTCAGCAATCCTGCCTCAGCAATTACACCAAAGTCAGGCCTTCAGCATTTTGCATTTTTGCACCTGAAGCGTGTGAAAGCTCAGTTCCAAACGTCATCCAGTTTTACACTCAGAGGCTCATTTGCTCCCGTGGATCTAAACTAAACCAGCAACGGTCCTCAGCTGCAGGAAGGACTAGACGAAGCAGATCCTTAAAGGCATACGGCTTGCAATTGTATTATTTTTTAAAGAAATCTGGACATGGATTTCACAGATGATTCAAAAGTGCTTCAGTATTCTGTGTTTATGTAAAGTAAAACCATCAGAAATAAAGCCCTCAGCAGGCAAAGGGCACTAGATTTGTTTTGGAGGAGGAGACAAAGGGATGTCATGAAAATGAAGTAAGTTTAAGAACCATGAAAGCCAATCGTGTGGAGGAAAAAAAGAGGAACACGTAAGCAGTGCAAAAAATACAGGATGATAAGTACTACCTGAGTAGGGAGAAGGAGTATTGTAAGTTCAGCAGAGAGCTGATGATACTTCTGAAGTACTGGGAACAGGAAAGGCTGACTAAGAACAAACAAAACCTTATGATAGCTCAGTGAGAGTAACAAAAACTAACAGAACAAAGAAACACGCCATCTTTTTCTTTAAAATGGCCAAGGGGCTGGAGGAGTTCCTATGCTGTTACAGACCAAGAAATGTCTGGTTTTCTTATCTAGAAAGTCAAAGGCTGGGATGAGGGTGGGGAGAAGAAACAAAACCCAAAAGCAAAAATACATGGGTAGAGTGAATACCAATTTTTCAGATCCTAACAACTCTGGAACTTTATGGAAGAATTCAAAAATAAAGAAACTTATTTTTCTAAGAATTGAGTGCTTATATATTACATACAATGTATGTATACATACATATTCTCTAAGTAAATTTTTAAAATTTAAGTTGCTAAATGAGAGTTTATTGAAGAAAACCAAAGTTGTTCCAAACATACTCCAACCGGTTGTGGTTAGCTCCAAAATGCTGCTTAGGTGCTATGATTAGATCTATGGGGCAAATCCAATATTCTTAACCAAAAAAGTGAGCTTATAAAAAAGAATGAATAACACTTTATTGATCAATATTGGTCCTTTATCCCTCTACCCCCAAAATATATTAAGGCTCACTTTCCCGTAAGTTATAAAGCAAGGCACCACCTTGAGGAAAACAAAATATAGAGTTTTGGAACTTGACATAATTTACACTCAGTGCATAAAAAAGAAAATTGGAGGCACTGTATTAAAACTTTACCATACAATGTTCCTTTTGGGGAGACCAACAGACATGGAAACCAGATGCCTTTATTAAAAAAATTATTCTATCAACAGAAAAATGGTCTTGTCTCCTGCCCTTAAAGGTGCTATACTAATTCATAGTCATTTGCTGAAACTTTCTTTACTTCGCCCACCATCAAGCAAGAAGCTACTGATGAATCTGGTTTTTGGTCCACACTACCAATCCAGAACCGGAGTGGGAAAGAGCTAGAGGTGAGCAGATGAGGGACCATCTGGAATAGATTTTTGAGTATTATTCCAAGCACAGCACTGAGGTCCAAAAGCAGAACAGTCTTGGAGCAAAGACAAGAAACCACCTGCAAACGTAGGTGGGATTCAGAAAAAAGCAGAGGGTGGTGGAATTCACCAGGAAACGATGCAGTATATCCACGCATTCCCTCTGGGAGGCTGGCTCCGCTACACTGTGAAGAAAAGAATGCATCTCACGGGTTAGACAACTGTCCCTAGAATGAAATTGGTGCAGAAAGGAACTCTGCGAAGGGGCGGAGGGAGAAGGCACCCTGAGAGTAGGCTGTGACCTTCTCTTGGACTGTGCCTCTGCAACGGCCTTCTCTTCCCCAAATGCTGTGAGGTTCGAGAGGCAAGAAGAATGTCAGTTATGATCAACAAGATGACGGGGGCGGGAAGCCACGCCGGGAATAAGCAGGGTGCCCATGAGGAAGGAGCGGGCAGGTAGGAGAGAGTGAAGACATGCCCTGAAGGCTCTGTCAAACACGAGCCTTTTCAACAGGCTGTAGAGAAGCTTTAAAACACTGATGATCAAGGCAACCTCTTAGGCCCTGTCTTGGGATTCCTCTAATTGCCATGTAATAGCTAAAAAGTAGCAAGTCTCTCCTTTTTCTCATGGAGTTTGTAACGTTATGAAGTCTCTTCTCTCTCTTGTGGGCTTGCTTATCTTCTTTCATAGATCACTCGAAGTCCAACTCCTTTACTTGCAAGGTATGTTTCTTTCCTGTTCTGCCCTATTGTGGATCTTTCATGTATATATATAAATAACAGCATATCCCTCCCTACCCTGACATCCTTTCAGCATATCCACTACTAACTGACCATGCAATCTAAGCCATTGGCATTGGGTTGGGCATCCTGACATTAAAGTGGGATCCAAGTTGTTGAGTCTTGTTTTAGACCCCTGTAGAAAACCATGGGGCTTAAAATGAAATGATCATGTGGGTTACATGTGTATATCTATTTGTCCAAATGATACAGTTAAGATTTTCTGATGTATATAAATTTTATATCTAAAAACTTGAAAAGTATTGAGTAGGGGATAGGAAGTGAGTAGAGGTAGATATGAAGCAGAATAATGATGACTGAAGCTGAGTGACTAGAACATGGGAGTTCAATTCGCTACTCTGCTTACTTTGTGTATGTTTGAAATTTTATATAATAAAAAGATGAAATGGTGGCTCTTCCCTATGTACTAGGCCACAGCCATGTACATATACACACACATGCATGTTCCAGAGGAGTGGAGGCATTAGTTATAGAACCATCTGGTCCTGATTTTATCACATGTGGCTCACTCTTCACCCAGCAAGGAAGAGAGGGCTTCGACATCTGTCAGCTTATCCAACACTTTGCATTGACTTGAAAATTTAGGTATGAAGTCATTTTTACTTTTTTCTGGTCTCCAAATGGGAGCTGTACAACTGGAACACATCTCCTCTGCACTGAGATTTTCAATAGCACCACTTTAAATAATCCTCTCAATCCCTTGACACCATCCAAAACATTCGACGGCACTCCATTATATGGAATGAAAATGGAGTCTGCAATGTGATACCTCAGGGAGCAGCCAGGTATGTGACTAAATACTTTCCCCTAAAATTCACTTCAGCTGATGGTACTGTTAGGGGTCCTGTTCCTCTCATTCTCATCTGGTAGTTTATTTCCTTTTTGCTGGTACATTCTTAAATTACCAAAATACTGTATGATATAGGGTTTCTCACCAACTCTCTAGCAGGTTTATTTCACCACCCTGGCATGGGTTACTTCCCACCCTGTTCTATTTTTCTCACTTTTGCTGCCTCTTCCTTAATATAATCTCTTAAATTCTCTGTAATAATTTCTGTACCAAGTATATTTATCCCATTTCCATGAACAGAAATTTATTCCATTAAAGAGGAAAAGCTACATCCCAGATATCTTTACAAATTGTCTGTTTATAAACCCCTCCATAGTCATTTTATTGTAAGATAAAATATTTAATGATTTGGACTAACGAGGGATAGCCTAGTCTAACTTGTGGAATATTTAAAAGGAAATATCGTATAAAATAAAAACTAATACACTCAGTAAAGGACAGAGGCTTACAAATTATTGGAAGTAGGAATGCTTACAGACGTATGCTGATGAATAGACAAAAATGCCTTTTAATTAGCATACTAACGGTTTTTTGTGTTGTTTTGTTTTGTTTTTTAGCACATCTTGGCTTCTACAATACCGGGAACCGCATGCCTTCCTAATGAGGTTGATATGTAAGCCCACTTCCATTATTTGTTTTACAGATCCTTTCTCTTGCTTTAAGTGTAAGATAAACCAGGAAGACCTCTGCCTCCATTTTCATAAATGTTGAGTCCCAGGGGTCCAAATCATGAAGTTCAACTATCATATAACAAAGTGATGGTTTTGAGCAGCAGTAATCTGACTTATTTTTGGTCTAAGTAGCAATTCCTACTCTGATTTTTCCTCACAAGAGGTATGGTAATGCCCACAAAATAATTCACCATTACCTCCCATGGCTTAATTGCAAAAATGCAGAAAAGAAAAATCCTGAATGCATTCAAACTAGACACAAGAAAGTGATAGAAAATGGCTGGTAAACAGCACGAATTTGAGGGCTGACATCTTGGAGGCAGATGGGACTGAAGCTGATTGGTCAGGTGGGTTTGCCTAGGAAGCCCACCCATTGCTCCTCACTCCAGCGGCCCTTAACTCAGGTGCCCAGGCCAGACATGGTCTGCTTTCCTTCCCAAGCACATGACTCCCTGTGAGTTAAACCTTTTATGCTGGGTAATCCCAGGCCCGGACCTCTTACTTCCTGCCCTTTCCTGTCAGCTAGAAGTGCTTCAGCCTTTGTCTCAAGCTGTATATTGGGGCCTTATGTCAAAGTGTTTTAAAGTACCTTTATCACTGGGGTCCAGGCTGAGTATGCATCCTTGGACCCAGCTGTGGGCTTTGAGCCCAAGCAGAAGAAGGACTTCAACGAGGCTAGTGACTGAATAACCCAGAACAAATAAAATGGTACTTAAAGCGAGGTGCAATGTCCTTGATGCACTAAAACTTGAGCATACTTCCACATCTAGCTAAGGTGAAGAATAATGGTTAGAGCATAAATTTATTACTCTGGTTCAGTCTTGAGCACATATGCAGGTTATTTCATTAGGGAAAATGTGTCATAAGTACAGGTTAAAATGAACTTGACATTTGAGATCAAGAGAAAAAAAGGGAAATACACTGAAATCCCCAGACCAGAGCCCTCTCTTTTCTCATCTAAGCTCCTCTTCATTAGCTACAAGTGGATTTTCCAGATTGTGGATTTTCAGAGGCAAATTCCTCTTGTGTTTCCCTCTGTTATCCAGCTCAAAGTAATTTGGATGTGTTTGAGCAAAACATAATTAGGTAGGAGAATCTGCTAAAAAAGAAAGAAAGAAGGGAGGGAGGGAGGGAGGGAGGGAGGGAGGGAGGGAGGGAGGAAGGGTAGCCCAAGAGTATCTTGAGAGTTAGTTTGCATACTTATCTCTGGAAACTCTAAGTTAGTTTCCTAGGTAAATGTCCATGGCTATTTCCAAAACCATTCCTAGGATTATACTGTATGTACAGGTGCTTTTGTATCTATGTGAATTTGAAAACTTTTCAAAGATTCCTGGCTACCTGAGAATGGACTCTCAGGGAGTGGGGTTTTATTTATAACCCAGCACCCTGCGTGGGTGTTCTGGGTGTGGGGACTGTACTTGAATCAATTGGTAAGTTTGCCTTCTAATTCTGAACACAATGAAAAGAGATCCAAGAAGCACTGCAAACAGGACACCTGAGGTAGCAGAAACAGAATGAACCATGTTTCTAGCACCTACCAGGAACCAGCCACAGAGCTAAACATTTCATATACATTATTGTAATGAATCCCACTTCCTCATCCTCTCCAATCCTGCCACCCTCCATTTTACAGAGGGAAAACCAGGGCTCAGACACAAAGTAGCAGGCTAGTAAGTGATGAAGCCTGGACTCCCGCCCCCGCAGCACCAACATTTGCTTGCTGGTTAACCCCTTGACCGCTAGATTTCTGATAATAGATTAATGGCAGATTGTAAGACATTTCAGACAGTGTGCCACAAAACACTTCTTGGAAGATGTTTCCTGCTCCTTGAACATAGCCATGGAAGGTGAACTCACCTAATTTGCATGTGATTGCATATGACACCTATGAGAAGGACACTAAATACACTAGGTGACTAAATCAGGATTACAGAAAATACTGAGTAGCTGGAGTAATGGACTCAATGGAAATAAGATGTTACTATAAGGAGATAAATATTAAATTCTGCACATAGGGTAAAAAAAAACAATAGTGCAATAATATGCGAGGCAGATAAAATTTAAAAAGCAACAACTACAGAAAATGTTTTAGTCAACGATGGAATCAGAACAAGTTCATAGGTTCACATGGGTACGTACACATGATTCTAAGCTATATTAAAAGATGTGCAAGATCTACAATAAGGATGGTGACCATCCCATTGCAACCTGCATCGATCAGATTACAACCTAAAAAGAACATTATATTTGTTCAATAAATATTTATGCCAGGTACTGTGCTAGGCTTTGGGGATCTGGTGGAGAACAAAATAGACACAGTCCCTGTGGTCATGAAGTTTAATAGTCCAGCAAATGCAGGCAAAGTGAAAGATGCTCACAGCATGGTAAGACCCTAAAACCATGTCTTAGAGAACAATAAAAGGAATGGAGCATGTTTAGCCTTGAGAGAAGTCTTCTCTTGAAGAACTTTTAAAAAGTTGTTGGGAAAAAAGGAACCATGTTTCATGATAGATTATTTAATATTCCAAATATGTTCTTGACCTCTCTGTGAAAGATTATACATCCTTGACCCCAAAATGTGAGGCTTGACCATGCGACTTGTGATGTTCTCCCCCATGGGAGAATCGTATGTCTCCACCCACTTTGGCCTCTGCAGCCACAGGACATGCTTTGGCCAGTGAAACGTAAGCAGAAGTGATTATGTAGAGAAAATGCAGCTAGCCAAAATTAAAGGTGGCAGTTCATCCTTGTTTCAGCTAGAAAGCAGCAATCCACTGAGTAGTTTGGTTTCAAGCAGTAACAGAATATTCAGTTTATGACCTAAAAAAAAAAAGCTCCTTTTACCAAGCATGTGTTACCTTAGCCAAAACCAGAAGTAAGGTTAAGTTCACTGATAAATCCAACAGAGGATTCAAGGCTGCATTCTGATCATTACTATTTCTCAAAATTAGGTGTCCCACCTATCATTAACACATATTAGTGTTGCCAATTTCACTCTAATTGTGGGTTTGATTCAACTTGTTCAAATCAATTTTATTGATATATAAGGACACCTACAATGTATCACATGCAGTTTCAGTTAAAAGTTTAGTGATCGGGCTGCAAATGAAAAATTGATGCTTGGCTTTATTACTAATGCTATTTACTCTACTCTTGCACAGTAATCTGCTTCTACTTAAGTGTCCAGCATTAGGAAATGAGTTATCATTGGTGACCTCTAAGTCAAACTGTAAAGATGTCAGATAACTTGGGGTTTGCTTGTACACGACAAAGGAGGATAACGTGCTTATTCTCCTTCATTCTGCTCCTTAGTAGGCACTTCGGAAACTCATTTATTTCTTTCTTGCAATTAAGACCTGCTGCTTCTGTGGTTAAGAATCCACCTGCCAATGCCGGGGACACGGGTTCGAGCCCTGGTCCAGGAAGATCCCACATGCCGCAGAGCAACTAAGCCCATGCGCCACAACTACTGAGCCTGCACTCTAGAGCCTGGGAGCCACAACTACTGAGCCCGCGTGCCACAACTACTGAAGCCCGCACTCCTAGAGCCCATGCTCCGCAGTAAGAGAAGCCACCGCAATGAGAAGCCTGCGCACTGCAACGAAGAGTAGCCCCCACTTGCCGCAACTAGAGAAAGCCCGTGCACAGCAATGAAGACCCAACACAGCCAAAAATAAAAAGATAAATTAATTAATTTTTTTTAAAAAAGCAAAGAAAAAGGAACTGCTGCTTCTAAAGGGACTGCAGAGTGAACTTCAATTAGGCCTTGCTTTCTGGGGATATGTCCTGCTGGCTGCTCCCTTTCATTTATTCCAAATTCTTACAGATGAATTTAAATTAAGAATCACCTTTATAACACCTGAGCACACTGTCCCTCTCTTTAGGGGAGGATACTATCCAAGCCATCCTTGCTGGGTTGGAGAGATGTCTCAACTCCAATCTGTACACCTGCCACTATGACAAAGGGCAAGGTACCCTTTTTTTACATCTTCACTGGTTAAGACTTTGAGTATAAGAAGCAAACATCTCATGCTTATTTTCAAAGCATGCTCAAAGGATACCATGATACTAGAAAACACGGCCTCGTATACAATCCTGGTAGAGAGATGGAAGAAACATAAAGTATGTTTTTTAAAAAGTCAAAGACAAAACATTTTGATAATAGTTCAAGAGAAAATAGTTGATCTGGTACTATTTTCAAATGAATTGCACTAAAAATAATTGTATCCATGTTTGGAGGAGGAAGTGTTAATAATAAAGCAGGGTGGTGATGAAGAAATACATGGTAAAGATGAGTCCAAATGGGGATTTTAGAGGAAAGGAGAGAGTTCATTCCCAGAGATAGACCACGAGTGGGAGGTAGGACTGGGAATCAACTATTCTGGCTGTAGCGTCTGTCATGATGCCTCACACACAGTCGGATTTGCTAAATGGTGGCTGAAGGAGTGAATGGAGCGATAGAACTGCTCAGAAAGACGGCCCTCTTAGAAATAAGTCCCAAATGACTAGATTTGGCTCCAATTGTGAAGACTTTACACTCAGGCTACGGAGCTTGGGCTTTATCTTTTGGAAGTTGGTGGGGGTGGGGGGGAAGGTGTTTGCTGTCTGAGGTTCCAGGCAGGCACTCCTGGTAGAGGTCTTGGGCTTTTATCTTTCACTTTCCTGCACCCAAGTCCCTCAGTCTTCACCTACCTGCCTTCCAAGGCTACCACAGACTGGAGTGATCTCACCTGCCTCAGACCTCTCAGAGTATTTATTACCTGTATAATTCATTGGGCAATTAATTACGCACAATCTTTGATGTGTCCTTGCAATGGGTCATTTTCTGTGCCAACTTGACTGCCACAAGATGTTCAGATATTGGTCAAACTTTTTCTGGGTGTTTCTGTTAGGATGTTTTTGGATGAGATTAACATTTGAATAAGTAGACTGAGTAAAGCAGATTGCTCCCCTTAATGTGGGTGGGCCTCATCCAATCAGTTGAAGGAACTGGATAGAACCAAAAGGCCGAGCCTCTCCAAAGTAAGAGAGAATTCTTCCTGCCTGATGGCCTTCTAACTGGAACACTGGCTTTTCCCTGCCTTGGAGTTGAACCAAGACATTGGCTCTTCTTGGGTCTTGAGCCTACCAGCCTTTGGACTGGAACACACCATCAGCTCTCCTGGGTGTCCAGCTTGTCAACTCACCCTGCAGATCTTGGGACTTGTCAGCCTCCATAATCACGTGGGCCAATTCCTTATAATAAATCTCTTTACATCTATCTATCTATCTATACATATAGATATCCTATTGGTTCTGTTTCCCTGGAGAATTCTGACTAATATAGTCCTATTCCTTGTCTTAAACTGTTATTAACCTCTTTTCATGTTATTTAGCCTTTCTGCATGTTGTTAACTTGCCTTTCCACTTCAATTATAAACTTCCTCAAGTCCAAGCTTAGGAAGTCTTCAACATCTGTAGCCCTTTTGGGGAGTTATTAGAGGCCTGACTGCAGAGGGCGGCAGAGCTACCAGATATGGTTGTACAGATCATGCCCCACACAAGCTCCCAACTAAGAGGACAAGTGGGGTAAAATCCCAGCACCAGACCCACCTGCCAAGTGTGATCCTGGAATAAGACTGTAGACCATTTGGAGGAAGAGACTGGGTTTCTAATTCTCAGAGGCACTGAATGGGCTGGTGGAGACCCTAGGCAGCATTTCTGGAAGATCTAAGTCTGGGCTGTGTGAGCATCCCAGAATAATAAAGACTGCCTCTCTGCCTGACACTGGGCAGGACTCACCTAGCTCTACCTTACAACAGCCTGAGCTAAGTCTCAGGAATTGCCATAAAGATTCCACAAAATGCTCTAAAAGTTAAGTGCTCATTCAGCTGACTTGGGATGAGGACAATATACATTATACCAATGATCGAATTCCCATAATTTCAATATTTAAAAGTGTATCACTTGGGGTTCTTAACTGCAAGCACCAGAGCCCAGCTCCAACAGATTAAGCAAAAAGGAATTTACTGAGTAGCTCAGAGAATCACTGGAAAGACTGGAAAATCACACTCAGAAAACAGGTAGAAAAAAATGTGTGTCCGGTAGGAGCCAGGACAAGAACCAGAATGACACACAGAACCAGCCCAGTAAAGAACTCCTGCCATAGCCATTGATCACTGGACGCCTCACCTCTCCCAGCCACCGCTCACACTTGCCACTACTCCTGCCGCCTTGCACCACTACCCCTGAATGCCAAACCTCAGGCAGGGGCATCTGATGGGCTGAGCCCTAGGGAGACAGAGTAAGAGTATCCAGCATCTCAGGGGGAGGTGGGTTCTGCTTCCTACTTTGTTCCTGACTCACACACAGACTTGGAAGTCAAAAAATAAAAATGTTCACTCTGTGATTATAACTGCATACACTTTGAGCGTCAGTTGTGCATAAGAAACAAATTAGTATGTATGGAATAGAAGATTGTGTTAATTTATTTCAACTTCAGTTAAACTCTTCAGTGGGAGATCCTGCAGTAAATATAAATGCTCTCAGCTCCCTAACTTCAGGCAGGAACCCAACACACCCAGCATTTCGTGGAGGATGAATGTCTCACAGATCTCAGCTGAGAGGCATTGAATCAGGGCAAGTTTATACACAGGGAATAGGTGAATTCTCAAACGGGAAAACAAAGGCAGCCAAAGCCTCCTTAATTCTGACAGGTCCTATGTTGCTAGGATCAGCATTAATAGCAAATGCAAAGCAATCACACGTGCCTATTTAGCAAACTGCTTCAAAAACACTCAAATGTCTTTTGCTGTCGTAAACCTCACAGGCTTCCTTATGATGAAGCTAGTAAGCACGTTTGAATATAAGGAAAGAGCACAGACTGTCTCACTATTTTCACTTTAGAATCTGTACCAAAGCCCATAACGGTTTTCTAAGTCTTAAAAATTTATATTTTCTTTCTTGAAGCTTACTCTCACAAATCTAGAAGAAATTGTTATGGCTGCTAGCCACTTTGTAGACTGCTAACCGCTAGACAGAGGCCTCTAGAGAGAATTGTTGACTGAATACATAAGTGAATAATAATATCTCAACAGTGATGTGTGGATAATACAGGTGAAAAGATTTGGAATTCTTAAGAAGAAAATTGAAAGCAAGAGTGTTAAAGAATAGTTTCTCGACTAAATCACTAACAGTATAGAGTATCATGAATATTATAATTTTGTTTTTGTTTTAAAGAAATCATATATATATGATTAATAATATATATATAAGATATATATATATATAAGATATATATATAAGATATATATAATACATCTTATTTTCCAAAATCAGGAGATTACCTGGGACGGTGGGTGACGGCCTGGGTCTTGGGCTCCATCTCTTTATCACCACTGAGGTGAACTGTTAAAAAGTGTTAAAATCCTCATAAACAAAACCAACCCCGGACAGAAGGTTCCTCAGGGACCTTTCATGCTCCTTTCATCTCTGCCCTCTCTGCTCATGGTGTCCCCTCTCCCAATTCTTGTGGCCTCTGACCCATTCCCATGAGGCCTTGCTCTCAATCAATCCCCATAACCTTTAGCTACTCACTCTTGCTGTTTTTACCATTTCTCTGTGTTTTGATTTTCATTCTGAAAAGCCTTCAATACACAAAAGAGACGAGTTGGAGCAAAAGGCACCTCACGTTATATCACCTCTGCCACATTTCCCTAAAGGCACTGCTCAGAGACAAGACAAGCTTGCCTGTCTGGTTAAATCAGTTCTGGCACGAAGAAGACTTGAAGATGAATTCATCTGGAGCAATGTCTCAACGCACTGCCCTCCACGGGAAGAGGATCCCAGAGATGGTGAACCCAGAGGGAAGCCCTCAGGGTTTGATAGACCAGAACCTTCTGGGCAATTCTATGATAATGAGCCCTCTGCCCTAAGGATAGGGCCAAGGAGAAGTCCTATGGGCCTGCTTGTTTACTTAGTAATTGGTCTACACTACTCAGAGTGGGGTCATTTGTCTGTGTGTTATAGGCCAATGACAGATAAGAACAGAAATAGCAATCATTGAAAAAATATTATAGTAATTTGACAAGGTCTGCCAAATCTAATAACAAAAAAATTGATATTTGTCTTTTGTATGTCTTTTTTCCTAATGATTCACTTTTATTGTATTTTACAAAATGTGGATCTACAAAGTATTGGAAATTATTTTTTAAAGGGTCCTTTATCCCTAATAGTCTGATGAGCACTGGGTTAAAAGAACTAGAGATGAAAATGAATTCTTTGCAGTGATACTTCAAAGTGCTATGATACATAATTCCAGGTGATTTTTAGCTTAAACAGAGATTTACTTTAAATAGATCATAATAAGTGGGTATATGGTTTGTGTGAAATGTATTGCCATTACTTGTCCTCATTACCTAGCACTACTAACAACATGGAACACACTCCAGCCCAACAAATAGACTACAGAGAGGTGAATGATTTTCCAAGTCTAAGGAAGAGCTAATAAGACAGTAATAGCAATGAACGTCATTTGGACCCTGCCATTACAATAACAGGGACACCTGCCCTTTCAAGCTAGAATTTGAGAATATGATTGTTTATTTGGCCCTGAATGTTTCTTCATCATGGCTCCAAGGAGACCATGCTGATGGGCTGTGGCCTCTGGCTGGCTCTGGAATACCACCTTGGCTCACGCTGAAGCACGAAAGGTCATTTCAGATCTTGCCCCTGTTTGTCTCCCCTCTCACGACCTGTTACCAAGCTATTCTGTTGGCAGGAGAAAGGGGGGTTGTCAACGTAGAGGGCAAAGAAAGTTACTGTCATCACAGCAGCTGAATAAGAAGTAGGAAGAGCTGAGCAGCATTTCCTAAAGAATGTTTCCACCAACAGATGAATGAATAAAGGAGATATATAGTAGAATATTACTCAGCTATATAAAAGAATGAAATCTTGTCATTTGCAGCAAAACGGATGGACCTGGAGGATATTATGCTACATGAAATATGTCAAACAGAGAAAAACAAACTCAGCGTGATTTCACTTATATGTGGAATCTAAAAAGCAAAACAAGCAAATGAACAAGCAAAACAAAACAGAAACAAAATAGATACATAGAACAAACTGGTTGTTGCCAGAGGGGAGGGAGGTGGGGGGACAGACGAAATAGTTGAAGAGGATTAAGAGGTACAAACTTTCAGTCCTAAAATAAATATGTCAGGGGATGTAATGTACACATAGGGAATACAGTTAATAATATTGTAACAACTTTGTATGGTGAGGAATGGTAACTGGTTTTATTGCAGCAATCATTTCATAATGTATAAAAATATCTAATCACTACATTATACACCTGAAACTAATTTAGTATGTTAATTATAACTCAATAAAAAATTATGAAGGGATAAAGAAAAATGTCTCAGCCTTCCCTTATAATAACTTGCATTGAAGGGTTGTATCTTGTCATTTGCAAACTTTCTCTCTGGTGCTGATTTTCCATTTCCTGTTAAACTAAGAGCAGTCCTCATAGCCTCTTGGTACGATTAGAGAAATTGTATCCCATGTAGTATGCCCAAGAGTCACGAGCTCAGGAAAAGCAGTTATAAAATCAGTTATAGGGCTTCCCTGGTGGCGCAGTGGTTGAGAGTCCGCCTGCCGATGCAGGGGACGTGGGTTCGTGCCCCGGTCCGGGAAGATCCCACATGCCACAGAGTGGCTGGGCCCGTGAGCCATGGCTGCTGAGCCTGCGCGTCCAGAGCCTGTGCTCCGCAACGGGAGAGGCCACGACAGTGAGAGGCCCGCGTAACGCAAAAAAAAAAAAAAAAAAATCAGTTATAAAATTACAAAATATAAAAATATATTTTTCTTTATCTTGAACCTGTTCAAGAGAAAATGGTTCTCTGATCAACTCTTATAGTATAGGTGCAAAAAATTCCATCCCAGAAATATGTTCAGAATTAGGAGAATAAACTTACTTTTTCTTCTTGAACTGGGTGAGATTTAATAACTCTAATAGCTATTATATCAGATTACATCAGATTTTTGTAGCAATCCAAGGTGACTGCCTAGAGAGTATGGTGTGAGGAAGAGAACAGAGAGACGAACAATTGCAAAATATCTTTCTCCAACGAGCTACCCGTATACATGAAATTCTACCATTAAAATATTCCTTTTTCCCTTAGTCTGCTAGAGCTGCCATAGTAAAATACATAGACTGGTGGCTTAAACAACAGAAATTTATTTCTCACGGTACTGGAGACCAGGAAGTCCAAGATCAAGGTGCCGGCAAGGTGGGTTTCTGAGTGAGGACCCTGGACAATCAGAATAAACGCCATGTGTGTATCTGCCTTCATGGCTACACAGTGAGTTCCTGAAGGGTTAAATCAACACGGTTCATTTTTTCATTTCTTTTTTTTTTTTGCGGTACGCGGGACTCTCACTGTTGTGGCCTCTCCCGTTGCGGAGCACAGACTCCAGACGCGCAGGCTCAGCGGCCATGGCTCACGGGCCCAGCCGCTCCACGGCACGTGGGATCCTCCCGGACCGGGGCACGAACCCGCGTGCCCTGCTTCGGCAGGCGGACTCCCAACCACTGCGCCACCAGGGAAGCCCCATTTTTTCATTTCTTATGGCATTTTACATACAGAAACTGCTCCCAATGAGATATTAGCAGCACCAGGAAAAGCGGTTCAGCCTCTGACATAAAGTCCATTACGCTCACCTTAGAGTAGAGGTAATGCTGCCCAGAAAGATTTTAGAAGCAAGAACACGCATAAGATGCCCTGTTTGTGCATTGTTCCTTGGTTTCTTTCACTTCCTAAATTAGCAGCTCACCTTCAAGAGTAAAACATCTGTTAATGACTCCAAAAATAGTATTTGCAAATAGATTTGAAACGTTCCCGTGAGGACCGTTATGAAGTGTAGGATATATTTGTAGAGTTCTCTCCCAAATAGGTGAGGTCATAAACGAAGAGAGAAGGGGGGCTGAGGTGGAGAATCGCCCAGCGACAGAAAGAGCAGCGCAACAAAATGTGCTCTCAGCTTTCTGCTGGATTAGTTAAATGGCCTTTATTGTTTTGCCTAAGAGAGGTCAATTAATCACCCAAAGTGTTACCTGACAGTAATTAACAATCAGCAGAGACAAAGTACCAGTAAGACCCCAGAACAACAAAGGGTTTCGTTTGGTTGGGTTGTTCGGTTTGTTTGTGTTCTCTTTCCATATGTCATTGAAAAGGGAGCCACGGACATGTCCTCTTTCCTTTTACAGCTTCATTAGTGATTTTTGGCACCAAGGAAAGGGTGAGAAAAACACAAGTGTGGCAGCTCACCAGAGCAGACCTCCAGGTAATTAGTACAGTCCCACTCCCTCTGCGGTATCATCTTAACACGGCACTCAGATGTGTCAGACAAACCTTGCCCGAAAGGAGAACAAAGGTAGGTAGCAGGGGCCACCTACCTCTGCCTGAATCAGGCCTAATAATTTTCCTGTAACCCAGAATTGGAATGCAGTTTAGCAGTCCTTCTTTTTACCCCTCATCAATTCTGGGATTTAACACTAGGGTTAGAAATTCCTATAAATGTTCCCCCACCCCTCGAAGGTATAGAAACAAACAAACCAACAAAAAGAATAAACTATTTAATGCACGATTTGGCATTAATGCTTCTGCCACAAGCATGAAGAGATTTTGCAGAGTATGGATCTTCCCCAAACAGAACTCTGAGCATTTGCCCAGAAGACTCTTTGTTATGTGGTCCTTTTCTACATCCCACACAGCTCTCACCCACACCCTCTACAAGGCAAAGTTCACGTCTGGCTTCAGGGAGGGCCCTTGTTGTTAAGTCTTCATGGAAACCCATGTGCTCTGGTGAAGCAGAACCTTTAGGTGTGAGACCTTCTCAGATGGTTTCCATGGAAGGTTGTGCTGGTGGCAGCAACGAGGCCCTCCAGCCTGACTACACCCAGGGCTGGGGCTGGGTTTTTATATATCTGGTTCTATTGTATAGGCCAGTAATGTCTGGCTCTAGCCTCAAAATTCTCTGTCTGCTGTGTCAGTAAACTGTATGCCTTGGGTCCCTTTTGTGAAAAGTGTCACAGTGAGGTAGGAGATAGATGGGCCCCAGGCTGAGCAGCTGCAACCGGTCTCCTGCTGATGCTTCGAGATAAGATATCAATACTAGCAGGAGCATCGGGTCCTGACTGGGTGGAAGACAAAGCGACCACGTTTCCTCATTCTTGTGGTCAAGGGGATTTCCCAGCCTGACACATGCACAGAAGAGGTCTTCACTCTAAGGGAGCGACCAAAGGAAGGAGGAGCCGCCAGCCCATAATATGTCCTGCCAATCCCCAGAAACCTTCACGCTGGAATCCATCTTAGCTGAGAGATGAGCGGGCAACACCAGGAAGGACCCAGAGTCAGGCCAAATGTGGGCACAAACAACATGACTGGGCAGAAACAACCCGGAAGACTGCCCCCATAAGAGAAGCCACCCTTACTGCGCACAACTCACTCCAAGTTCACCCATGTGCTCTTCCACATGTACTTTTTGCTTCTAATAAACGCTGTATCTGCTTTACAACTTCTGACTCTTTGCCGAATTCTTCCTTCAAAGAAGACAAGGACTAAGGTCCTACTTTCAGCCACCTCACAGTCCCCCCAAGATCAACACCTTGTTTGAAATTAAAAGATGAAAACAGGTTCTCTTCATTATGTAGAAACTGTCTGTGCAACACCACTCTGAACACCCCTACTTCCTCAGCAGCAGAAGTTAAGGATGCCACTTTGTAACCCCCTCCTGGTTTCTGGAATCTTGAGCTCTCTATTACTTTCCTGCCTGAAGGTCAGTTAGTGTCACCTTCAATAGTTCCTTCTCTTCCTACTGTTAGCTTCAAAAGGATCCTTAAACAGTCAAAATAGTTTCCTGTAACTTTTAGTCATTTGTCCCAGTACTGCAACACATCATGAATCATGGCCCCTTAAAGGCCTGAAGGCATGTAGCTCATTCCCTTCCTCCTACTAGTATCTTCCTTGCCAAGCCAAATACCACTTATCCCTTCAACTCTTCCACAGAAGGACTTCCAGACTCTTTACCTTTCTATTTGCCTCTGCTGAGAATATTTCATTTTTGTAAGTTTCCACTGAGACCGTCTTTTCCAGAACAGAACCCATAAGCCCATGTGCAGTGTGACCAGCACAGAGAGGCCACCACGATTCTTCTCTTCTCTGACCCAGATGCTGTACCAGATGTGGCCCAGGGCCCATGTGGGATTTTC
Organism: Orcinus orca; assembly: GCF_937001465.1. Taxonomy (NCBI): domain Eukaryota; kingdom Metazoa; phylum Chordata; class Mammalia; order Artiodactyla; family Delphinidae; genus Orcinus; species Orcinus orca. The sequence continues at coordinate 63,453,702 of NC_064565.1, forward strand.
ATCAGTCTCACTACTATACCTAAGTCCTGTCCCATGCTGGGAAGAGCAGAAGCCTCTGAAGGAAGGGGAGTGAGGCCCTCAGTTTTTCTGGAGGAAGTCAGCTCTGGTCTTCTCTGCTCATTAGAAACACTGCCAATAGCCATTGGTGCCACCCAGCTTTGTACTTCTCCTTAACAACAGCCAAAGGGGCTTTTGATCAGAAGTTCATGAAGACAACAAAAGTAAGACTGGGAAGAACTGAACTCTCACAGGAGACCTATCAGTATAATCAATATGCTATTATACAGTTCCCGGGATAAACTTAACCATGAATTCATGTAGCACCAGCTACAAATAATGTGTAAGTGAAACTACAGTGTGTTTCTACTATTGTCTTCCCATCCCACATCACTACAAAATGGGTGAATCCCTTATCTAACAGTGGCTAAGAAAGATATCTATCTCAGTCTTTTCTAGAATGACTGCTGCTTAAATGATTCCATGTTATCCACTGACCAAACCAGTGGCTCCACAAACTAAAGAATGCTTTCTGCCCCTACCCCTGGACCACTAGCCCTGTGGAGAAAGTTGTACAACTCCACAGAATGGGCTCACAAAAATTCCTTTTCTTCAACATCAACTAGGTCTTAAAAACTACCTACTTCACATCCATTTGGGGAGCTATTGTAAAACAGCAATAACAACAACAATAACAGAAAATAGGTTTTGGTGAGGATGTGGAAAAATTGGAACCCTTGTGCCTTGCTGGTGGGAATACAAAATGATGCAGCTACTATGGAAAACACTATGGCAGTTCCTCAAAAAATGAAACGTAGAATTATCACATGACCCAACAATTCCACTTCTGGGTATTTACTCAAAAGAATAGGAAGCAAGGACTCAGATACTTGCACATTCACGTTCATAGCAGCATTATTCGTGGTAGTCAAAAGGTAGAAGCAAGCCAGGTGTCCATCAATGGATGAACGGATAAACACAATATGCTATACACATACAATGGAATATGATTCGGCCTTAAAAGGAAAGGAAATTTTGACACACGATACAATATGGATGAGCCTTGAGGACATTATGCTAAGCAAAATAAGCCAGACACGAGAGGACAAATGCTGTATGACTCCACTTATAAGAGGTACCTAGAGTAGCCAAATTCACTAGACAGAAAGGAGAATGGTGGTTGACGGGGGCTGGAGGAACAGGGAATGGGGAGTTACTGTTTAACCAGCACAGAGTTTCAGCTGGGGAAAATGCAACAGTTCTGGAGACGGATGGTGTTGATGGTTGCACAGCCATGTGAATATATTTAATGCCACTGAACTGTATTCTCAAAAATTATTAAGATGGTAAATGTTATATTTTACAATTTTTTTAAAAACCCAGAAATTCCTTTATATTCGCCTACTTAGATTAAGAAAAAAAGAAGCAAAGGAGTAAATTAGAAGCTGGATCCTAAAGATATTATAAAGTTAATAAAGAATGATAAGCAAGGGAGTGCCATGAGGAGCTTTGTGCATTAAATAGGAATGGATCTCACGGGGAGGGGAGTCTGGAGGTCAGGAGACCACTGAGGAAATTGTATAATTGGGAGCGAAGGCCTACACCAGGGCCGAAGCAATGAAAATGGAGTCAGGTTTTTTTAAAAGTCCAGAGATATTAGGAGGTGGAGCCTAAAGAATTACAAGTAGTTTTTCCTTGTCCTCACTGTCAGCCCTGCACATGGCAATGGCAGGTACTTGGTAAGTGCTTACTGGGAGGGTGGATGGGCAGAAAGACAGGGGCTGTCAGGGTACAAGAGGAGCCGACTGGAGACAGAAACAAGTGGCCATAGGACAAAGCTGCGTTTAAATGCCCCCTCCTCCCAACCCACCAATGACTCCAAGTGTGGTCCTACCAGGGAGCGGATGAAATGAAGGATGGATGTCCATGGTCGGAGTCAGGAAGACAGGGAATGGGTAGGGAAGGCAGGGGCTGTGAAGCCTGGCTGCATCACCTGGGGAGTTTTTTAAAAAGTACTGACACCCAAACCCTATCCCCAGAAATGCTGACAGGCCTGGACACTGGTATTTTTTGTTTGTTTGTTTTTGGTTTTTTTAATTGTAAAATATACATAACATAAAACTTTTCACTTTAGCCATTTTAAATGTACAGCTCAGTGGTGTTCAGTGCATTCACACTGTGGTACAGCCATCACCACCAGCCATCTCCAGAACATCTTCATTTTCCCCAGCTGAAACTCTGTACTCATTCAACACTAACGCCCCATTTCCCCCTTCCCCCCAGCCCCTGGCAACCACCATTCTACTTTCTGTTTCTATGAATTTGATTCCTTTAGGTACCTCATTCTAGGTACCTCAACACTGGGATTGTTTTAAAGCTTCCTCGATGATTCTAACATGCAGCCACTGTGGAGAAGTATGGCGCCACGATGCTGCCTGTTTCAACCACGTGGATGACGAAGATCCCCAGGGTCATGCTAGTCCTGGAGGAAAGGAAGTCGGGAAGCAGGTAAAATCTTCAGTAAATGTGCTGCATGGCGTGTGAAGAGGGGGGATTCGATGACTGAGTGAAGGACAGCAGGAGCCTCATAGGCGCCAGGATGTTATACAAGGCTCAGGGGAATTGGGCTGGAAGCTGGACATGGAGTAGAGATTTATACCCAGGGCTGATTGCAAAGTCTAGCCTCATCTGTTATACCAGTGGTTCATTCATCAATAAATATTTATTGAGTACCTACATGGGCTAAGCAATGTTCTTGGCATACATTTCCTGTTCATGGGGTCTATATTCTATCAAGGAGTCAGATAACAACCATGCAAATAAATAGATAATAAAGAATTTTAGGTAGTAAAATGAAACAGTAATGAAGTAGAGAGTGAATTGGGGTTGTCAGGAAGGCTTCTCTGAGGAGCTGATCCTTAAAGTGAAGGCTGAATGATGAAATGGAGGCTGTCATGTCAAGTGCAAAGGCCCTGAGGCAGTAACAAGCTTGGTGTGCTCAAAGGATAAAAGAGAAGCCAGAGCAGCTGGCACATGGGGAGTCAGAGAGTGAGCCATGAACTGAAGTAGTCAAGAACCAGATTGAGGTCTTGGAGGTCAAGATAAAGAATTTGGGATCAGCTGTCCATGCAGTCAGATGCTACTGAAAGGTAACAAAGATCAGCAGACCAGCTGCTCTAAGGAGAAGGAATAGGAGGCAAGAGTGGAGGCAGGGAGACTGGGGTGGTAACAGCAGTAGCCCAGAGGAGAGATGGTGATTTAGACTAGGGTTGGTGGGGGTGGCAATGGTGCGAAGTGGCAGAATTATGATTTCCTTCAGAGGTAAAGCCAATAAAGGACTTGGGGGCAAGAGGAATCCCGCCTAGATGTTGGCCAAGCATCCAGATGGATGGTGGTACCATTTACTGAAAGAAGAGGAGGTTTGGGGATGATAAAGAATTCTATTTGGGGCAAGCATCCAAGTGGAGATGTTGACAGGGTTTTTGGATACACAAGTCCAAAACTCAGGGAGGAAGTCAGGTCTAAAGATACAGACCTGTGAATGTGCTTGAGAATCATCTGGAGATCTGTTTAAAATGGTGATTCCCAGGCCTTGCCCCTGCTGACTCAACAGGTCTGGGTGGGCGGGATCTGCACTTCTAAGTAGCTCCCCAGTTGATTCTGTAAAATCCTACCCTCTGCATTCTACTTCTTCTGGCTGACACTAATCCATTAAGCAGCTCTTTAGCCACTTAACCATATATTTTTCCATCTTATTCAGATATTTTCCATTTTTTACATAAAAATGTAATATTAAATTATATGTTAATTTAATCATGTTATTACCAATAATAACTGTCTTAGTCTGTTCAGGCTGCTATAACAAAATACCATACTGGTGGCTTAAACAACGAACACTTATTTCTCACAGTTCTGGAGGCTGGGAAGTCCAGGATCAAGGCACTGGTAGATTCGGTGTCTGGTGAGGACCCGAATGCTAGTTTACAAACAGCTGTGTTCTCACTGTGCCCTCACATGGCACAAGATGCAAGGCCGCTCTCTCGGATCTCTTTTGTAAGGGCACCAATCCCGTTGATGAGGGCTTTACCCTCATGACCTAAACACCTCCCCAAACCCCCCACCTCCAAATACCATCACACTGGAGGTTAGACTTCAACACGTGAATTTGGAGGAGACAGAAACATATAGCCTATGTCAATAATCATATATTAATCTAATATATTGGTTATATGAAAATGTTTTAATTAATAATTGTTATACATATTTCCCATATTTTTCCATCTTAGTCACAAAAATATTAATGATATTAAATGACTTTTAGGAAAGTAAGTTTACTTTATCTTCAGAATTTCCTCTTCTGTTCAACTTCGAACTTAAAAGAAGGTGGGATGGAGAGAGAGAAGGAAGGAGGAAGGAGCGAGAAGAGGTACCTTGGTTGCACTGAAATGAATTATTCTTATGAATCCATGTAGTTCCCTAACAAGCAAGTCTTTTTCTACTTCTCAGGGCCCACACACCATGTTAGAATCTGTTCCAAAATCAGGCAGGGGATCAGCAATCTTGGCCTTCTGTATTTGTCAGAATTCTCTTTTATGAAATCAAGATAGAACTGTCCTCCAATCTTTGACACTCTGCCATCTTCCATGATTTTCAAACATGGGTGACCAGTTCTATTACCCCCACCTCACACTCACAAATTAATTTCCCCCTCAGGCTGTGGTGTCGTCACCTGGGCCTGGACACCTCAATCCCTGCAGTTTATGAGACCCGCGCGCTGGCCGCGTTCTTCCTGGGCCTCACTGTCTGAAGCCCACTCCCCTTGACGGAAACTCGGAAGCTCACAGAACATGCCTCTGTTTGCTCTGGGATAGGGCTTCCTACTCAGCAGGGGGCTCCTTCTTTTATTCTTTTGCTCCCACTGCCAAAAAGATTTCTTTCCATTGTTCTTTCTGGGTTCTTTTTCCTTAGGGTGTGGGCTATACTTGATTTCACTGGGCTTTTCTTTGTTTGGGGTTGTTTTTGCAACCTCCAGTTCTACTGGCAGCTTCAGCCCTCCTGACACCATTCTGCCAGCATCACACCACATTTTTATGTGCATCTTTGGCTGGGTGTCCCTCTTTCCACGTGGTGCGTACATTTTTAATGTACCCTCTACCTTCCAGGCACCTGCACACGTTAATTATCACCAAAGCAGATGTTTTAAAATATCCCTATTCCAGGGTGAACATTCATAAAGCATTATGGGACAGTTGATGGGTCCAGCTTTCTGCAGATGCCAGCCTGGTCAGGAAGCCTCCGTGAGGCTGTTAGCATCATTCCACAGGCTTTGTCACTAGTTAGGTTACTGCTCAGGTGAGATCAGGGGGAGATATGACTCAGGTCCTCAATATCCCCCCCAAGGCTGGTTAAATGGTTAAGATAAAAGGAATTCAGGAAACAAAGTTCCAGGAGATTTTGCAGTCGAATAAATGACGGTGGTGAACAGGGACATGCACTCGTCATTAAAAGTGGCATGTTTATGGGGTGCTGACACAGTTTATGGGGTGCATGCCTTCAAGTACCAGCCAGACCCATGCTTTTCCTAATGTTTTCAGCCTTTTCCCAAAGGTTTGGACAATACAGCTGTGATGAAGCTGCCAGGAGAATTCCTCCAGTTGGGAGTTGTTTTTATATTTAACCACTGGTCCCTTTCCTGGCCAGCACTCCCAGCAAGAGAGGGCATTCTCTTTAGACATGACCCTGGGACCAGGACTTCCACATCACCCAACTCTGGGGGGCCTCGTTCACATGGCATTCTACGTGGTGTCCCACCGGGCACCATTCCCACTGACGAGAGTAAGGATGGCATATCCTGGAGCTATGCTACCCAGAGGCCCTGCGAGGGTCCCCAGGTTCACCCTCCACCTCTTACCCTCCCTCCAACCACTCCGTGAGCACACATCAGTCAGCTACTGAGCTTACAAGCACTTTACCCCAGAGAGCGCCACATCATAACACAGGTCCTGCAAGGCAGCTACAGCAACTTGCATGGACATAGTATTTTACAGCCCACTGGGTGCACCTGGTCCCTGCCATGCATCTCAAAAAATTCCTGGCAGGGACCGTAAAGCAGGTGCAACTGCCCTGCTTTATCAAGGGAGGTCCAGCAATCCTCACCCAAGGATAACGTTCCATGGCCTTGGGCTGCTTTCTCCTTCCCTGCCCGGTGCTCTTTCCACCCCACCCTCTCCTGCCAAGTTTGGTCTAGTTGACTGCAGAACCCTAACTTCTATTTCTAAACCTAACCTGCTAAATCCCTGCTTTCCGGAATTCCCTTAATGATGTTTCGGTCCTTTAATTTAGACCCTGGCTTTTTATTAACAAGGAAATTCATAACTTCACCAGCTTAGCTTCTTTAGTCCCTGTATTGTTTAAGACTCTGTGTAACACAAACCCAGTTTGGGCCAGCTTTTTTACAAAAGGGGCGATTCTGGAATATCCCATCTTGCTCAAAGTATAGAACGCAACTGGTCTCAAAAATAAGCTGGGAAAACCAGTCTCTGCTCTTTCTGCGTATATGTTTTATTCTTTCTCAAAGTAGATTGTTTTTCTCTCTCAGTTTCATGCTGAAGCACAGCCACCCAGACCTCCAGAGATTTATCTACTGAAAATGCAGTTGCTTCAGGAAAGATCCACCTGCTCCCTGCGTCTCAATGCCAACTCTCCTTGGGAAGTGCGTGCGTGGCCCAGCTTCGCTCAGGTGTCCACCACTGCACAGATTGGGTCCAGCTAGACTGAGCAAGTTATGCTTCACACGTGTAACCCCGTAGCAGGCCCCAGAAAATCTTGGAAGTAGGAGGCCTGGCAGGTGGGCAGGGGGGTGCTTCACAAGGTCCCCATGGTCAGAAATGCTCCTAACTAAGCCCCTGACTGCAGTGTTCTGGCTGGGTCTGTCTTCACCAGGCCTGCATCCCTGGGCAGAGCTTTATCCAGTTCCTACTCTGTGTTCTGATCTGGGCCCTCCTGCTTGCCTCCTTGCCCACATTACCCTGCCTTACCCTTCCCCTTTAGTCTCATTTCTCCCTATGCTGACTGAACTCAACATTCCTCCTGGCCGAGCCCTCAGACCACAGGCAAAAGGACGCCACGTTCACCTCCGCCTCCTTCACCTTCACCTCCCAGGCCCACCCTCACCCTGGTCTTCCATCTTCAGAGCCACCTGGCCATCCCTCAGCAAGTTCTGTGCAGCCCAACCCAACAGGGAGGAGACTGTGGAATCCACTCCGGCCCCTCCAGCCCTTCCCTGCCCAGGCAGCCAAGGGTCGATGTTTCTTATCCTGCCTTCAATTCATCCTTCTCTCCTTGGTTTTTTCTTTCTCACTTTCCGCCCTCTATACTCACGTCACCGTACACTCACTCTGCACTTCCTTCCTTCTATCTATACCCTTTTCTGTTTTCCTGTATTGCTAGTGCTTTGACTTACCTTGTCATTTTCTAGCCAATCATAATATTACCTTTCTCAAAACCCACAATTTTAGCCCACATTGTCTTTTCTACCATCTTCACACATACATCTGGGGAGAGCAGTTAGTATCACAACTCAGCAAGAGAAGACAGAGAAATGCCCTTAGAAGAAAATGGCAATTCCTAAAACAAACTGTATGTTAATAAAATTCCAAAAATTCCAATTTTAGTCAACGCTTACAAATTGATAATAAAATTAATCTGAAAGAGTAAATGCTTAGGATGCCTGCTAAATTTTTGAAAATGAGACATAATGAGAAGGGCATTTGTCCTACCAGATTCAAATACATTTTAAAGGAACTGTAACTAAAACAACATGGTATTGGTAGGGATAGAATGGAACAGAGAATGCAGAAACAGATGTATGAATATATGGGTGTTTAGTGACTGTTAAGTATAGCATTTAAATTTAGTAAGGAGGGCTGACTCATTAAACAGTGTAGAAGCCATTACCGACTATTTAGAGAGAAACAATAAGTTCGATTCTTTTATTCTAATAAAATAATGATTTATTAAAATTTTCAACATTTTTTAAAAACCAGATAATTACTAGAAGTAAATATAGGAGAATATGCTTATCATCTTAAGATGGGAGACATCTTTCTTATCAGGACACAAAGGTAAAAATCATAAAGGACAAGATTGATAGATTTTACCAAAAAAATACAAAATGTCTGTATGATAGAGCACACCACAAATAGGGTTGAGAAATAAATAAAACACTTAGAAAATTATTTCCAGCTTCTATCATAAACATAATATATAAAAAGGAGCTATAAATTAATAAGGAAAAGATGAAAACTCTGATAGAAATTAGGAAAAGGATATGAATAAAGAACAATGAAAAGAAAAAGCATGTATACCAATATAAAAAGAATACTCATATCATTAGTAATCCAAGTAATAACAAAACAGTGAGATAGTTTTATCTGAGCACCTAGCAAAGAGCAAAGGAATAGCTTAAACTTAAATGAAAGGACTAATTCCCATGTTGGAGTGTGGAGAAACAGCACTTTCATATATTACTGGTAAAACTGGAAAGAAATCCACAATTTTAAAACAACCTTCTAACATATAAATCTATCAATTTGATAACAACATAAACATTTAAATTCCACTTTTAGGAATTTATCCTGCAGAAATACTCTCATTAGCATCTAAAGATACGTGGACCAAGATGTTCTTGGAAACATTATTTATAGGAACAAAAAATTGAAGGCCATTTCAATACTCACCAGAAGGGGAACAGTAAATAAATTATGATCCAACCATGCTATGGAATGCCAGAGAAGAGTTAAAACGATCGAGACAAATGTGTATTCACTTCCCCAGAAAAGTGTCCATGACATATTATTAAATTAAAACATAGCCGTAAAACAGCAGGCATAGTTCTATTTCATGTATGTAAAATAATAATGTTTTTAGATATTACTAGGAAAGAGCCTGAAATGATATACATCAAGCTGTTAACAGTGGTTATATTTAGAGGGCGAAATTATGTATTTACTTTACACATCTTTAGTATTTGAACGTTACAAGATAGGCTTATATTCTATCTCTACTCAGAAAAAAGTTTTGGTTTTTTTGGTTTGTTTTGTTTTGTTTTGCGGTACGCGGGCCTCTCACTGTTGTGGCCTCTCCCGTTGTGGAGCACAGGCTCCGGACGCGCAGGCTCAGCGGCCATGGCTCACAGGCCCAGCCGCTCCGCGGCATGTGGGATCTTCCTGGACCGGGGTATGAACCCGCGTCCCCTGTGTCGGCAGGCAGACTCTCAACCACTGCGCCACCAGGGAAGCCCAGAAAAAAGTTTTTTAAAAATATCCATTAGGCAAGTCCCCCTGCCTCTGGCCAGAGTCCACCATGTCACCTGTCAGGGTCAAACTCAGTGATGTAGGTATGGAATCATCTTTCAGTGACTAAATCTGGGGTGTCCTTCAAATCTGCCAAATTTTACAAAGACGCAAAAATAGCCATTGCAGTCAGACAGTCCTTATAGTGGACTTGAAAGAACTGCGCTGTGAACAGCAAGAGCAAATGACCAAGTTTTGCATGGAATAATGACAAGACGTCTTTTCTGCTTAAGTTCAGAAATTGCTAAAAAACAGTGTGTGTGTATTCTAAGCAAACCCAAGAGCATCTGTCTTCCTTTACCCTTAAAAGTCAAAGAGAGACTTCACAGGCCGAGAATCTTGTGCCAAGCACCTGAACTTACATCTCAGGCCTCGCTCAAAAGGAAAACAGACTGATAATTAGCATCCTTTCAAAGGTTTTTCAAATCATGCCAAATAATTAGAAGGAGAGCACGTTAAAAGCATTCAGACAGAATCCCCCTGGAGATAGGGGGTGGGGGGGCAGGAGAATGGGGATGAAGACTAAGATCCTACCCTTTATTCCCCATCCCTCACACTTGATTTTGCCATCAGTTGTTCCTTATTAGTGTGGACTCTCTTTTGAGATTTATCTAATTCAATTGCAAAACATGCGAGACGGGCCATCCATCTTTCCCCACTGCCCACATAAACAATACGGAAGGGGGGGGGCGCTGTCTCCTCTGGCTTCATCTCTGGCAGAGCCCTTTCACTTTCAAATTAAAGGAATTACAGGGTACACATGGTAACCACAATTAAGATATTTTTAGAAACATAAAGTCCTCCAGAAAACATGACACTAATACGGGTATTATGATCGAAGTTAGGAATTATGGTTATTAGAAGCTTTGCAGTTTATGTGCCTCATAAATCTAATCGCTTCACACATCCAGTGATGCTGTTGCTATATTTACTGCAGACATCTATGATGACAGACAGTACCTTTGAGAAGGGCCAGATAAAACAAGATCTTTTACATACTCCAGCTTCTCAGTGTCTAATGGACTCATATCATGGTGAGAAAAAGGCTTCATTAAAGGAACGGCACCAGATGCTAAGAAGCCGATTTGCCACCGAGATTTGATCTGAGTTATCTGCTCCTGTTAAATGGCAATGGTGTGGCTCCACTCCTGGAATCCGGAGCACAGAATGGACAGGAAGGGGGGCCATGGGTTGTCAAGATGCAGGGGAAGAGACGGGGAAGCTGTCAACCCTGTAGATATAAAACTTTCTCTGACAACTCAGAAACCATCTGGAAGAAACAGTATATAAAATCTGATGGTGTGCATTGTATGTCCAGGATCCTTAGGAAAGCCCATTGTTATTGAGAAAGTATCTCAGGGAGGAGTGAATTGTACAAAGTGAGCCCCAAATCCTCCTCCCCCGATATGGCTATACTGCAGAGCCCTGAGTGATCTTGAGGACGAAACAGAATGAGGCAGGAAGTTATATCCACCAAATCACCAGAACAGAGATGGAGCAATTTTAGTCTAGTGCTGACCTTTGGGTGTTCCCTGAAATCAGATGCAATGCTCACTGCTGAAATCCTAATCTCAAAGATTAAAATTTATGCTTGAGAGGATTACTGTGCAGTAGGTGGCAAATTAAGAACATTTTAAAGGCCATGGGCTCCCTTTGATTTTTTTTTTACCCCCAAAAAGAGTGTTAATGAATATTGCCACAGTGGCTAAGACATGATCAGTGATTTTCATTGCATCCCCATCCCCGAGCACCCTCCACAAAAATCCACTAGATTATCTAGATTACCTGCAGGCAGAGATCACAACTTCTTTTTAGATTCTTCATAGCCCCTAATAGCCCCTTCCCATAGTGGACACTCAATAAATGTGATTAATGGAGAAGGCTGGACAAGGGAACATGCCAGACAAGGAGCTCTCTGCAGTCCCCTCTGACCACTTTGACAACCACGCTTAGATTTCTGAGTGTGTGTTCAGCGGCAGGAGAAATGCACACGTCTGTGAGCGGGAGGTAACAAGGTAATCCAGGAAAAGAAGGATGGCATCTTAGACCAGGAAGTGGCAATGAGAAGTAAATAAGCAGAAGAGGACAGACCCAAGGGATATTGAGAAAGCAGAATTGACAGAACTTGGCTGTTGTCTGGATGTGTCGAGCAGAGAAGAGTGAAGAATCGAAGATGACACTCAGGTTTCTGGCTTGTGCCACTCATTACACTGTGGAAACTGACTTGGGGAGGAAGATGATGGATTTAGTTATAAACATACTGAGTTGGAAATGCCTGTGGCCATCCAGATGGAGAAGACCTTAATGAGGTATGAAAACAGCTGTAACAGGAATAAGAGAATGCAGTTGAAAAGGAGACCAGGAAATGGGCTTTACATAGTAGAAGACTTGATGTGCTTTTCTTATAATTAAAATGCCATTTTTGGCAAGGTGAACAATATAAGAAATTCCACAGAATGATGAAATCTTTGGGAACTGAGTGGCATGATTTTCCCTGAATTACTAATAAATATGTGAGCTTTCATGCCAGACACCTTTACAAACCAGGATGCCAGCCACTTAAATAAATGGAATCCTGCCATGCAACAAAACCAAACAAACACAGAACAAACAAAATCTAAAGTACTGACAGGAGAAATCTTGTGTCATGACACTACCACAATCAAGCATTCTTCTGAAGAATAAAATACCCACATATTTTACGTCATAGTCCTTAAAAATAAGTTTAATTGATAGCCATAAAGAATAATCTTTGATCTTATCTAAATACGTGGAATTCTGATGGAAACAATAAGTGTGCGTAGAAGGCCAGAAGCATGAATTATGCATGCCAAATCATCACACTTGGTCCTCAATATAGAGCCGCAGCATGCTTTGCATGGAAAAAGAAATTAGAATAAAACAGATATTGAGCAATTTTCTCCACAACTGGTTCTTACTCACCTTAAATGTAAAATTTTATTTAGCTTATTTCAAAGGGAGACATCCTTATTAAGGGAACACATTTACTGGAGCCTGTTGGAAAGGATTTAATGCAAACAAGCCTGAAATAATTGAAGGAAAAAAACACCTTCTGACTATTCTGAGAAGAGCTTAGCAAAGAAGAGGATGGCAGGACAGAATTACTTTATTATATTGATTTTCTTGGAGAAATCAAAGAAGGATAACTCAAATAGACCAATTCGCTTTTGCCAAACTCAGTGGATGTAGAAGAGCCATGAATTTACGTGTCAAAAACTGTTTGCGATCATTTAGTTGAACATGCAAATCACGATCCGCACATTATTACTCTGATAAAATAGCTAATACAGAAGGATATCTGGGTTCATTTGCACATATTCCTTGTTTTAAATGACTACAAGTATCATGGGTATAAGTTTTGTCTAACAAAATGTTTACAGTCCAATCAGATCATTAACCTGAAATATGAAGAGAGTGATGCCTTCATCCAGGCAATAACAAAGACACTGGAGCACAACAAAAGTAACTGGAATCCAGGTCTCTCAAAGCTGAAATCTATTTCTGTTTCACAATGAGCAAAACATTTAACTTTTATAAAGACTGTTGCACTTGTTAGATAACGCTGGTTGTGCATTTGGTGGCCTGTGGTCATTTCTGTAGATTTCCTTGATGTATCAAATAACATCACAAAAATAATACTGCTCCTTGATAAGACAACTTTACATTTATTTTCACATGCACTCAAGTGTTCTTTTATGAATATGCAAATTACTTAGTAATTTACAGAATTCTAATTCTCTACTTGATTCTTCTGCCTTCAGGTAGGACCAGATTGTAAGAATCCATTTCAGCATTTCCCAAAGTGTGTTCCACAGAAGGATGACAAATATATGTTAATCAAAGAAGTGGGAGTTCCTAGTCAAATAGGAATGGGAAATGCTGCAGACCAAAGTTGAATAGATTTCTCTATTGCAGAATTTCTCGGATCTTTTAACCTATTCAGGCACTGGAAAATCTGCAAGGAAGTGTATATGAAGTGTATATAAAGTGTATATGAAAGTGTGTATAAAGCTGTTCAGTTTCTCAAATACTTTTCACCTCTGAACACCTTTTTCAACAAGCATCTTTCAGAATCCATCATCTAGGAGCCACTAATCTGTTTACTTCCACTATCTGGACCAGGCAGCTTGGGTAATAAGTGAAGCGGACAGGCTGAAGTGACCAATGTGGGGGGGTGGGGGGTGGCTCTGGCACATTAGAAAGTGGCATCCGACTGAGATGGCAGCTCAGTTTTGCTCAGTTTTGTCCACACAGAAGTAGGACAGACATTCCAAAATTTTAAGAGCAGCAGGAAATTTCTACCTTCACGTGGCTGATTTAAAAAAAACAAACAAACGAACACTCTGTGGGCCAAACATGAGTCATGTGGTCCTCTGAGCTTCCTGATTCAGGCTTGTGCCCCAGGGCAGCATTTTGTAACCCATTATATAAAACTTACTGTCCAGAAAAGTCACAACCCAAAGCAATCACCTTTCAGGTGATAGTTTAAGGTCATTGTTATTGGAATGTCACTGGTAATTATAGAGGTTTCTGGTCACTCTGCTGGGTGCAGAACCTACACGAGATCATCTTACTTCCCTGTGGCCCACAACATGCTGCCCAGATCTGTTCTGGTGTAATCTATAAACATTAAAAGTGTGATCGGGGGAGACCTTCAAGATGGTGGAGGAGTAGGACATGGATATCGCCTTCCTCCCCACAAATATATCAGAAATACATCTACATGTGGAACAACTCCTACAGAACACCTACTGAATGCTGGCAGAAGACCTCAGACCTCCCAAAAGGCAAGAAACTCCCTGGGTACCTGGGTAGGGCAAAAGAAAAAACAGAGACAAAAGAATAGGGGCAGGACCTGCACTTCTGGGACGGAGCTGTGAAGGAGGAAAAGTTTCCACACACTAGGAAGCCCCTTCACTGGTGGCGACAGGGTGTGTTGGCAGGGGAAGCTTCGGAGCCGCAGAGGAGAGCCAGCAACAGAGGTGCAGAGGGCACATTGTTCAGATTCCCGCACAGAGGATTGGTGCCAACCAGCACTCACCAGCCCGGAGAGGCTCTTCTGCTCACCCGCTGGCGTGGGAGGAGCTGGGAGCTGAGGCTCGGACTTCGGAGGTCGGATCCCAGGGAGAGGACTGGGGTTGGCTCTGTGAACACAGCCTGAAGGGGGCTAGTGCTCCACTGCTGGCCAGGAGGGAGTCCGGGAAAAAGCCTGGAACTGCCGAAGAGGCAAGACACCATGTTTCGGGGTGTGTGAGGAGAGGGGATTCAGAGCACCGCCTAAACGAGCTCCAGAGACGGGCGCGAGCCGCAGCTATCAGCGTGGACATCAGAGACGGACATGAAACACTAAGGCTGCTGCTGCAGCTACCAAAAAGCCTGTGTGCAAGCACAGGTCACTATCCACACCTCCCCTCCCAGGAGCCTGTGCAGCCCGCCACTGCCAGGGTCCCGGGATCCAAGGACAACTTTCCCGGGAGAACACACGGTGCGCCTCAGGCTGTTGCAACGTCATGCTGGCCTCTGCAGCCACAGGCTCGCCCCACATTCCATACCCCTCCCTCCCCGTGGCCTGAGTGAGCCAGGGCCCCCTAATCAGCAGCTCCTTTAACCCCGTCCTGTCTGGGTGGGGAATACGCACCCTCAGGCGACCTACATGCAGAGGCAGGGCCAAATCCAAAGCTGAAACCCAGGAGCTGTGCAAACAAAGCAGAGAAAGGGAAATCTCTCCCAGCAGCCTCAGGAGCAGCGGATTAAATCTCCACAATCAACTTGATGTACCCTGCATCGGTGGAATATCTGAATAGACAACGAATCATCCCAAATTGAGGAGGTGGACTTTGGAAGCAACTGGAGACTTCAAGTTTGCTTTCTTCATCTAATTTGTTTCTGGTTTTATGTTTATTTTCGTTTAGTATTTAGAGTTTATTATCATTGGTAGATTTATTGATTTGGTTGCTCTCCTTTTTTTTAAATCTATAGATATATACTATTTTTTTCCTTTTTCTCTTTTTGTGAGTGTTTATGTGTATGCTTCTTTGTGTGATTTTGTCTGTATAGCTTTGCTATTACCATTTGTCCTAGGGTTCTGTCTGTCCATTTTGTTGTTGTTGTTTTTTTTAGTATATTTTAGCACCTGTTATCAGTGGTGGACTTATTTATTGTTTTGGTTGCTCTCTTCTTTCTTTTTTTAAAACTTTTACTGTTTTTTTATTTTTAATAATTTTTAAAAATAACTTTATTTTATTATTTCTTTCTTTCTTTTTTCTACCTTTTCTTCTGAGCCGTGTGGCTGACAGGGCCTTGGTGCTCCGGCTGGGTATCAGGCCTGTGCCTCTGAGGTAGAAGAGCCAAGTTCAGGACACTGGTCCACAAGAGACCTCCCAACTCCATGTAATATCAAAAGGCAAAAGCTCTACCAGAGATCTCCATCTCAACCCTAAGACCCAGCTCCACTCAACAACCAGCAAGCTACAGTGCTGGACAACCTACGCCAAAAAACTAGCAAGACAGGAACACAACCCCACCCATTAGCAGAGAGGCTACCTAACATCATAATAAGGTCACAGACATCCCAAAACACACCACTGGACACGGTCCTGCCCACAAGAAAGACAACATGCAGCCTCAACCACCAGAACACAGGCACCAGTCCCCTCCACCAGGAAGCCTACACAACCCACTAAACCAACCTTAGCCACTGGGGACAGACACAAAAAACGACGGGAACTACAACCCTGCAGCCTTCGAAAAGGAGGCCCCAAGCACAGTAAGTCAAGCAAAATGAGAAGACAGAGAAATACACAGCAGATAGAGGAGCAAGGGAAAAACCAACCAGAAAAAATGAAGAGGAAATAGGCAGTCTACCTGAAAAAGAATTCAGAGTAATGATAGTAAAGATGAACCAAAATCTTGGAAATAGAATGGAGAAAATACAAGAAACGTTTAACAAGGACCTAGAAGAACTAAAGAGCAAACAACGATGAACAACACAATAAATGAAATTAAAAATTCTCTAGAAGGAATCAATAGCAGAATAACTGAGGCAGAAGAATGGATAAGTGACCTGGAAGATAAAATAGTGGAAATAACTACCACAGAGCAGAATAAAAAAAAAAGAATGAACAGAATTGAGGGCAGGGCTTCCCTGGTGGCGCAGTGGTTGAGAGTATGCCTGCTGATGCAGGGGACACAGGTTCGTGCCCCGGTCCGGGAAGATCCCACATGCCACAGAGTAGCTGGGCCCATGAGCCATGGCCTCTGAGCCTGTGCGTCCGGAACCTGCGCTCCGCAATGGGAGAGGACACAACAGTAAGAGGCCCGCATACCGCAAAAAAAGAAAATGTTTTAAGAACTGAGGACAGTCTCAGAGACCTCTGGGACAACATTAAATTCACCAACATTTGAATTATAGGGGTCCCAGAAGAAGAAGAGAAAAAGAAAGGGACTGAGAAAATATTTGAAGACATTATAGTTGAAAACTTCCCTAATATGGGAAAGGAAATAGTCAAACAAGTCCAGGAAGCACAAAGAGTCCCATACAGGATAAATCCAAGGAAAAACATGACAAGACACATATTAATCAAAGAGTCAAAAATTAAATAAAAAGAAAACATATTAAAAGCAGCAAGGGAAAAACAACGAATAATATACAAGGGAATCCCCACAAGGTTAATAGCTGATCTTTCAGCAGAAACTCTGAAAGCCAGAAGGGAGTGGCAGGACATGTTTAAAGTGATGAAAGGGAAAAACCTACAACCAAGACTACTCTACCCAGCAAGGATCTCATTCAGATTCAACTGAGAAATTAAAACCTTTACAGACAAGCAAAAGCTAAGAGAATTCAGCACCACCAAACCAGCTTTACAACAAATGCTAAAGGAACTTCTCTAGGCAGGAAACACAAGAGAAGGAGAAGACCTACAATAACAAACCCAAAACAATTAAGAAAATGGTAACAGGAACATACATATCAATAATTACCTTAAATATAAGTGGATTAAATGCTCCAACCAGGAGGAAACAAGGAAGATGGCAGAAGAGTAAGACATGGAGATCACCTTCCTCCCCACAGATACACCAGAAATACATCTACATGTGGAACAACTCCTACAGAACACCCACTGAACGCTGGCAGAAGACCTCAGACCTCCCAAAAGGCAAGAAACTCCCCCACGTACCTGGGTAGGGCAAAAGAAAAAAGAAAAAACAAAGACAAAAGAATAGGGATGGGACCTGCACCAGTGGGAGGGAGCTGTGAAGGAGGAAAGGTATCCACACACTAGGAAACCCCTTTGTGGGCGGAGACTGGGAGGCGGAGGGGGGAGCTTCGCAGCCACGGAGGAGAGCACAGCAACAGGGGTGCAGAGGGCAAAGTGGGGAAATTCCCGCACAGAGGATCAGTGCCGACCAGCACTCACCAGCCCAAGAGGCTTGTCTGCTCACCCGCTGGCGTGGGAGGAGCTGGGAGCTGAGGCTCGGGATTCCACTGGCGCACAGGGAGAGGACTGGGGTTGGCGGTGTGAACACAGCCTGCAGGGGGTTCGTGCACCATGGCTAGCTGGGAGGGAGTCCGGGGAAAAGTCTGGACCTGCCGAAGAGGCTAGAGACTTTTTCTTCCCTCTTTGTTTCCTGGTGCGCGAGGAGAGGGGATCAAGAGCGCCGCTTAAAGGAGCTCCAGAGATGGGCGTGAGCCGCGGTTTAGCCGCGGATCCCAGAGACAGGCATGAGACGCTAAGGCTGCTGCTGCCGCCACCAAGAAGCCTGTGTGCGAGCACAGGTCACTACCCACACCTCCCTTCCGGGGAGCCTGTGCAGCCAGCCACTGCCAGGGTCCCGGGATCCAGGGACAACTCCCCTGGGAGAACGCACGGCGCGCCTCAGGCTAGTGCAACGTCCCGCCAGCCGCTGCCGCTTCAGGCTTGCCCCACATCCGCACCCCTTCCTCCGCCCAGCCTGAGTGAGCCAGAGCCCCTGAGTCACCTGCTCCTTTAACCCCATCCTGTCTGAGCGAAGAACAGACGCCCTCCAGCGACCTACACGCAGAGGCAGGGCCAAATCCAAAGCTGAGCCCCTGGGAGCTGTGAGAACAAAGAGAAAGGGAAATCTCTCCCAGCAGCCTCAGAAGCAGCGGATTAAAGCTCCACAATCAACTTGATGTACCCTGCATTTGTGGAATACATGAATAGACAACGAATCATCCCAAATTGAGGAGGTGGACTTTGAGTGCAAGACTTATTACTTTTTCCCCTATGCCTCTTTTTGTGAGTGTGTATGTGTATGCTTCTGTGTAAGATTTTGTCTGTATACCTTTGCTTTCACCATTTGTCCTAGAGTTCTATCCATCCTTTTTTTTGTTTTTTCATGTTTTTTTCTCTTAAAAACAAATTTTTTTCTTAATAATTATTTTTTATTTTAATAACTTTATTTTATCTTACTTTATTTTATTTTATCCTCTTTCTTTCTTTCTTTCTTTCTACTTTTTCTCCCTTTTATTCTGAGCCGTGTGGATTAAAGGCTCTTGGTGCTGCAGCCAGGAGTCAGTGCTGTGCCTCTGAGGTGGGAGAGCCAACTTCAGGACACTGGTCCACAAGAGACCTCACAGCACCACGTAATATCAAACGGCAAAAATCTCCCAGAGATCTCCATCTCAACACGAGCACCCAGCTTCACTCAACGACCAGCAAGCTACAGTGCTGGACATCCTATGCCAAACAACTAGCAAGACAGGAACACACCACCCATCAGCAGAGAGGCTGCCTAAAATCATAATAAGGCCACAGACACCCTAAAACACATGACCACGTGTGGACGTGCCCAGCAGAAAGACAAGATCCAGCCTCATCCACCAGAACACAGGCACTAGTCCCCTCCACCAGGAAGCCTACACAACCCACTGAACCAACTTTAGGCACTGGGGACAGGCACCAAAAACAATGGGAACTACGAACCTGCAGCCTGCAAAAAGCAGACCCCAAACACAGTAAGATAAGCAAAATGAGAAGACAGAAAAACACAGAGCAGATGAAGGAGCAAGATAAAAACCCACAGACCTAACAAATGAAGAGGAAATAGGCAGTCTACCTGAAAAAGAATTCAGAATAATGATAGTAAAGATGATCCAAAATTGTGGAAATAGAGAAAATGCAAGAAACATTTAACAGAACCTAGAAGAACTAAAGATGAACCAAGCAACGATGAACAACACAATAAATGAAATTAAAAATACTCTAGATGGGATCAATAGCAGAATAACTGAGGCAGAAGAATGGATAAGTGCCCTGGAAGATAAAATAGTTGAAATAACTACTGCAGAGCAGAATAAAGAAAAAAGAATGAAAAAAACTGAGGACAGTCTCAGAGACCTCTGGGACAACATTAAATGCAACAACATTCAAATTATAGGGGGTCCAGAAGAAGAAGAGAAAAAGAAAGAGACTGAGAAAATATTTGAAGAGATCATAGTCGAAAAATTCCCTAACATGGTAAAGGAAATAGACAATCAAGTCCAGGAAGCACAGAGAGTCCCAAACAGGATAAATCCAAGGAGAAACACGCCAAGACACATATTAATCAAACAGTCAAAAATTAAATAAAAAGAAAACATATTAAAAGCAGCAAGGGAAAAACAACAAATAACACACAAGGGAATCCCCATAAGGTTAACAGCTGATCTTTCAGCAGAAACTCTGCAAGCCAGAAGGGACTGGCAGGACATATTTGAAATGATGAAGGAGAAAAACCTACACCCAATATTACTCTACCCAGCAAGGACCTCTTTCAGATTTGTTGGAGAACTTAAAACCTTTACAGACAAGCAAAAGCTGAGAGAGTTCAGCACCACCAAACCAGCTTTACAACAAATGCTAAAGGAACTTTTCTAGGCAAGAAACACAAGTAAAGGAAAAGACCTACAATAACAAACCCAAAATAATTAAGAAAATAGGAATAGGAACATACATATCGATAATTACCTTAAATATAAATGGATTAAATGCTCCCACCAAAAGACACAGACTGGCTGAATGGATACAAAAACAAGGCCCGTATATATGCTGTCTACAAGAGACCCACTTCAGACCTAGAGACACATACAGACTGAAAGTAAGGGGATGGAAAAAGATATTTCATGCAAATGGAAACCAAAAGAAAGCTGGAGTAGCAATTCTCATATCAGACAAAATAGACTTTAAAATAAAGACTATTAGAAGAGACAAAGAAGGAGACTACATAATGATCAAGAGATCGATTCAAGAAGAAGATATAACAATTGCAAATACTTATGCACCCAACATAGGAGCACCTCAATACATAAGGCAAATACTAACAGCCATAAAAGGGGAAATCAACTAACACATTCATAGTAGGGGACTTTAACACCCCACTTTTACCAATGGACACATCATCCAAAATGAAAATAAATAAGGAAACACAAGCTTTAAATGATACATTAAACAAGATGGACTTAATTGATATTTACGACATTCCATCCAAAAACAACAGAATACACATTTTTCTCAAGTGCTCATGGAACATTCTGCAGGATAGATCATATCTTGGGTCACAAATCAAGCCTCAGTAAATTTAAGACAATTGAAATTGTATCAAGTATCTTTTCCGACCACAACGCTATGAGACTAGATATCAATTACAGGAAAAGATCTGTTAAAAATACAAACACATGGAGGCTAAACAATACACTACTTAATAACCAAGAGATCACTGAAGAAATCAAAAAATACCTAGAAACAAATGACAATGGAGACATGACAACGCAAAACCTATGGGATGCAGCAAAAGCAGTTCTAAGAGGGAAGTTTATAGCAATACAATCCTACCTTAAGAAACAGGAAACATCTCAAATAAACAACCTAACCTTGCACCTAAAGCAATTAGAGAAAGATGAACAAAAAAACCCAAAAGTTAGCAGAAGGAAAGAAATGATAAAAATCAGATCAGAAATAAATGAAAAAGAAATGAAGGAAACGAGAGCAAAGATCAATAAAACTAAAGCTGGTTCTTTGAGAAGATAAACAAAATTGATAAACCATTAGCCAGACTCAACAAGAAAAAAAGGGAGAAGACTCAAATCAATAGAATTAGAATTGAAAAAGGAGAAGTAACAACTGACACTGCAGAAATACGAAAGATCATGAGAGATTACTACAAACAACTCTATACCAATAAAATAGACAACCTGGAAGAAATGGACAAATTCGTAGAAATGCACAACCTGCGAAGACTGAATCAGGAAGAAATAGAAAATATGAACAGACCAATCACAAGAACTGAAATTGAAGCTGTGATTAAAAATCTTCCAACAAACAAGAGCCCAGGACCAGATGGCTTCACAGAAGAATTCTATCAAACATTTACAGAAGAGTTAACACCTAACCTTCTCAAACTCTTCCAAAATATAGCAGAGGGAGGAACACTCCCAAACTCATTCTACGAGGCACCATCACCCTGATACCATAACCAGACAAGGATGTCACAAAGAAAGGAAATTACAGGCCAATATCACTGATGAAAATAGATGCAAAAATCCTCAACAAAATACTAGCAAACGGAATCCAACAGCACATAAAAGGATCATACACCATGATCAAGTGGGGTTTATCCCAGGAATGCAAGGATTCTTCAGTATACGCAAATCAATCAACATGATACACCATATTAACAAACTGAAGGAGAAAAACCATATGATCACCTCAACAGATGCAGAGAAAGCTTGTGACAAAATTCGACACCCATTTAGGATAAAAACCCTGCAGAAAGTAGGCATAGAGGGAACTTTCCTCAACATAATAAAGGCAATATATGACAAACCCACAGCCAACATTGTCCTCAATGGTGAACAACTGAAACCATTTCCACTAAGATCAGGAACAAGACAAGGTTGTCCACTCTCACCACTCTAATTCAACACAGTTTTGGAAGTTTCAGCCCCAGCAATCAGAGAAGAAAAGGAAATAAAAGGAATCCAAATCGGAAAAGAAGAAGTAAAGCTGTCACTGTTTGCAGATGACATGATACTATACATAGAGAATCCTAAAGATGCTACCAGAAAACTACTAGAGCTAATCAATGAATTTGGTAAAGTAGCAGGATACAAAAAATAATGCACAGAAGTCTCTGGCATTCCTATACACTAATGATGAAAAATCTGAAAGTGAAATCAAGAAAACACTCCCATTTACCACTGCAACAAAAAGAATAAAATATCTAGGAATAAACCTACCTAAGGAGACAAAAGACCTGTATGCAGAAAATTATGTCTTAGACACTGATGAAAGAAATTAAAGATGATACAAATAGATGGAGAGATATACCATGTTCTTGGATTGGAAGAATCAACATTGTGAAAATGACTCTACTACCCAAAGCAATCTACAGATTCAATGCAATCCCTATCAAACTACCACTGTCATTTTTCACAGAACTACAACAAAATTTCACAATTTGTATGGAAACACAAAAGACCCCGAATAGCCAAAGCAATCTTGAGAAAGAAAAACGGAGCTGGAGGAATCAGGCTTGCTGACTTAAGACTATACTACAAAGCTACAGTAATCAAGACAGTATGGTACTGGCACAAAAACAGAAATATAGATCAATGGAACAGGATGGAAAGCCCAGAGATAAACCCATGCACATATGGTCACCTTATTTTTGATAAAGGAGGCAAGAATATACAATGGAGAAGAGACAGCTTCTTCAATAAGTGGTGCTGGGAAAACTGGACAGCTACATGTAAAAGAATGAAATTAGAACACTCCTTAACACCATACACAAAAATAAACTGAAAATGGATTAAAGACCTAAATGTAAGGCCAGACACTATCAAACTCTTAGAGAAAAACATAGGCAGATCACTCTATGACATAAATCACAGCAAGATCCTTTTTGACCCACCTCCTAGAGAAATGGAAATAAACAAATGGATCCTAATGAAACTTCCAGGCTTTTGCACAGCAAAGGAAACCAGAAAGAAGACCAAAAGACAACCCTAAGAATGGGAGAAAATATCTGCAAATGAAGCAACTGACAAAGGATTAATCTCCAAAATTTACAAGCAGCTCATGCAGCTCAATATCCAACAAACAAGCAACCCAATCCAAAAATGGGCAGAAGACCTAAACAGACATTTCTCCAAAGAAGATATACAATAAACACATGAAAGAATGCACAACATCATTAATCATTAGAGAAATACAAATCAAAACTACAATGAGATATCATCTCACACCAGTCAGAATGGCCATCAGCAAAAAATCTACAAACAATAAATGCTGGAGAGGGTGTGGAGAAAAGGGAACCCTCTTGCACTGTTGGTGGGAATGTAAATTGATACAGCCAGTATGGAGAACAGTATGGACGTTCCTTAAAAAACTAAAAATAAAACTACCAAATGACCCAGCAATCCCACCCCTGCGCATATACTGTGAGAAAACCATAATTCAAAGAGTCATGTACCACAATGTTCACTGCAGCCCTATTTACAATAGCCAGGACATGGAAGCAACCTAAGTGTCCATCGACAGCTGAATGGATAAAGAAGATAAGGCACATATAGACAATGGAATATTACTCAGCCATAAAAAGAAACGAAACTGAGTTATTTGTAGTGAGGTGGATGGACCTAGAGTTTATCATACAGGGTGAAGTAAGTCAGGGAGAGAAAAACAAATACCGTATGCTAACACATATATAGGTAATCAAAAACAAAAAAAAGTTTCTGAGGAACCTAGAGGCAGGAAAGGAATAAAAACGCAGATGTAGAGATTGGACTTGAGGACACGGGGAGTGAGAAGGGTAAGCTGGGACAAAGTGAGAGAGTGGCATGGATATATATACACTACCAAATGTAAATCAGATAGCTAGTGTGAAGCAGCCACATAGCAGAGGGAGATCAGTTCAGTGCTTTGTGACCACCTATAGAGGTGGGATAGGGAGGGTGGGAAGGAGACGCAAGAGGGAAGAGATATGGGGATATATGTATATGTATAGCTGATTCACTTTGTTATAAAGCAGAAACTAACACACCACTGTAAAGCAATTATACTCCAATAAAGATGTTTTAAAAAAAAGTGTGATCAATGTTCATTAGGAAAAAAAAAGAACAAAATTCATAGTAAATGCATTAGTTTGCTAGGGCTACCATAACAAATACCACAGACTGGGTGACTTTAACAAGAGATTTATTTCCTCACAATTCTAGAGGCTAGCAGTCCAAGATCAAGGTGTTGGCAGGGTTGGTTTTATTTTCTGGGGCCTTTCTCTTTGGGTTGTAGGTGGCCGTCTTCTTGCTGTGTCTTCACATGGTCTTCCCTATGTGTGTGTGTGTGTGTCTGTACCCTAAACTTGTCTTATGTAGAACCTGTCATATTGGGTTAGGGCCCACCCATATAACCTCATTTTACCTTAAACACCTCTTTAAAGGCCCTATCTCCAAATATAGTCACATTCTGAGGTACCAGAAGTTAGGATTTCAACACATCAATTTGGGGGGTGGGAGGGCACAATTCAGCCCGTAACAGAAAATGACCATACAAAGAAGAAAACCTAACAGGTCTCTTCTTTTACTGCATTTACTTTATAAAAAATTACCTAAGCCCATAAATAATAAAAATGTAAAGCCTACCACAGGAAGGTGAAACATCAGACTAAAATTGGTTAAGGATATTTTTGGTTAAGGCAGGTGTTTTTAAATCAGCATGGCCTGCCAATACCAAGCATAGGGCTTCAAAGAGTTACCTACCATAATGTCCAGGTCTAATGGTTAATACTTTTGAGACTTTCTGGGTGACAGGAAACCGGGGGACAGAGTTCGGTACGGCATGCATGGCATGTCCTGCAAAGCACTGGGCTGAGTTGTACCAGAGAAAATATCAATTTCATGCCAAATTCCCAGAAGGAGTTAAGGGGCTGGCTGGTAGCTAATACAGTCTTGGGAAGGGTAAATCATATCAAGTGGGGCTTTGGCTTTTTTTGTAAGAACTTTGGTTTTCATTTTCTGTACAAGTCATCCTAACAGATGAGGGAGAAAAGCAGAGAGAACAACAGACACAGTCCATGCAGGCTTTAATGAGTCTGACAATTTCAGCATAAAAGCTTTTACAACTTGGGCAGGACCCTATCGTTGGCTGGAGGGCTGTGCTCCAAAACACAATTTTAGTGGTTTGATGTCAGCATTAAGGGCATTCCCAGAAAGCTAGTGTTTGGTCTGATATCTTAATGTTTTTATTAGCAAGTACAATGATTCAATGGTCATGCTGACTGTGCCACTGACCATAATTTGAGGGAAAGAGGTTTGTTTGATGCAAGCCAGGAAAGCAGAAAGGTGGAGGTGGGGTGTTCAAAAGGTTCCCTTAGACAGAAAGAGTAGTTTAAGAAATTCTAGACCTACCACCTTGGAGTGGAAATGTAAGTGTAAGCAAGCTCTTTAAATGCATAACTTCATACTAAGAATTTAGCCTCTTTTTCTTCAATCTACCTACGAGACTTGAGCCAAGTTCAACTTGGTGGAGTAGCCTTAGGCCATGTCTTACACAGTCTTATAATTTAATGAGCCTCCATGCTGGGTCCCAACCTAAGACTGGTTCTTGGTTGAACAAAGTGCCCTCTGTGTATCTTAATTTCACTGAACATCTGGGAGGAAAGAAGTTGTTCTTGTAATACTTTACATATAAAATGACTTTCAGTGAAAGAACCCAAATACCTATACACCTATAAAGTTCATATTTTGGCCTCAGGCTGTGAATGAGAGAACACTCCACATAAATAAGATAGAGATGGATTCCTGACCCACTTCAGCCTCAGATGTTGTTAATGTCATCAGTTTTGTGTTCATCCTACAACAGCTGAACTCATGGCTTGGCAGATCAAAAACCTTTCTGTGCACTTTTCAACCCACACTGAAGTCCAATGTCTGGGAAAACACTCAGGAAAATATCATTTCCATTTGCAAACTTCCTTATGGTCACATTGCTGTTTTGGCAAAAGCGGGCTGAAATTAAATGTCTGTCAAATGCATACTACTGGCTCTGCCAGCTAATGTATAATTCTGGCTTTGCCCTTTCATTTTCATTAAGGCAACAAAAAATTGGTTTTCAACTTTTTTAAAGATCTATCTTCAGGAACCTTTATGGAAACTCACAGTTGTCAGACTTAACCTGCAGAATAAAACCAACACAATCAAATCTTATCAAAATTGAAGGTCTTCCCAGAGAAAATATTCCCCCAGCACATGAAAAATACTTGTGTGTGTGTGTGTGTGTGTGTTTAGCCTATGCCTCCCTCATTTAGCTATTACATAAGGTTTCCTTTATTTAATGAACATTTACTGAGCACCAACTAAGTGCTGGATGTTGTTAAGCACTAGGGAAGGTAAAAGATGAATCAGACAAAGTTCCTGCATTCAATGTGCTCACAATCTGGGCACAAAAACCAGACACTGAAGGAAGCAATTACAATTCAGTGTAAAAGTGGCTTTAACAGAAGCAACTGACTGCTGCTCTGATAACACAGAATATGGCATACCTAACTGCTAGGGTGGTGGAGACTCGAGATTTCTGGCTGCCTGAGAGGCCTAAGTCAACAATTGGTTTCCGTATTCTTCAAAGAGGGCCGACAAACTACACTACATGGGCCAAATCGAACCCACTGCCTGTTTTTGTTAATAAAGTTTTATTCTAACACAGACATGCCCATTCATTTACATGTTGTCTTTGACTACTTTTGAGCTATAATGGCTGAGTTGAATGATTCCCCCCAAAAGTGTCTATATCCTAATACCCAGAACTCATGAATATGTTACTTTACATGGGTCACACTAATCACGAGTTCTTGAAAGTAGGGAATCTTTTCCCAGCTGTAACCAATGAGAGAGATGACAGCATGAGAAGGAATCTTGGCCCAATGCTGGTTCTGAGATGTAGGAGGCTGTATGCAAGGAACCAAATTCTGCCAAGTTGAATAAGCAAGGAAACTGATCCTCCTCTAGAGCCTCCAGAAAGAATGCGGCCCTGATTTGAGCCCAGTGAGATATGTGTCAGACTTCTGACCTACAGAAGTTTAAGATAAATTTCTGTTGTTTTATCTACCACATTCATGGTAATTTGTTTCAGCAGCAATAGGAAACGAATATAGACAGACATCTTATGGCCTGGAAAGCCTAAAATATTTACTGTTTTCCCCTTTACCAAAGAAGTTTGTCAACCTCTGCTCTTGAATGTGCCTGACAAATATTCCAGGGATGTTTCAAAAGCTGGTGACAGAAACTACTAATTGTCCCCCAGCATCCATTCTTTCTTCTTTTTAGTGATAGGACGCTAGGCACACACAACTTTTATCAGGGCTCATGGACACTTAGGTAGAGACTACACTTCCCAGCCTTCCTTCCCTAGCCTCCCAGCTAGGCATACTCATATTACAAAACTATTGCCAATGGATTGTGAATGGAAGTGATGTGCTTAACTTCTTTTTCCTATTTTATTAACTTTTATTGGAGTATAGTTGGTTTACAATGTTGTGTTAGTTTCAGGTGCACTTCAAAGTGAATATCCACTCTTTTTTAAGTTCTTTTCCCATACAGGCCATTACAGAGTACTGAGTAGAGTTCCCTGTGCTATAGATGTGCTTAACTTCTATGTCAATTTCTTAAAAGGAAGTTGTTTACCTTCCATTTTCTCTTGCCCTTTCCCATGTGATAGAATGCAAACCTGGTGACAATAAACCACACTTGACAACATGGAAGAGGACAACACCGTGAGGAATGATGAAACAACAAGATGGAAGGAATCTGAACCGCTGAATGACCTTATGGATCAGAGCTACCTAACTACCCTGGATCTCACTACCTACAGCTGGACTGTTACCTGAGAGAAGAATAAACTATTTTATCTGAGTCACTATTCTGGAATGTCTTGGTTTCAGCTTTACCCTAACTAGTACAGGAGGGCAGTCCCCTACCTTAGGGTAGGATTAGAAAAGAAACAGATTAGTTCATGAATGGGCTGCTCTCATCCACAGCCACCAAAGGTACTTGGAGCTTTCCCAGACCAACCTGAAAGCTCATGTGGAAATCTTAAAAGGTGGCTGCAAACTCTATGACATTCCTCCTGTCAGGAGGTTGGATCTGTGTGTCTGGAATGCTTGTGTCTGCTTTGATTCATAAAGAATTCCAGACGTGATGCTAGTGACCTCAGAGGCTGGATCAGAAAAGGCCACACAGCTTCCATGTTGTTTGCTAGAATATTTATCATGGAGCCCTGAGCCTCCATGCTAGAAGTCCCACTACCCTGAGACCGCCATACTGGAGAGGACACTTATAGACATTCAGGTCAATAGTCCCAGCTGATGGATCCTTCAATCCATCCCAGCCAGATGTCAGACATGTGAGTGAAGAAGTCGCCTTGGAAGTGGATCCCCAGCCCCTGCTAATCCAGCCTCAGCCATTTAAGACACCCCCAGTTGCTTGAGACATTTCAAACAATGAGAAACAGAGAAGAGCCCTTTGCCCTTTCTGAATTCCCGACCCACAGAATCCATGAGCATAATAAAATTGTAGTTGTATTATGACACGAAGCTTTGAGGAGGTTCACTATGCCTCTTAAAAATGAAGGAGAGGGGCTTCCCTGGTGGCGCAGTGGTTGAGAGTCCGCCTGCCGATGCAGGGGACATGGGTTCGTGCCCCGGTCCGGGAAGATCCCATGTGCTGTGGAGTGGCTGGGCCCGTGAGCCATGGCCGCTGAGCCTGCGCGTCCAGAGCCTGTGCTCCACAACAGGAGAGGCCACAACAGTAAGAGGCCCACATAACACAAAAAAAAGGAGAGAGGAGAAGGAGTTGGATCACAAGGCATATTCACTGTCCTCCCAACCATCCAGAATCTAACAATTGGATCCATCCTGAAGAGGCAAATGAGATGTCTCCAACATGACCTTCCTCTCAAGGTAATAAAACCCCATATTCTTTACTGGTTCATGTCTATAGGTCTGGGTCCTCTGAGCCACTCCTGGGCTTGGAGTACCATACGGCACAACACTGAGAGGCAGTAGCGCTCAGCTGTAATGACACTGTAGTAACACCGTTATGTTGATTTCATCATAAGATAAAACAGCAAGTGTTAGAAGGTCCCAGGTGACATCCCAGCCTTGGTCCTTTTTGCCAGATATCTGTATCTGACAGACAGCCTTCTTTATGAAGAAGGATGTCCTACAGAGTATGTCAAATAATCCAGGAAATGTCACTATAGAAATGCCAAAAGTCTTGGTAGCATCACTCTAATTAATACGGGACAGTACTGCTACAACAAGATTTGATTAGTACCGGTGTCCCATTATGTAACGTAGATTTCTGTGACATGTCTTTTCTTGGAAGTGTGCTGGTGTGCAATAACTTGGGGCTTACAATGAATTAAAGGCTGTGAACTTGCTGACATACACTGGCAGCCAGGAAGGGATCAGTCCACAGGAAGAGAAAGAAAAGCAAATCTCCCCCCCTGCTGTAAGCGATCCCTCTGCCACTGGGGGCTCCTGAGTCTTTGTTAACCCATGTCTGCTAGGACGTTTGGCCAATCTTAGGGATAAACCTGCTAGTTAAAATCAAAACCTGGGGAGGGAGACGCAAGAGGGAAGAGATATGGGAACATATGTATATGTAAAACTGATTCACTTTGTTATAAAGCAGAAACTAACACACCATGGTAAAGCAATTATACCCCAATAAAGATGTTAAAAATAAATAAATAAATAAATAAATAAATCAAAACCTAGGGAGGGAGACGCAAGAGGGAAGAGATATGGGAACATATGTATAACTGATTCACTTCGTTATAAAGCAGGAACTAACACACCATTGTAAAGCAATTATACCCCAATAAAGATGTTAAAAAAAAAATCAAAACCTGCACCCTATTTAACCTATTACCTAGATTAGTCATTGAAATGTACTATACAACCATATTTTTTAATTGTAAATTAATTTGTTCTGAAGATCATACTGAACCTCCTCAATGCTTAGTAAGTCTTGTAATGGCCTTTGGCCAAAAGCAATAAAAACTAGACCAAGGTTTACTGATGGAATGAGATAGAAAATTAGAAAACACTTTACCATTTACATAATTAGATTTCATTTAGACATGCTTATATCTGTAAAAACCATTCTCAGAGCACACCTAATTTTCCTGAAACTTGACTGACAGAATATACTTTTCCTTACCAAGTGGATGAAGTTTAAGGTTTTGTGTGCCCACTGTTTACCTCTCCTTAGCACTACCCCACTATCCCCACCTCATCTACTCCTTTTCCAGAAGGCATTCGTGTTTAATTTTTTTTTATTTTTTAATTAATTAATTTTTTATTTTGGGGTGCATTGCATCTTCGCTACTGCACACAGGCTTTCTCTAGTTGCGGCAAGCAGGAGCTACTCTTTGTTGCGCTGCACGAGCTTCTCATTGTGGTGGCTTCTCTTTTTGCGGAGCATGGGCTCTAGGCACGCGGGTTTCAGTAGTTGTGGTGCATGGGCTCAGTAGTTGTGGCTTGTGGGCTCTAGAGCGCAGGCTCAGTAGTTGTGGCACATGGGCTTAGCTGCTCCGCGGCATGTGGGAGCTTCCTGGACCAGGGCTCGAACCCGTTTCCCTTGCATTGGCAGGCAGGTTCTTAACCACTGTACCACCAGGGAAGTCCCTGTTTAATTTTTTAAAAACTGCAAACCATATCCTTCATTATCAAACTTTGGGATCCATTTTAGTATTGATATGAGCAAAGTTAGTCTCTGGAAGATAAAGGCCCAGTGGGGATTTTTGAAGAGCCCTTCAGAGGTATTCTATCCAAGTAACAGTTCATTGTTTCCTTAATGCACTATGATACTTTCCAGAAGACAAAACCCACTAAAGAGACCTCAGTGTGCATTGTGAAATACTGAGTTCTAAATTATAGTTTCACATTAAGTGGCAGCCTTTCATTATGATTGGACACAATACCATCTAGAACTCCCAAGGAGTCTGAAGTGATACTATCTGGCCCTCTATCACTGGTCTATTACTGAACTTTATCTTGAATATTTTTATTATGAGTTCAGCTGATACTCCCTCCCCAAAGTTCCCACATCCTTTATATCCTTTAACATAGACATTGTAGTCTAAGAGTTACAGGAGTCCCTTTTGCTTTAAGGATACTTTGTAGAGTCCTAGATTTCTTCCTAGGCATCCAGCTAAGTAAAAATAAAGCAAGAATCCATTAACCAATACCTTTTCCAGAGGAATAAAAGTGTATCTTCCCCAAAATCCTCCTAATTTTGCCAAATTACAGCTACTCTGGAAAAATCATTCTCCTCCTTAAAAAGAATTTCCCTTTAAATATGTTTATTATAAGTATGACCATTTAAATGTGAAGGGTAGAAGAGGCTAGTCCCGTATCTGTTAGCTAACCCATGAACAGCTTCTGAATGAAGCCACAGTTAGAATAAACAGTAATTCTTACAAGATGGCAGGTTTGGGTACTAGTTCTGG
This sequence comes from Orcinus orca, assembly GCF_937001465.1. Classification (NCBI taxonomy): domain Eukaryota; kingdom Metazoa; phylum Chordata; class Mammalia; order Artiodactyla; family Delphinidae; genus Orcinus; species Orcinus orca. The sequence continues at coordinate 63,485,581 of NC_064565.1, forward strand.
GTTCATCCCTAACTACCTGACCTTGGGTGAGTCACTTCACCTCTTTAGACCTCAGTTTCCTCACCTATAAAATTAAGACTGAAATGGAGGATCTTGCAAGTTGTTTCTTTTCAGTTCTGCAGATGAGAAAGACATTAATTATACTTGGGTATTTATAGTTCTTTAATTCTTGCTCTAATGTGTGTATCATCCACTTAAGTGAATCAAGAAACCATTACTTACTGAGCCCCAAATAAAAGGAAAACACATGCTTGGCACTGTAAGTGATATCAAAGTGGCAGACACAGAAGCCACCCCCAGAGAACCACCAATTTAGTTGAGAAGATGGGACTAACACATGAAGTTATATCGTGTCACAACACAGTGTACAACCTGCCACCAGCTGCAGGTTTGGAAGACACCTCCCAACAGCTCAACCTTTCCAAACCCAGAGTCAATGAGAACGAAGCTTCACAGTGTATGAGAAGACACACCCTCACTGGTTTGGTCTGCACTCCTGGCTCCCCTCCCCCGCCCCAGGCCCTCGTATGCCCATCCAGCTCCTGCCTTCACTCAAACACTGGGCACAATCCACGGGAGGACATTCTTTACTCAGTTTTCTTATGACTTGCATTAGTTATTGTGCTGTATCAGAATCCCCCAAACTGGAGTTGCTTAAACTAGAAGTTTATTTATTTCTGACGTAATAACAGTCCTGAGGCTGGTAGGGTCGTTTTATTGTTCTCCACACCTGGCTTCCATTTCTGGATCCAAGAGACCTGAGGCAGTTTCATTCGCTGCCACAAACAATAACCAATGGCAAGGGCAGAATCACTGGAGACCACAATCTTGAAGTGTCCAGTGTTTAGGCAGAGAAATTACAAGGGCTTTGAATTTGTTTAAATATCCAAAATCAAGCCCATTCCCACACTTCCCAAAAGAATTCTGTAACTCTGTAATCCAGAGTGTTTTCATAGGATGTGTCTCCAAGTTGCTCTAAGAATTTATTATGCTGCTGCTGAAGAACATTTGGGGTGGAAAAACACCAAACTTTAACTTAGCAAAATAGTGAGGAAAAAAAAAAAAATCAAAGGTAGTGGTAAAGGATATGACCATACTGAAATGCAGCCAGGAAGTTTAAGAGGTTTGCTACTGTTCGGGCAGAAAGAAGGCTGATGTTCACATTCAGTCCCTCCTGATGTGTTGTGCAGTGGGACTGTTTCAAGATTGAAAAGAATTTAGCAGGCTGTTTCCAATGTGCAAACTTAAAACCCCAACCTTTGTTGGATGGGGGGGTGGAGGGAGGGTTACGGTCTGTAGAGTGACATAAATAGACACTTCAAAGTTAATAACATTTACAGTCTCTAGTCAGTCAGTAGGGGAAATGTGGAGAGAACAGAGGTATTCATCTGCAACACTCCAAGATGTGGGGAAATTGGGTCTAAATGAAATCGTCCTGACAGTGGAGTGTATCTTTTGGGACCACCCTGGAGAAAAGGACATTACACCTCACATCTCCAGCCTGAATATGTGTGATAATGAATTCATGAGCTTGCGAACGTGCCTATGACATTTCTTCTACTATAAGCTTAATACTTATATAAATGGGATTTTTTTCAGAGTCACAGGAGGGGAAGTGAGACTACGCAGCAAGAACAAATCGAAACACTCTGCTTACCTTACATATCTATATTTTTCTTTGTGAAATGGCGATGTGAGTCTCTTCTTCCATAACTGAATTTCTTCAGTTTTTTTTAAAGCAAAGAATTCCCCAAATATTTATATGGAAAAAAAAAGTATGCTTATAACCAGTAGAATGTTATTCCAGAGTTTCCTCCAAATATTAAGTGAGTCTTTCCAATATTAAATTTCTTGTTCCAGTCATTATAGTCAAGCACAATGAATACTGGTTTTTGTTAACCTTCCAATATCTAAAAAAAAAATTTTTTTAACCAAAAAGGAAAAACACACGCCTACTTCTGTATCATCGTCATCCTAATCCAGTCTACTTTTTCAGAGGTAAAACCAGACTGATCCACTAAATGTTAACACAAAATCTGTGATCATCTGGGCCTAGCCTTACAAAACCTAAACTAGGTGATAAATATAAATTTATCTCACTTCGTGAAAGTTTTATTTCCAAAAGTTAAATGAAATTTAAATTTCATTTAAATTCGTGAAAGATTTATTTCCAAAAGTCCTGTGTCGAACATATTCTATTTTAAATGCTCTACCTGAGGTATACTATCTAGGGTAAACAGTCACACCTAAAAACTGTATTTTCATATATAGGTTTCTTTTTCTTTCATTACATGTATTTTTCTTTTTTCAGATCTCAATTATTGCAACCACTAAAAAGAAATGATAATTATATGACATAATAGAGGTGCTAATTATCACTATAATGGCAATCATAATATAATGTATAAATGTATCAAATCATGTTGTACCCCTTAAATTTACACAATGTCATATGTCAAATATATTTCAATTTTTTAAAAATTTTTTAAAAATATAGGTTTCTTGAAAGCAAACTAGAGGTATGTCCATAGAAGGTGGAAACTGACCTTCCGGCCTCCTCACTCTGAAGCTTGTGTTAGAGACACCTGCCCAGACAGCGACTGATGTAGAGCAGCCAATGTGCCAAAATGCTCACCCCTTTCTACTTCCTGTCCTCCATCCAGTGTCTATCCTTTCAGCCTAAGAACCACTTCCCATGAAACTGCTTTGTTGCCCAAGCTCTAGCACTAAACCACCACAGGGTCCCCTGGCTGGGTAAGCCTCACAAGACTTTCCCCTTTTATGTTTAAAGCTTGTGATCAAATGAAGGTGGACCCTAAACCATCAGACCTTCACTTCCAGAGTATTTGAGTGTTAACTGAGCTTCCCTTTCAAAGATAGAGTCATTGTAATAACCCCACTACAGAGATCTACTTGGCACTCAGGCACTCAGAAATTTAATAAATACTGCTTTTGTCCTGTGATTTTATTTCAACAACACTCCCCAAACCAAGGCTCGTTCTCTCATTCTCAGCTGACGAAAGCCCTGTGTCTCCACCATTTACAAAACTCAGATTTGAAGATTCCATATGAGTAACTCAGGCTGTGATCCCTGCTCTCATCTCTGAGAACACTTGCTGTTTACAGAGGGTGAGCTGCTTTTGTGTGATTCAAAGCATTACTAATTAAAACCTGTTACCTTCCTAAGGGCAGATATATTCTCCTCTAGAGCAGCATTTGTCTGTCCCATTAGCATTAATGGGAGTAACACAAGTGCATTGAGAGGAGAATGGTCCCCTTGGGTCTTTGAACTTAAGTCTACTTCAAAACTGAAACTGATATATACAATGGTATCATTGATGCCATTAAAAATCATTATACTTTACTGCAACTTTTATAAAAGTAATTGTAAGCTTCATGAAATATATTTGGCTCCTGGGAGTTGTGCATTATTAGGCCGAGACTGGACATGATAAAGTGAATTACACTATAATACTTGAAAAATATTTTGGCCAGGGGAATTTATGAGATCCAGTCAAGCTTGTGCAGAGCTCTGTGTTCATAAGGACAATTAACTTGGGTAGATTTTTAAAGCATATGCAATTCCATGCTAAAATTCAGGAACGGATCTGGCGAAAGGATGCAACTCAATGTAACCCACTATCTTTATAATGATATGTCTTAATGGGCTGCTATAAAATACCATCACCTTGTGTCTCTGTAATAACCTTCATTTGCATAGTCCTAAGTATTTTACAGGCATTATATAGCTGATGTTCCAATTATTTTTGAGGGAGAAGGAGGAGGGCAATTTTTTTCCAGACTGTGAAACTGAGGCCTAGGGAAGCAACGTAATGATCAGGGTGAAGGATGGCTAAAAAGGAAAGATTTCTGAGTGCCTACTTAAAATGCCAATCTAAAGAATTCAACTGTTGGAGAGTCAGGGCAATGATGCCCTGAATTTCCAACCTGAAGGTCTTTCTCTGCAAAATTAGCCTTTCAGGGAGACAGCTGAGTGTGACCTCATCAGCCTCATGACCATGAGCAAGTGTAAAGGTTTCCTCATATGTTAAGCAGAGATTACAAAGTACCTACCTCATGTGGTTGTTTTGAAGATATATATATATATCCCTTTGAATAGTACCTGGCACACAGTAAGCACTCAATAAATGTTAGTTACTACTACTAACCTTGAAGCCCGGCAGGTCTGTGTCAACCATGAGGAGATAGTGCACGGTGAAAGCTGACTGGCAAAAAGAGAGAACTACTTCCCTTACTTCTAATCTCCCCAAAAGCCAGTTCCATATACTCTCCTGCATCATCAAAGGCCTATGGGGACTTTGGGCTCTCTAAAAACACAGGTTTCCTGGGAAGGAAATATACCATTCTGAGTGTCTGGCATGCATGCCACGATCTTCATAACTTCATCAGGTCCTTTCCTGAGACAGGAGGGAGAGGCTGTTCCCTGCACGCTCCAAGAGTGGACCAAAAAGCCAAGGTTGGTGCTGAGGTCCTAGCCTACAGCCGGCCCTGACCTTAGGGCTGTACCCACTGCCTTATGTCTAATTAACCACTGATTCTTTTATTAGTAAGCTGTGTCTGCAATTTCTGAATCTGCCTTGTGTCGCCTGAACCAGAACTCCAGGAGGCTGAAGTCTTCTCAGTAAAGGAACATTTGGCCACAGCTCCGAAGGCGCCGCAGGCGAGGATACCAGTGCTGCTGGAAACACCGCCTTCCATCTCATCTCTCTGTGTGCTTGGCTGCGTGGCTGGTCATGGGACAGGAAGGAAGGTACCCAGGGAGGTGGCTCCCTCTCTATTAAATCCCCTTTAAGCCCAACAAGTGGGTTTCTCTCCTCCGTGTTCCCTCAGCATCCTACAGAGCTCCCTCTAAACACTTCTCACATTTTACTGAAATTATCTATGGTTTTCTCCACTGGACCATAAACTTCTAAAGCAGAGAAACCGTATTTTATTTACCTTTGTACTAGCACAGCATCAATATTAGTGGACACTCACATATTTAGTAAATACAAAACTTCTGGGCAAAGGAGTTTGCCAAATCACTTCTTAGAACCGTGAGCGTTAAAAGCATTCTTGGAGTTCTTAATGCAGGGTCAAACACTCTTAAGTCTATTCCTCAGTGTTCTTGGAGCTGATGTGATTTGTTTCAAAGTTGCCTTCAGATTTCTTAGCTTTCGAGCAATTACATAAATGCTAAATTGGACATTTTTTTCTTATTTTTAAATGTCAGCAGTAAGCAAAACTCACATTTGCTTTTTAAATGCAATGAAAGTAAAATTAGACCACCAGATCAATTTTGCAGATTATTTTTATATCTTTGGGACTGAAGCAAACTAACAAAAGCTGAGGTCCCCAGAAAGCTTGAGAAGTGTTCAAAACCACTGGCTTAGTAAGTTTTTCCTTTGATATCTATTTAGCATCTCAATAAACCTTATCAACCCTCTTTCATTCCACTGGCAATTTTCTGACCTCCAAGTTGAAGACTTGAGCCCTGAATTCTGCTCATGGGTGAGTAATCACAGCAAGCCCCTAGCAGAACCTATCCCCGAACTACAAATATATCATCTTCAGCATTGTAAATCAAAGCCTCAAAGAGCATCATTTAGCCTGCAGCTAAAATTGCTTGTTTATCAGATGGTGCCTGGTTTAGCAGGGAGCAGTCCCTTGTAAATCTCTGGGACCTTTTACAGCATATACTTAAGCAAGCACATCGGCTCCTGGGAGGCTTTCTGGGAGCTTTAATGACTGTGCGCTGCTAAAAGATCCAGGCCTTGCTTTAGTTAAAGTGGCTACGGGTACAGTTTGGCTCCATTTTGTAAACTCACAAAGATAAGGCGTCTGCTTTCTCCAAAGTGAGGGCAAGCATTTGTTTCTTAGGGAATCTTTATATCCAAAGTGTTAATGTTCTTGTGGCTTTGGGTATTTTGACCTTCTGTCTGCTAACTTTTGATTTACTGAAGGAGAGACTTCTTTCTCTAGGCTTTATAGCCATTCTGGAAAGACAATGAAATGTATCTGACTCTCCAAAATTACACCAGGAAAAAAAAAAGGACTTTGGATTAATACTATACACATCACGCATGATGGTATTTCACTCTCCCCCTCATACCCCACCCCTGCCAAATCCAACACTACAACCTCTCTTTAGTTACATTTAAGAATAAATTTGTGCCCACGCTTCTTCAACAGGGCAATTAGCGTGTCTGCTGCAGACCCTGCTGGCCACTTACTCACCTCAGCACTTTGTTTCTCTGAAAGAGAACTGTTTATAGATTCTACCCATGCAGCTAAAGGGAGCAAAGGGAAATTGTCCACCAAATTCCCATTGGTTTAAAAACCTAGCTACTTGCTAGAGTCATGAATAGCTTATTGACTGAATATACCACCAAGGACCCAGGCAGCCCACCAACTACTTTCCTGATGGAGGTTGGGAAAGACCTGATAAAATACACTAATTAAAGAAATCTTTACACAGTTCTTTCTTATATTCCGTCTCTTTGATACAAGTTAATTAAAGTACTCTTCAGAACCTTCACCAGGTATGGGAAAAGTTCCCTAGAGAACTGGAGGTGAGGCAAAGCATATTTAAGGGGTCTGTGTCTTGTTTTCAGGTGAGGATCAATTGTTTCCATGCTAATTTCACAGATACCATGGCCTGGGTTTTGAAAACCAGCTTTTGTTTCCTTAAAAAAAAAAAAAGTCCTGTCTTCATAAGCCAAAACTTAATGTTTTTGCCTTTGCTTCAATGAAACGTAGAGAGTTTTTTGTTCCTTGTTTTTCAGATTTTGGTTTGGAGGGGTTTTGCTGGTAGTTTTACTGTTCTCCACACAAGCACACTGCTGTGGGTAAGCTCTTCCCCTCCTGGCATCATTTCGATGAAGGGCATTCAGGCTGGGGACTCTTGAGGATAAGGATAGAATACTTGTCATAAAAGCTAAAAATATGTGCACCTGTTGCATCCTGCTGAAATCACAAGAAGCTGGCATAGCACTTGGGAAATAAAAGCTTAACTGACTCATATGCTTCCTGAAAATAGACTTTATACACTTATTCCTCCAAAACCAGGTCTAAGAGACAGTTTGTAATATTCAAGCAAGTTAGAAGACAGATGATGCTGGTGAGTCCCGAACGGTTTAAAAAAAAAAAAAAAGGTGTGGGGAGGGGTACCTTTTCTCTTCCCATGTGTGCCTGGTGACCACATTTTTAGCTCCCTTCACTATGATGCTCAAATGGCAAGGCATATGATGGAAGAGCCTTCTTGGAATATGGGTAAAATTATAGAGTACTTATTTTATTCATTAATTCATGCAAAAATATTTATTGAGCACCTACTATGCATGGTGCTAGGCTCTGGGACACAATTCTCCTGTTCTCAGCGGAGCACACAGTCTAGTGAGGGAGGGCAGCCAGTAATAAAATAATAACAAAAAATTGTAAAATTGCAACATGGACAAGAGCTATGAAGGAGAGGTACAGAATACTATGCAAGTCTGAAAATCAGAGGACTTCTTCCTGGTTTGGAATGCAGGGACAACGCCCATGAGGAAGAACCACTGGGATCAGAAACGTAAGTCAGAGTTATCTAGACAAAGAAGGGAGGAAAGAACATTTTTAGCAGGGAGAGCAGCATGTGCAAAGGCCCTGTGGCCGGAGGGAACATAGAGCAGGCCAGGCTGACTGAAGAGGAGAGCCCAAAGACGATCCTGGTGCAGCCTGAGGTTCAACCTTGCCCCTCTTCTTGGTCCTTATTCATTTCGTAATAAGCGCAATAGGAATCATTGGAGGGTTCTAAGCAGGGGCTAACATAATCAAAGCTGCATTTTGAAAACAGCATAATGGCTGCAGGGTAGAAAAGAGATTGGGGGCAGCCAGGACCCATCTTTGTGGGGAGATGACTTAAGTAAGAGGGAGTTGCAGTAGTTCAGGTGAGAGATGATCAGAGCAAGGACAAAGGTGATGATGGTGGAAATTCAAGGGGAGGGAAATATTTGAGAAATATTTGAACAGTGAAATCAATGGGACTTGGTGACAGGACACTCAAGATGTAGCAGAGAGCTGTCAAGACTGAGTCCTAAGCTTCTGATGTGCCCAACTGAATGGATGGTGGTGTCTGTCATTCAGTGTCCTAGGGGAGATTGGAAAAGGAGCAGGCTTGGGGACAGGGAAGAGTTTGGGACATGATAGATTTCAAGTGGCTCTGAAACATTCAGAGATGTCAGGTAGGCAGTTGGATAAACAGGCCTGGGGCTCTCAGGGCCAGAGAGAGAGTCTGTAAGAGATCTATGTGGGGTTGGCCACTGAGCTATATGTACTAGTTTCCTAGGGCTACCGTAACAAATTACCGTAAACTTGGTGCATAAAACAACAGAAATTTGTTCTCTCACAGTTTTTTGTTTTTTTTTTTAATTTATTTATTTTATTTATTTATTTTTGGCTGCATTGGGTGTTCGTTGCTGCGCGTGGGCTTTCTCTAGTTGTGGTGAGCGGGGTCTACTGTTAGTTGTGGTGTGCGGGCTTCTCACTGCAGTGGCTTCTCTTGTTGCAGAGCACGGGCTCTAGGCGTGTGGGCTTCGGTAGTTGTGGATCGTGGGCTCTAGAGCGCAGGCTCAGCAGTTGTGGCGCACGGGCCCAGTTGCTCCGCGGCATGTGGGATCCTCCCGGGCCAGGGCTCAAACCCGCGTCCCCTGCATTGGCAGGTGGACTCCTAACCACTGCGCCACCAGGGAAGCCCCTCTCACAGTTTTTGAGGCTAGAAGTCCAAAATCAAGATGTCTGCGGGGCCATGCTCCCTTTGAAGGCTCTATTTAGAATCCTTCCTCGCCTTTTCCAGCCTCTGACAGCTTCCAGCAATCCTTGGCGTTCCTTGGCTTGTGGCCACAGTGCTCCAATCTCTGCCTCTGTCTTCACATTGCCTTCTCCTCTTCCGTGTGTCTTCTCATCTGTATGTGTGTATCTCTCTGTCTCTTATAGAACACTTGTCATTTTATTTAGGGACACTCTAGATAATCCAGGATGGTCTCGTCTCAAAATCCATAATGTAATTACATACATGAAGGCCCTTTTTCCATATAAGGCCACATTCATGAGTTCCAGGGGATGAGGATATGAACATATGTTTGGGAGCCACCATTCACCCACTCTGCCATGTACATGTTATACAGATAAGAACACCTGAGCAGACAATGGAGAGTGGGAAGAGAAAAGGGCCTAAGACTGTGCCTAGGGGAAATGCAATGTTTATCAGTGTGCCATGTAGAATCCCATCACACAGCAACTAAACCCACTGATTAAAAAGTTCCTTGGGAGTCTGAGATTATCATCAAATAGAAACCCCCAAAGTTTCCCATTCATTCATCATTCTTACCCGTTACCCACCTTGCTTATATACACTCTTCTACAATCTCTTTTTTCAAATTCTTTTTCCCAGTATATTTAGCATTTAATTAGCACTCTCATTAATTGTTCTCTAAATGTTCTCCATGCACTAGTGTAAGTGTGTCCCTTGAGGGCAGGCCCGTGCATTCTATCTCCCTGGGATTTCCCCACAGCATTAAGTATAGTACTGGACACGTGACAAATATCCAATAGATAACTGTTGACTGATGAGGGCTGTTTTAGTTTTCCATTATTTGTTTTCCATTATTATTAGTTTTCTCTTATGAGTTTTCTAGTATTTCTATTAAACCATACACTTAGTGGCTCAAAACAACACAAATTTATTACCTTACAGTTAATAGGTTAGATGTCCAACATGGGTCTCACTAAGCTAAATCAATGTGTTGGCACAGCTGCATCCCTTTCTGGAGGCTCCAGGGGACGATCCCTTTCCTTACCTTTTCCAGCTTCTAGAGACCGCCTACATTCCTTGGCTCGAGGCCCCCTTCCTCTATCTTCAAAGCCAGCCATGGCAAGACAATTCCTCAGACCACATCACTCTGATCTCCTCTTCTGCCGTCCACTTCCACTTTTGTGGAACCTTGTGATTACCTTAGATCTACCCAGATAATCCAGGATAAATTCTCTATTTTAAGGCTAGCTGATTAGCAACCTTAACTCCATCTGCAACCTAAATTCCTTTTGCCACGTAAGGTAACATCTTCACAAATTCTAGGGATCAGGATGTGGACATACTGATGGGGGTGGGGGTGTCATTATCTTGCCTGCCCTAAATTTATTCACTCTTATTCATTAATGACATGACTAAGATGTCTGTCCTCTGAAGAGAGACTCTCAGAAAACAGACTCTCCTTCCCCATTTCCATGAGCAAGAAGACTTCTAAACAAAAGAATGAAGAACTATGGTGTGATAATGACTAATTATTAAACAGCAGAGAAAAGATGAGTGCAAAACGCTGGCTCCTGGTCCAGAATAGTGGTGTCTACTGGGCCTCAGAGTCTTGAAAATCCTGCGACATTCAAGCTTCCTATTTACTCTATAAGTACCTGGTCAAATGCCTCGTAAATAGGGTGACTATATAACTTATCATCTGAACTGGGACACCGTTAAGAGTAAAAGGGATACAGCAGGTGTAAACTGGGTGTGCGGTCACCCTAAAAGAGGTAGAGAGTGCAGCCAGATGAAGGAAACCCTTTTTACCTGGTGATTTGGGACCAGAAATGGTAAAGGCGGTCCCACTGCCACATGAGACACTTGCTGTTTCTCCCTGGTCACTAGTTTGGGACCAACTCAAATACCTATGGAGCGCTAGAGTCGCAGACAGCTCTGTTCTTAGAATGATCACCTTTGGCTCTCTTTGCCTTGCCCGCCAAAAACTTCACCACATTCCAAAATGCTATTTGCATTCATTTAGACAGTGCTCTGTCTTGTCAGAGCACTTCCAGGCATTCCTTTGGGTCTTCACAATAGCTCCATGAGACAGGCCAGGAAGATGCAGCCTTGACCTGTTTGTTTTGCCAGAGAGGAAGCTAGCCTTCCCAAGGTCACGGAACTGCTTAAACCAGGAACACAAACCATCCCAAACCTGGGCCCAGCGCAGGGCTCTTTTTCCCACACTGCCAGACACTGGGTGGTTGTCGCCAGCCCATACTTGTAACCATATTAGTCAGAAGCCTGGAAGAACCAGCTAGCTTGTCACTGCCTTCTCAAGGGCCAACCTGAGACTTTCACCTGAGGTTTAAAGGAAAATGGTACAAACGCTGCAATTTAACTTTAACTTCAATTTAACTTCCAAATGGGCTAAAGAAACATTCAAATCATGTTATGTGCCCTCCAGCCATTCTGGAGACAGAGCTGTTCCGAGCTCGACTCTCTAGCAGGTGGCTGCTACAGCATCTTTGAATAAGGACAATGACACTTTTGATATATAAAATGTAATTTGCCCTCCATTCATTAACAAACACTTTTCCAGAGGGCAAGTCCCATAGCTCAGGCACATGGGAAAGGATCGGCTACCTGCCCGTGGATTATATAAATCTACACTGTCTCCTCTACCAGGAGGTGATAAGAATTGATGGTTGTGAAGTGATACAAAATTAGTAGCACATTACAAATAAAGATAACACTTTTGCATCATATAGGTTAAAACTTAGGAGAAAAGACACAGGAAGAATTTTTGTTCTGCTCTTGGAGCAATCAAGCATAGGTTTTAAAAAGCAGGGAGCGGGCTTCCCTAGTGGCGCAGTGGTTGAGAGTCTGCCTGCTGATGCAGGGGACACGGGTTCGTGCCCCGGTCTGGGAAGATCCCACATGCCGTGGAGCGGCTGGGCCCGTGAGCCATGGCCGCTGAGCCTGCGCGTCCGGAGCCTGTGCTCCGCAACGGGAGAGGCCACAATGGTGAGACGCCCCCGTACCGCAAAAAAAAAAAAAAAAAAAAAAAAGCAGTAGTCAATTATTTCTAAAAAGCAATAAGGAAGGGTGGTTGAGGTGGGGAGCAGGCAGAACATTTAGGTTTCAGAATCAATAATTGAATTTTCAAGGGTTGTTTTACTAAAGTTTGGAGTTCAAACTGGGAGGAACAGCTTATAGGAAGTAAGGATAACTGTGTGTTAGGAAGAACACAAAATTAGACCAAATTTCTTAGTGTCTGTTCACTGTCAATGTTTTCTTTCTTTCATTCATTCATTCGAGACATATTCATTGAATGCCTCTATGTTCCAGGCACCGGTCTACAACCTGGGCAACAAAACAGATAAAACACCTGGAGTGTTTGAAATGGGGGGAGTCCTGAAAATTTGCCCAGTTGTGGAAAATATGAAAACTTAATCCAAAATAAGAGAGTGAAGAAACTCCAGATTCTGGGAAGTTTGATAAGACCTTTTATTGAAGAAAATACGTCCATAGGAGAGAGCAGAAGAATGACCAGAGCCCTGCATTCAAGGTCAGCTCTGTCACAATTCCCCGCAGCTTTTTCTATTAAAGACTCACAAGTCCCTATGGCTAGTTCTGTTCGTGGAAAACAGTATTAAGAGAAGTGTTAACTTATATGATATGCGGGAGGGGAGGCTTTACTTAAAGATTCAAGTAAAACAGTAAGTTTGTGGCTAAAATGTGTGAGCATTAACACGTTTTGATGGTTTATATTTAGGGGTGCAGGATGCTGATAGAACTGTTACCTTAAGCTGGTTCATACTCAGTTCAAGCCCTCCACTAAAAGCTGGAGTTGACATCCTGCCCCACGACCCCGCATCCACACTCACCCCCCTCCGGTTTGGCCCCTGCTCCTCCACACCAGAGGACTGCTCATGTGCCATCTGACAAGCGCCTTTGAGCTCTGGTCTTACAGGTCTTCTCCCCTTTCCTGGCACACCCTACGTTCCCACTGGATTCTAGTACTTTCCACGTGCTGTTTCACCTGAAACCCTCCTCCTCTCACCACCCTCCCGTCAGAACCCTTCCCCAACTCCCAGCATGCTTCAAGTCCTTCCTGTCCTTCCAAACCGGGACGAATCCCTTTGCCATAGGCTCCCTCCCTTCCCTGTGACAGTCTCCACTTGCTTCACTTGCTTTACTGGCTTTCCGTCCATCTTCCCACAAGACGAGAAGGTCTGTGAAGGTAAATGGCTCCCATAAGCCAGTGCCTGTGTCCACAGCAGCTACACAAATATTCACGGAATGGATTTGAGCCTGTGATAGGTGCCCCTCCTCTGTACTCTCAGGAAACCCCGTACTTAGCCCTATTACCCCCCCCCACACACACACACACACACTCGACTGTGCAGTTGGCTTTCTAGTCTTTCGCCTCCACTGAGCAGGGGGTGGGGTAGGTGGGTGGGGGAGGGGTGTCTCTCATTTTTGTGTCTCCACTGCCTGCCTCAGTGGCAGACGTGGAATAGATTCTGAGAGTCCAACATCAATTCTTACAAATCAGAATTCATGCTGTGTCTCTCTCAAGCAATTGTCAGTTGGTTTAACTACTGAGTTTTCTGTCAGATGAAGCAGGCCAAACATAAGGCACCTCTAAACTTTAGCCTTTCCATTCCAAAAGTTGGCGTCGTTTTCCTTAATGGCAAAGGACTCAAAGGACTGTGGTTAACAGAACCCTAATGACAAGGCAGCACAAGATTCATGTCATGTCATGTTTATTATGCTAACTGGGAGGCCCGCCACTGCTACTGTGTTTGATTCTTTACTCATCTGGGACTCCTATGAAAAGTAAATAAGCAACAAGAGGGACTTGCTGGACATCTACTCTGTATCCAGCATTATCTATATCCAGAAGAATAAACAGATGGTCTCTCCCAGCCAAGTATTAAGTTTGGAGACAGGGCTAACCCACAGTAATCTCTGAAGCATGTGAAACATCTGGACACCATATAAAGTCCTGGATATGAGGGAACAACCATCATATTAGTATGGCTCTGTAATGTCTCTAGAGGGACAAGAAATCACCTCCCCTCTCCCTCTCAAAGAATCTCCTGACAGTGATTTTAAGCCAAGGGACTCCAGTTAATGCTGCCAATAGCTCAGTTCCAGAGAAACAGATGCAAAGCACTTTCCTCCCCCGACTAACTGGCAGAGAGTGAATTTGCTGACCTTTCCAATATGGACAGAACTTGTCTTTTAAAGTTAGCTTTCTCAAGAGGCTGTATTTTACTTGCTTTTAAAAGTTAAAAATATACATTTTTAAAAGACAGTGATTTTGACAATATTAAGTGTTGGCAAGGATAGAGAGCAACCGGAACTCACATACATTGCTGGTGGGAATGTAAAATGGTATAACCACTTAGGAAAACATATAAAGTTAAATGTAACATAAAGCTAAACAAAAACAACCCAGCAATCCCACTGCTAAGCATTTAACTAAGAGAAAAGAAAATATAAAGACTTGTTCTTACCAGCTTTATTCATAATAGCTAAACTAGATGTATGGATAAATAAATTGTGGTTATGTACCACAGGTGAATGGATAAATAAATTGTGGTATGTATGTCCACACAACAGGATACTACTCAGCAATAAAAAGGGACAAATGACTGAAACATACAACAACATGGGTGAATTTTGAAAACATTATGATGCGAGAAAGAAGCACAAATTAATAATGATTAAATGGTTCTATTTATATAAAATTCTAGAAAAGGCAAAATTAATCTATAGTGGCAAAAAGCAAATCAGGATTGCCTGGGGATGGGGCCGGGTGGTGACTGGGAAGTAGATAATGGAAATGGTTTTCTCTTAATTACAGTGGTGGTTACATGACTGTATACGTTTGTTAAAACTCATTTAACTGTACACTTAAGCTGGGTGCATTTTATTTTATATAAATTATGTCTCAATAAAGTTGATTGATTTTAAAGAGAAATTTTTAGCCACATTTTTAAACGGCCTTTTAGTTTACAATCTACCTTGAGACCAGAGAGTTTTTTTAACTGAACAACAAAGGCTGAAAACTCCCATTTACTACGGAAACTTTGTCTTAAATGCTTAACAATTCATTCTGCACTCATCAGCTTCAAAATAAAGCTTCCTTGGAAATCTAATGTTGAATAATTATCATGAATATGACCCAAATATTTCATAAAGACTTCTCTAAACGGTTGTTATAAAGGGCGTTTCCATGTAGGACCACGAGTGAAGTGGGGTAATAGTGAAAGCAGTCTTACTGCATTCCTGCATATCTGAGGAGTGTTTGCGTCTCCATGAGTGATTCCATTCCGGAATCCTTTTCTCTGGGAAATCTCCATGAAGAAGTCTATAAACTGTCTCACGGATATTTAATCAGCATGGATTCTGTATCTAGTTGATCAAGTCCACTTTAGGGAAATTCTGTCTTTAAATCACAAAACACCATGTTCCCAGAATGGGAGATGAAATTCTACCTAGTCACTTTTGTCAAGAAAGGCAGTATGCAGAAGACTGAAGAGCACAGGCTCTGAAACTGATTATCTAATCATTTCATCCCAGTCAAATCTGGGATCTTCCTCTTACTAACGATGTAACTATAGGCCACTCATTCAAGCTCTGTCTCAGTTTCCTCCTCTGTAAAATGGGCACATTAGTATACACCTGCCTTACAGGATTATTTGGGCGATCTCAGCAAGACACTACATGTCAGGCACTTAGCACAATGCTGGGCACAGGTCACATCCTCAGTAAGTGTTAGCTGCAATTATCAAGGGGCTGAGAGTACTTCCCAGCCCATTTAAGCTGCAGCAAAGAACAGGTGTGACATCATGGCTATTTAGCTGCAAAAGAAAATGGAGAGATAAAGATGCTACATGATTCATTACGAGTCATATTTATGAATGAACTAGACATTAAATCTCTGCACTTTTCCCTGTCATTCAAATATTCTAATTCGTATTTTAAAAATCTCTTAGAAATGAATAATAAATTAGCTTCATGCTCACACACACAATTTGAATGAAAAAAAACTCTGGGGCAATACCTAAACTTTAGACAATGAAATTAACTCCAGCAGTGACCTACTGCTTGACACCATGGTCTCCTCTCCTGAAACATTCCAACCTCTTCCCATTGAGAAAAAATGGGCCTTAAAAGTAAATATATTAATTTTGCATCAAGAATGTTAAATCTACTTAGAAATATGATTAACAATGACGAACCGTCTGAAATGTTAACAGCAGTTGCATTTTGATCATTTAAATGTGAAGGTTGACCAAGCTGACTTCCTACCCGTTTTATTAAGAGCCAAGTGGTAGTGAAATTGCCTCCTGAGGGTTCAGTTCATTTCAGTGCCTGATATCCACCAGGACTTCAGTCTTTAGAACCATTTTTAAGGTGGAAGCAAGTAAGGGAAACCAAAGAAATACTGTTTGATTCAAGGATTTCCCTAGAGAAAATGTTTGCCTGATCATTTAAGGAGAGAAAAAAAAATACCATTTTGCTACTTTTAAACAAATAATGAGAAAGCGTGAAAATATCCTCTTTGGCTTCTTAGAACTTTTCCCTCTGGTTCTAGGAGCTCTTAGATATAAAAAGGAATTTATCTTAACATGCTTATTAAAGGTTTAAAATTACATAATTACAACAATGGAAGAACTTCCAGATCCGATGCAAAGTTCACATTAGGGAAAATCCAATTGGTGGCAGAAAGTAAATAGGTTTCTTTTCTGAAAACTAGTTTTAATATTAGTTATGAAACACTCTTTCTGGTTAAGCTATTTCCATTATTGCGGGAATTCAGTAAATATTTTTACCTGAAAGTCTAAATTTTGGTTCACTTGAGGAAACTAAATTCTAGAAAAGGCTAAATGCCAAATGCCTATCTCTATAGAAAAGGCTAAATGCCAAATGCTTATCTCTCCACCCTTTCTGTATTCTAGCTCCGGGGAAAATGAGGGTCTCTCAGGTGATCTCTCACAGCCACATTTTGGCTCTGCTGTTTCCTCTTCTTGGAACTTGCTTCTGCCTCTCTTCATCTGGCTAATTCGTATTCTTCCGGAAAGCCTTCCCAACCTACCGTGGCTCCTGCTTCTGAGGGACTGGCCCTCTTCCAGGGGGTCCCCATAGCACCCTGTCTCTCCCCAACCTAGAATTTTCTCACCTCTTGTGTTAGATTATAAGCTCTCCAGAGGCTGAAGTCTGTGACCATCTTCTTTGCCATTATTTCCCTGCCACCCGCACAGTTTTCAACAAACACTTGATTAATTAGTTAATGAATGCCTCTTCCACTAACTTAAAACACGTTGGTCCTTTTGACAGAACCCTTCAGCTCTGATCTATATACTGACCTTAGACTTCAAGGCTTCCACTTGTACCCACCACCTCACCTGCTAGAGTTCTGTCAACTCCTCCAACCAAGTCAGACCGATTGTGAGTGTCCTTGTATCTCTGTAACCCCACTGTTCTCCCCATTACCTCTAGCCCTACTCAGTATTAAACCTGTTAACTGGTTTATCTCATAGATGTCTCCAAATTTGAATAGTGTTCTGTTCATGGCTTTTTTCTGGAAAGAGGTATAAAGAATCTAGAGCAGATTTTGTAGCTTCGAGTAGGCTGGTTGAGAGATTAATTCATTGTCTCACTCCTTGAGTTCTGGTCAACTAATTTATCTCACTGGTTCATCCAAATGGCTGGCTTATAAAGACAGCAGGTATTTGGGCACCTGGGGATGCAGGAGAAGGGATGTTGGCTTTCCCCAGAGCCATGGCTTTCTCTTCTAGTTACATAGTGGGGCCACTTCCCCAGGGCCTCTGTCAAAAGCACAGGAGTTGAACTATGTTTTTATGACATTAAATTCTATGAGAAAATATTATCCACGTCTGACTTCTAGATTTACTTCTGGAACACAGTCTCCTCATTTAGGCTGCTTGTATAGAAATAGAAATCGAATGGAGTGGAATGGAAAGGGACGGGACAGACTTCCTTACACAGACTACGGCTGTTTTCTCCTTGTAACATGTCTTTCTTCTCTATTCCTTCAGCCTCTACCTGGGTTCAGGCTGTCATTAGTGTCACTACCTGGCTGGCCTCCCTGTCTCCCATCTCACCCAGCCTCCTCCCTTCGCCACCTCCCACTCCATCACCAAATTATCTTTCAGAGTCCAACTGTGTCACTCCCTTATCTAAGCCTTTAACAATTCCCTACCACTTGCAGAAACATCTTAGTGTGCATGGCAGCCAAGACCGTGATTTGGTTCTAGAAGCCCCTGACTCTGCTTTTAACTAAAGTACTGGCCATTCCCTGAACAAGTCACAGCCATATCTCCTTGAATTTGCACCCATCCTCTAGAACTCCAGCTCTACCTCCAAAACTCAGCTTAAACATCATCTTCCCTATAAAATCCTCCCCACGGGATGGAGCCTCATCAGGGTCATAAGTTCTGTATTCCTGCAAGACTGTTACTCATCTCTATTAGCCCCAAGCAAATGGCATAGACCAATTTATTTCTATTCCTTCCTGCCTTATTGATAATACACTTTACTCACAAGAGAGAGACTCTGTCTTTCCCCCTTTGGTCCTCAGTGTCTTGCACTGTGATTGTCACAAAATTAATAAATGTCTGTTGAACAAAAGATTAATTTGTGAATGAATGCCCAATATGGAGGAGTCCGAAGTCAGCAAGGAGAGTTATGACTGACCAATGTGAGTCCCTTCATCAGACTCTGTGCGGCTGGAGGATGGGAACAAGGAAGGCTTGTCTTGCTACGTCTTGCACCCATTCCCAAATGGAAGACATCGAAGATGAACTGGACTCAGAATCCAAAGCCTAAAGGAGAGGTCTGCTGGGAGTACTTTGAATAAGGCTCACAGAATATGGAGGAGGAATTCCTAAACAGCCTTGTGCACAGCAGCATCTTGATTCTTAAAAGCAGTGACTAAACGTGTTTGATTAGCGCTAAAAGAGAGCTGCAGAATCTGTTTTTCCCAAAAATATTCACTCACAGTGGCTCTGAATGACCACCACGCCTCTCCTATCGCCACCATCGAGGGCAGCCTTCGGTGCTTTCAGGTGCAACCACAGCTCGCCTGCGCACACGCACAGATTACCAACAAGTAGACAAAGACAGCATTTATTTTTAACTCTGGTTCGGGAAGGGTGGTATGGACACTGGGGCTGTCGGAAGGCAGGAAGCAAGTTCCAGGGAACAAGCAAGTCAGAGCTGGCAGAGAAGGTGGAGGGATGATGGTGAAGAGCAGTAGATACTACTTTACTAGTTTGAAGCTATCCCAAATCACCAAATTCTCCTTTCTCTAGCATTTTCTGGCTTTGTCAAATCTCCCACAGTGAGAACACTACACTGTGAAGCGTAAGAGATCTATGAAGCACCCGGCACAAGGATGACAGGAATTTACAGCTCGAACGGCTGTCTCACAACAAAATGAACATTTATCTGTTTTCTTCTTATTTTGTTTTTTTGCCATACGTGGGCCTCTCACTGTTGTGGCCTCTCCCGTTGCGGAGCACAGGCTCCGGACGCGCAGGCTCAGCGGCCATGGCTCACAGGCCCAGCGGCTCCACGGCATGTGGGATCTTCCCGGGGCACGAACCCGTGTCCCCTGCATCGGCAGGTGGACTCTCAACCACTGCGCCACCAGGGAAGCCCCAAAATGAACATTTAAATGGAGCACCTGAGTCATAACAAAAGAACCACCATCTGTGCACATTTAGCAAAAAGAAGTTCGCCACAGAACGCTGATGTGGACTGATGCCTCGTCATGAGGCTTTCACAAGTGGACCTGAAGCCTGGTGTCATCAACTCTAACTGGAATTTCCAGAACTGAGGTTATTCCACAACGTTCCAAAGCCAGGCAGAGGCAGCTGGGTGGTGCCAGGCTATGAATCCAGGGTAGAGGCTGTGCAGCCAGGGTTTGCCCGCCAACAGTACCACACTGGACGATAATTCTGTTGGCCAAGCCTCTTAATCTACCTCCAAATCAGGTGTTAAAATGCTCCAGTGATGATGGCACACTCCATCTAGGCCCATTACAGGAATTATAACAATGTTTGTTACTCGTGTATAAACTATAGCAATATTTAAGTCAGCCGCCAAACGTTTATTGAGCACTTGCTTTATGCCAGAAAACGCACTAAATTCTTTTCTACGGTCAAACTCAATTCTCAGAGCAATGCTAGGTAATGGCTCCTATTTTATTATGATCCCCATTTTACAGAATGAAAAACTAAGGTTTCAGCATGGCTACTTAACCAAGACCACAAGTGGAGGAGGAGGGATTTGTACTCCAGAGCTCACACACTTAGCCTCCACGACATTGGAGACAGAATCTAGAATTTGAACATTTATCCAACTTTAGCCCCCAACCAATGTGCTGAGTACGCATATGCACAGGGTGAGGCCTCACGTACACAGCTCCTGCCCACAGGAACCGGGCACTACTGGGTACGCTACGCAGTAGCAAGTTGGCTTGGAGGTCAGCAATGTTCTGTCACCATGTGAGCTTAACCCACACGAAACTGTCTCTGGCTTACTGCGTTCCGGCCCCACGTTAAAAGCACAGTTGCTCACAAGAGAAACGTCATCCACGGGTTTCTGATTCATTTATACTTAACTCATCCCCGTCTTGGTCTGAATGCACTATCATCCAAAATGACTTATACAAGCTTTCCAAGAGCCTTTTAACTTGGTCTTTCTTCAAGTTGTGCCAAAGGTAAATGGAACTAAATCATTTTAAAATTTTAAACTTAGGAAGCAAGATATCCAAGGAAGCTAGAAATACAGCCAAAAAGACATTCTCGGCTCTGTAAGGGACGCTTCCAAAACTGCAAGTGTAAGAGTTCTCAGAAATTTAACCAACAAATGAGTCTTTACTATAATTTAAAATCAGAAAAAAAGAACATGTCTGAAATTCTTGATTTATAGCTCAGGTTAGAGCTTTTGTCTCTAAGCAAATATCCTGAATACTTCACCGCATAGAGGAGCAATGAATGATTAATGTTTGTATCAGGATTTTCACCTTCAAATCCAAAGTATTTTGAATATATGCACCATATATTGAGAGAGACAATGGAGAGGGGTATGACTACCATGGGAGGATAGAACTAGAAAATGAAGAGCGTGTGAAGGAAAAACGACCTCACTTTCTCACGACAGTCAGCTTCAGAAAACCCTCAATCACGGTAGGAACACAATTCACTATTTGATGCTTTATTTGCTGTATTCGTGTTTATCTGAAACTTTCTACTCAGGATATCAGCCCATCCAGGTTAACAGAAGATGCTGAGTAGCCTGAGAAAGCCACCATGATCCCAGAAGACTAAAGCAACTTAAAAGCTGTGGGCTTCATGGCTGCAGAAATCTTGTTAAGTTTCTCTCTGTGGATAACTGAAGCTAAAACATCCTTAACATGTCCTTCTGTGCAGAAAAATACAATTCTATGTGTTTGCAACATTAGAACAAGGGGCTCTCCAGAGATGAAGGCCTCCTGAGAGGGTTGGATTTTCTTTACCTAGGTGGTGATTACGGCAGGGGGAGAGGCCTCTCAGGGGTCATGACAGTCTTCCAAGCACATAATGTGCCATTAAAACACTGTTATCCACAGACAGGGAAAGAGCATAGATGCCATTAAGGATGCTAACACATTGTTGATTTCCATGTTTATTTGATTTTTTCCCAGAAATTTTAAAAGGCATGAAGTTATAGCCCATTAGAGTCTTTAAATGCAAAAAGCCAAACCACTCCTTATTATAGGCACCTCTGAAAAAGAACTCACCCCCCACATTCACCTTTCTTCTAAACTGGCTGGATATTTTAAATGGTCCCCAGCTCATCTTCTAGCATTAACTCCTCCCTGTTTGGCCTGACTTCCCTTTAGAATCATTATATAAGGAAAGTAGACTGATGCTAAATGCAAAGAATCAGTGGCCCCTTGAACAGCAAAGTAAAAATGGTACAGAAAAGTAAAGACTGATACTTTACTCCATACTCCAAAAAAGATTCCCTGGATTCCTTTTCCTTCAGCTTCCTGGGGTTTTAAAAATACAATTTCTCACTCAAAGAACTGTTTTAAAATGTTAGGGAAAACTTCTAATTTCTAAATGGAAAATTCAGTACCATGTGGCAAGCCCTTTGGGGACATTCCTATGATGATCATTAAGTGAGAATCCACAGCCTGTAGCCAGATGGGTATGTAACTAAGGGGAAATTACTTTCTGTCTCTTGCATTAGTTATCTATTGCTACACAACAAACTATCACAAACTTAGCAGATTAGAGCAACACATGTTTATTAGCTCAGTTTCTGAGGATTAGGAACCCAGACTGGCTTTGCTGGGTCCTCTGCTCAGGGTCTCTCACACACTGCAATCAAGGGGCCAGCCAGGGCTCAAGTCTCATCTGAAGGTTCAACTGGGGAAGGCTTTGCTTCCAAGCTTCTTACATGGTTGTTGGCAGAATTTCATTTCTTGTTCTTCAAGGACTGTTAGATGGAGGGTCTCAGTTCCTAAGTAGCTCTTGGCAACTTAAAACCTATAGGCTTTGCAATTGCAGGGATCCTTCTGAGACTCTCTTGGTGCGTGGCAATGGTTAGAGTCTCTGAAATGTCCTTCCGTGTGGAAAAATAATTGTTTTCCTTGACACATGGATCTCCCAACATAGCAACCTGCTTCATCAAAGCCAGCAACAAGGAGAATCTGCTAGCAAGACATAAGTCACTGTCTTATGAAGCATAATAACATCCCATCACCTTTGCCATATTCTGCTGATTAGAAGCACGTCTCTGGGCCATCCCACACGCAAGGGGAGGCATTGCACAGCGCACAAATGCCAGGAGGCAGGGATCACTGGGGTCTATCATAGAATCTGTCCACCATATCTCTGTACCTCAATTTTCTCATCTGTCAAATGGGAATGACACTGACCCCTACTTTGCCAGACTGTTGGAAGAACAAAATGTGTTTATTCATATAAAGAGCTTCAAAAAGTACCTAACACATAGTAAGTGTTGATAAATGTTAGCTACTGTTCTCATTGGGGTTTTTGTTTTACTATTTTATTATTATGTGCTATAAGTCATGCTCATCTTGCTTCCTGTTGGTTTTATGCACACATCAGAATAAATAAGGTAGGCAGTGTACCAAGGCATGGCAACCCAAGCTGACTAGCATAAGTACCACCTAAACGAGAATCCAGCTGTCTCCACCACATGCCGTTATCAATCTAACAACCCTGGAATGTCGATTTAAATGGAAAAAAATAGGCTTTCTGGTTAAGACAGGAGAGATCACTAATGTCTCATGACTTAAATCTGCTCCACTCTCTGCTCTCGCAAAAACCAACCTATGTAGTGGGTCCAACCTTTAGGGAACACCATCAACTTTCTATTTCCCAACATTACTCTGATCATAAATTTACTGAAAATAACTAGAATTACATGATCTATGGTCCCCAGCACTGTTTTTATCGACAGTGCATTTAGATCTGGTATTGCTCTAGCCTCTGCATGGGGAAAAGAATGGTAAGTTTGGTGCCAGTGTGCCTCATTTTAAGAAAATCCACAGCACAAGAATCCAAACTTTAAATCTGAGAAACAAAGTGTTTACAAACAAAACAAACACATTTATTTCCGTTAGCAAAAGGATTCATGTCTAACCACTTATACGTTTAGAAATTAGGTCGATGAGGAAAAGAAGCCAAAAGGAAAAGAGTTAGGAGCTCATCCAAGTGATGATTAGATATTAAATAAAGAATCTCTAAAGGCATACATAAACCAAAGGGAGTCTTCTTTTGTTGATTGCTATGGTAAGTTTGTCCTACTTTGTTTCTCTTCATGAAACCCTGGAGGAAAACAAACCACATTCCAGACACTTTGAAATGCTGGCACTTTGCATATTGCCAGACACAAAGCAGGCACTCAGTTTATGTTTGTAGAATCACCAAATGATTGAACACCTAATTGACTGGTTGTCAGACTGATTTACTGAATCACTGAGTGATGTCTGAAAGGTCAAAGGTGCTGGTTTCAAATACTATCACTGTTTTTAAAACAAACATATTTATTAGCTGATCAATAAAGACAGGTTTCAGCAACAGGTGTTGGAACAATTGATCATCTATCTCTATGCAAAGAAATGAACCTCAAGCTAAACCTTACACCTTATACACTAAACTCGTATCATAGCTCCAAAGATAAAACATTAAACTATAACACAATTAAAGAAAACATAGGAGAAAATCTTCATGACTTGAGCTTAACTGAAGAATTCTTAGACATGAAAACAAGAGCATGATCCATAAATGAAAAAATGGATAAATCAGACTTCAGTGAAATTGAAAACTTTTGCTCACTGAAAGTCACTGTTGAGAGAATGAAAAGACATGTGACAGACTGAGAGAAAATATTTGCAAATCACATATCTGATGAAGGACTTGTATTCAGAATATGTAAGGAACTCTCAAAAGTTAACAGTATGAAAACAAGCAAGCCAATTAAAAAGGGGGCAAAAGACTTGTGCAAACACTTCACCAAAGTCATAAGCACATGAAACAGTATTCAACATCATCAGCCATTAGGGATATGCAAATTAAAACCATGATGATATATCACTACACACCTACTATATGGCTAAAATAAAAAGTGCTGACAATACCAAGTGCTAGTGAGGATACAGAGCAGTTGGAACACTCATGCATTGCTGATGGAAATGCAAAATGGTAGAGCCACTCTTGAAAACAGGAAGTTTCTCATAAAGCTAAATACACACTTACCATATGGCCCAGCAATCCCACTTCTGACCATTTACCTCAGAAAAATGAACACTTACATTCATGTGAAAACTTGTACACAAATGTTGATAGCAGCTCTATTCATAATTACCAAAACCCAGAAACAAGTCAAATATCCTTCAACAGAGGAATGGTTAAACAAACTGTAGTACATCAAGACCGTGGACTACTCAGCCAGTAAAAAACAAAAACAGGGCTTCCCTGGTGGCGCAGTGGTTGAGAGTCCGCCTGCCGATGAGGGGACACGGGTTCGTGCCCCGGTCCGGGAAGACCCCACATGCCGCGGAGCGGCTGGGCCCGTGAGCCATGGCCGCTGAGCCTGCGCGTCCGGAGCCTGTGCTCCGCAACGGGAGAGGCCACAACAGTGAGAGGCCCGCGTACCGCAAAAACAACAACAACAACAAAAAGCATGGATACATGCAACAACTTAGATGAATCTCAAAGGCATTACACTGCGTGAAAGAATCCAGTATCAGAAGGTTATACACTGTATGAGTCCATTTATATGACATTCATGAAAAGACAAAGCTATAATGACAGGGAACACCTCAGTGGTTGCTAGAGGGGTGGGGCAAAGGTGTAACTATAGCCTGAGGGAGTTTTTTGGCATGAGGGAAAGTTCTATAATTAATTGTGGTAGTGGTATCACAAGTCTATTCATGTGTTAATAGAACTGTACACCAAAAGGGTGAAAATGTCCATTTGGCTGTATGATAATTTTTAAATTAAATAATAAAGAAAGGGCTTCCTTGGTGGCGCAGTGGTTGAGAGTCTGCCTGCCGATGCAGGGGACACAGGTTCGTGCCCCGGTCCGGGAAGATCCCACATGCCGCGGAGCGGCTGGGCCCGTGAGCCATGGCCGCTGAGCCTGCGCGTCCGGAGCCTGTGCTCCGCAACGGGAGAGGCCACAACAGTGAGAGGCC
The DNA here is from genome assembly GCF_937001465.1 of Orcinus orca. Classification (NCBI taxonomy): domain Eukaryota; kingdom Metazoa; phylum Chordata; class Mammalia; order Artiodactyla; family Delphinidae; genus Orcinus; species Orcinus orca. The sequence goes on from NC_064565.1 coordinate 63,511,113, forward strand.
CGCGTACCACAAAAAAAAAAAAAAATAATAATAATAATAAAGAAGAAGGGTCTACCTGGTTTTACACAGAAAAACTTTGTGGCCTGAGGTACCTCATGACAACTTCCTGTATAAATGATAGGTTTCTGGTCTTGAAAAGCGTGAGGCTAGCAGCCCCTGCCATAACCTCTCCCAGACACACTCTAAAATACATACGAAAATAGAGAAAAATTATAAAATTTACCAGACTGCTGAGGACAAGGACGAACAGCATCTAAGTCAGAATCTGAAAGTATCTTCCACAGGATCAAGGGAACTGGGGTGGGCAATGAAATTAGGGGTCCTTCTGTGCTAAGCACATCTCAAAACATTTAGATGGAAAGATCCTTCTTCCCAGCCCCACCATCTCCTGGTCACGTCTATGCAAACAGAAAAACCAAGCAGCCATTTCTTTTCTTTGTTGTTGAACTACTCCACAGCCAGAATGCTGCTCCCATCTCCTCCTTGCCAGTCAGTCCCTGCAACTCACAAAAAATAACTATTCAGCAGTGAGGCTGCCACCAGGACTGGTGCGTGTTATCAGGTCAGAGCAAGCTACATACACAGAGGCAGGAGCAGGAAGAACCTAGAAGTTCAACCTGAGGATTACGGTATTCCTTGTACTCTGTGCTTAGAGTGTCAGAGAATCAAGGAAAAAGATGAGGAGAGAAGCCCATCTTACTTTAGGAAGTCTGAATGAGATTAGCTGGTTTGTCTCTGGGAACTGTGCTCAAAGTGTATTTCTTGGATTTCAGATCCAAGAAAGGGGATCTGAGAGTGGATATGGCCAATAACCCCCAGACGGATCCTGAGGCAATGGTTAAAGCTACCTGGTATATATCCTTGGCTCTACCACTTAGTAGCTGTGTGACCTGGAGACATTTACCCTTTCTGTGCCTCAGACAGACAAAGGGAATAATAGTGCCTATCTCACAGTAAGGATTAATGAATTAATATATTAAAGCTTGTAACTGAATTTTCCTTCACTCTGTACTCTTTTTCCCCATGGTATCTATTTTTTTTATATCTACTCATATTTATTTTTTTTTTATTTTTTTATTTTTTTTTTTTGCGGTACGCGGGCCTCTCACTGTTGTGGCCTCTCCTGCTGCGGAGCACAGGCTCCGGACGTGCAGGCTCAGCAGCCATGGCTCACGGGCCCAGCCACTCCGTGGCATGTGGGATCTTCCCGGACCGGGGCACGAACCCGTGTCCCCTGCATCGGCAGGCGGACTCTCAACCACTGCCCCACCAGGGAAGCCCCTATCTACTCATATTTAAATTAGAAGAGATTAATTTAGAGGAGTGTATGGTAATAATTCCTAACATTTATATGGTACAGAACTACCAAGGCACCTCAAAATCAAATTACTGAAAATCAGTGATAAAGAGAAAATCTTAAAAGTGGAGAGAGAGAGAGAGAGACAGAGAGAGAGACAGAGAGAGAGAATTCACACAGAGGAACAAAAATAAGAACTACAGCGTACTTCTTGTCAGAAACTACATAAGCCAGAACAGAACACCTTTAAAGTGATGGAGTGGAGGGGAACCCTGTCAACCTTGAATTCTATAACCAATAAAGATATCTTTCAAAAATTAAGGTGATATATAGACATTTTCAGACCAAGAAAGTTGGTATAACTTATTGCCATGAGATTTGTAAGGTCTAAAGAAATTTCTTTAACAAGAAATGTTTTTCAGGGAGAAAGAAAATTACACCAAATGGAAATCTGGATCTACAAAGGATTGAGGTATTTGAACATACCTCCATTTCAAATTTGAGGTATTTGAAAACTTGCTTAGAAAAGTAAATATGTGGATAAATATAAGACATTTTTCTAAGTTTTAATCTCCTTAAAAGGTAATTGACTATTTAAAACAAAAATAACAATGTATTGTGGGGTTTAAAATGTATATAGACATGTATAGGACAACAATACCACAAAGGACAGGAAAAGGGAAATGGAGGATACTGTTGTATAAAACTTACATTACATGTGAAGTGTTATAATATTATAAGAAAACAGACTGTGATAAGTTAAAGATGTAAATTATAAACCCTACAAAAATAAAATGAAAAGATACAGCTGATAAGTCAATCATGGCAATAAAACAAAATAATAAAAAGTGCTCAATTAATCCAAAAAAGGCAGGAAATGAGAAAAAAGAAAAAAGGATAGAAAAAAGTAGAAAACAAAGAGCAAGATGGTAGCTTGAATCCAACCATATCAATAATTATATTAAATGTAAATGATCTATAAATACTCCAATTAAAAAGCAGAGTTTGTCAGATTGAATAAAAACTAGGTCCTAATTCTATCCTGTCTGAAGAAACTGATTTTAAATATAAAGACACAGATAAGACAAAAGCATAAGAATGGAATGCAAGAAAATATTAATACCAATATTAAATACCAAGCAAATACTAATCAAATGAGGAAATCCTGATATTAATATCAGACAAATAGACTTCATAACAAGGAATATTTGCAGAAAGATAGGGACATTTATCATACCCTTATAATGATGATAGGGTCAACATACCAAGTTAAGATAACAATCCTAAATGTATATTTGCCTAATAACAGAGATTTAAAATACATGAAGTAAAAAGTATTGAAATGGAAGAAGGAATAGAAATATCCACAACTGTAGCACACAGTCAGTACTCAGCACATCGTAGCTATTATTATCATTATGGACATCATCATTTGATCAGTAACATTCCCAAAACATAAGATTCAAGACAGGAATGCTCATCACACCACTATTATTTAACAGTGTTCTGAAAATTCTATCCAAAATATTATGGGAAAAAACAAAAATAAGATGTCTTAACTATCGGGATAGAGGAGATAAAATTAGCATTATTTCTAGTTGAAGTGGCTATATGCTTAGAAACCAAAAAAACAAAACAAAACAAAAAAACTAAGAGGTGTTAAAATAGTAGGATTCAATAAGGGAGATCACTTGAAATTAGTAGTTACATTTTAAGGACTTTCATGAATACTATCAACAACCAATTATAAAATATAAATGGGGCTTCCCTGGTGGCGCAGTGGTTGAGTCCGCCTGCCGATGCAGGGGACACGGGTTCATGCCCCGGTCCAGGAAGATCCCACATGCTGCAGAGCAGCTAGGCCCGTGAGCCACGGCCACTGAGCCTGCGTGTCTGGAGCCTGCGCGTCCGGAGCCTGTGCTCCGCAGTGGGAGAGGCCACAACAGTGAGAGGCCGGCGTACCGCAAATAAATAAATAAAATAAAATAAAAAAATAAAATATAAATGAAAAGAAGATTCCACTCATAAAAACAATAGAAAATTTTAATTTCCCAGGAAAAAATACTAAAGCCCTCGAGGATAAAAATAAAAATCTTTGAGAACTGGTTTTTTTTTTTTTTTTTAAGAGACCATGGCAGTCATTAGATTGGTGAACCTACAAGTCTCCCTGCAAACCTGTTTCAAATCTGGACCCTGAATCCTTACAAAACCATGGAGTCTTATAACTCCCTCATCTCCCTGCAGAAAGTTCTCCAGAATGCCCTCCTAGAATTTGAAGAGAGATGCAGAACTCACTCATTAGTGTATCCAGCACCCAGAAAAGTTCCTGACACATAGTAAGCACTGAAATAATATATATTATTTGAAATAATATTCGATGGATGAAATAAATGAATAAATCATTCATTTATAAGCAACTTCCTAAACTCTCTTAGAACTACCCTCACAAAAGTGATCTCTGGCCCAAAAAAAGTTCCTCAGAATTGACTCATTCCATCCTGAAGTTGACTCAAGGGCACTTCTAGGATCAACCCAGGTCCCTCTTGACAGGAGATAAATAGAAATTGGGAGAGCTTTTATTTTCTTGTGGTGCAGAGAAGCATGTATTACACTGAGGTCTTGTCTTCTGAGACTCCAAAATGTCCTACACTTTATCAAGAGATTCATGGATTTTCATTGGCATGACCAGTCTTTGAGGTTTCACAGTTTTCCAAGGTCAACTAGGGAGATTTTGTATTTTAGCGTAAGAATAACCTGAATGTAGAGTCATGCTCCTGAACTGCTCCTAAAAGATCTTGAAACTTTCCCATGGGGTGGAGGCATGTTGCAGCAACTTTCACCAGTTATTCAATCAAATATTTACTGAGGATTTATTTTGTTATTAGATGCTGGGAAGACAGCAGGAAATGTCCCTACTCTCTTGGGGCTTCCGTTCAAGTAAGGAAAAACAGACAATCAACAAACAAACAAATGAACCAAATACCTACAGCTGGTGAGTGATGTGTAATATGTAGACACTAATAGGTTCATGAAATCTAACTATTAATTTAGTTTATCAACATGTTTTCTTCCCTGACTGATCCTCAACTTTATCCCCATAATCAGTGCTTTTTTTCTCCTACTGCCTTTGTTTTCTAATTTCTGGGAAAGTTACTAAAAATTTTTATGACAGGACCCCACATTTGCAGCCAACTCAGACTATCATTTTCCTTCTTTGTAAGTGTCATTCAAAACTTCGAGAGGCATGCTGGAGCAGCTGCAATTTCTATTTCAACAAGAATATGTAGATAGCCTCTTGATATATGGGAGTACATGGGCTTTAAAATTAGGAGACCAGGGAAGAATGCTTCCAGCTCACCTGGTGCATTGCTCTTCACTTCTTCACTGCACTGTGAGGGTTGGTCAGCTGAATCACTCCGAATGAGAACACTGTTTTAACCTTGGAGAACACCCCACCAAGATTTCACACAACAACCTTTGACTAATATTGCCTTGAGATGTCAGATCTTTCTCTTATTATCACTGTAGAGCAATACTTATTCTATCTAAAGGGAAAGACTATTAATAAAGTTTTCTTCTAAATCACACCAGGTGGCTCAGCTCTGGGCCCGGGTGGGGTCGGCCGCCCAAACTCCAAAGCGTGGTCACCTTCAACCAAGAGCTGAGGGGTAGGGGCGACTACCCCCAGCCCCCTGTACCCCTCACCCTGCACCACAGTCATTGGGCCTCTGCCATGTGAGAAAACCTCTTTGAATCCCCACTGCCCAGTTTTAGCAAGAAACAGGCACTCAGTAAATCTCTACTGAACAAATGAACATAAATTTCTGAAGGCAGGATTTGTGAGAAATTACTTCTCTCTTGTTTTCTCTGATGCGCTGCTATGGTCTCTAGAAACTGCACAGTTTACTGCTTAATCCTGCAGCCTATGGAATGAAAAACACATTCACAGAAAGAGAGATGAAATGAAAAGGCAGAGGGCTATGTACCAGAGGAAGGAACAAGATAAAACCCCAGAAAAACAATTAAATGAAGTGAATATAGGTAACCTTCCAGAAAAAGAATTCAGAATAATGATAGTGAAGATGATCCAGGACCTTTGAAAAAGAAGGGAGGCAAAGATCGAGAAGATGCAAGAAATGTTTAACAAAGACATAGAAGAATCAAAGGAGAAACACCTGAAAGAATTAAAAAACAAACAAACAGAAATAAACAATACAATAACTGAAATAAAAAATACACTAGAAGAATCAATAGCAGAAAAACTGCATCAGAAGAATGGATAATTGAACTGGAAGACAAAATAGTGGAATTCATTGCCACAGAACAGAATAAAGAAAAAAGAATGAGAAGAAATGAAGACAGCCTAAGGGACCCCTGGGACAACATTAAACACACCAACATTGGCATCATAGGGGTACCAGAAGGAGAAGAGAGAGAGAAAGGAACCGAGAATATATTTGAAGAGATTATACTTGAAAACTTCACTAAAACGGGAAAGGAAATAGCCACCCAAGTCCAGGAAGTGCAGAGAGTCCCAGGAAGATAAACCCAAGGAGAAACACACTGAGACACACAGTAATCAAACTGACAAAAACTAAAGACAAAGAAAAATTATTAAAGGCAACAAGGGAAAAATGACAAATAGCATACAAGGGAGCTCCCATAAGGTTAACAGCTGATTTCTCAGCAGAAACTCTACCAGCCAGAAGGCAGTGGCACCATCTACTTAAAGTGATGAAAGGGAAGAACCTACAACAAAGATTACTTACCAGCAAGGATCTCATTCAGATTTGACAGAGAAATCAAAAGCTTTACAGACAAGCAAAAGCTAAGAGAATTCAGCACCACCAAACCAGCTCTACAACAAATGCTAGAGGAACTTCTCTGAGTGAGAAACACAGGAGAAGAAAAGGACTTACCAAAAAAACCCCAAAACAATTAAGAAAATGGTAATAGGAACATACATATCAATAATTACCTTAAATGTGAATAGATTAAATGCTCCAACCAAAAGACACAGGCTCACTGAATGGACAGAGAAACAAGACCCATATATATGCTGTCTCCAAGAAACCCACTTCAGACCTAGGGACACATACAGACTGAAAGTGAGGGGATGGAAAAAGATATTCCATGCAAATGGAATTCAAAAGAAAGCTGGAGTAGCAATACTTGTATCAGATAAAATAGACCTTAAAATAAAGAATGTTACAAGAGTCAAGGAAGGACACTATGTAATGACCAAGGGATCAATCTAAGAAGAAGATATCACAATTATAAATATATATGCATCCAACATAGGAGCACCTCAATACATAAGGCAAATGCTAACAGCTCTAAAAGAGGAAATCGACAGAAATACAATAGTAGTGGGGGACTTTAACACCTCACTTACACCAAAGGAAAGATCATCCAGACAAAAAATTAATAAGGAAACACAAGCTTTAAATGACACAATAGACCAGATAGATTTAATTGATATTTATAGGACATTCCATCCAAAAACAGCAGATTACACTTTCTTCTCTAGTGCACACAGAACATTCTCCAGGATAGATCACATCTTCGGTCACAAATCAAGCCTCGGTAAACTTAAGAAAACTGAAATCATATCAAGCATCTTTTCCAACAACAATGCTATGAGATCAGAAATCAATTACAGCGAAAAAACGTAAAAAACACAAACACATGGGGGCTAAACAATACATAACTAAATAAACAAGGGATCACTGAAGAAATCAAAGAGGAAAGCAAAAAATACCTAGAGACAAATGACAATGAAAACACAATGATCCAAAACCTATGGGATGCAGCAAAAGCAGTTCTAAGAGGGAAGTTTATAGCAATACAATGTTATGCCAAGAAACAAGAAAAATCTCAAATAAACAATCTAACCTTACACCTAAAGGAACTAGAGAAAGAAGAACAAACAAAACCCAAAGTTACTAAAAGGAAAGAAATCATAAAGTTCAGGGCAGAAATAAATAAAATAGAAACAAAGGAAACAACAGCAAAGACCAATAAAACTAAAAGCTCGTTCTTTGAGAAGAAAAAGAAAATTGATAAACCTTTAGCCAGACTCATCAAGAAATAGAGGAGGAAGACTCAAATCAATAAAATTAGAAATGAAAAAGGAGAAGTGACAATGGACACTGCAAAGAGACTACTACAAGCAACTCTATGCCAATAAAATGGGCAACCTGGAAGAAATGGACAAATTTTTAGAAAGGTATAACCTTCCAAGACTGAACCAGGAAGAAATAGAAAATATGAACAGACCAATCACAAGTAATGACTTTGAAACTGTGATTTAAAATCTTCCAACAAAAGTCCAGGACCAGATGCCTTCACAGGTAGATTCTATCAAACATTTAGAGAAGAGCTAACACCCACCCTTCTCAAACTCTTCCAAAATACTGCAGAGGAAGGGACACTCACAAACTCATTCTACGAGGCCACCATCACCCTGATACCAAAACCAGACAGAGATACTACAAAAAAAGAAAATTACAGACCAATATCACTGATGAATATAGATGCAAAAATCCTCAACAAAATACTAGCAAACAGAATCCAACAACACATTAAAAGGATCATACACCATGATCAAGTGGGGTTTATCCCAGGAATTCAAGGATTCATCAATATATGCAAATCAATCGATGTAATATGCCATATTAACAAATTGAAGAATATAAACCATATGATCATCTCAATAGATGCAGAAAAAGCTTTTGACAAAATTCAACACCCATTTATGATTAAAAACTCTCCAGAAAGTGAACACAGAGGGAACCTACCTCAACATAATATAGGCCATATATGACAAACCCACAGCAAACATCATTTTCAATGGTGAAAAACTGAAAGCATTTCCTCTAAGACCAAGAACACGACAAGGATGTCCACTCACACCACTATTATTCAACATAGTTTTGGAAGTCCTAGCCATGGCAATCAGAGGAGAAAAAGACATAAAAGGAAAACAAATTGGAAAAGAAGAAGTAAAACTGTCACTGTGTGCAGATGACATGATACTATACATAGATAATCCTAAAGATGCCACCAGAAAACTACTAGAGCTGATCAATGAATCTGGTAAAGTTGCAGGATACAAAATTAATGCACAGAAATCTCTTGTATTCCTATACGCTAACAACAAAAGATCAGAAAGAGAAATTAAGGAAACAATCCCATTCACCATTGCAACAAAAAGAATAAAATACCTACGAATAAACCTACCTAAGGAGGTAAAAGACCTGTACTCAGAAAACTATAAGACACTGATGAAAGAAATCAAAGATGACACAAACATGGAGATATCCAAACATGACTATACTACCCAAAGCAATCTACAGATTCATTGCAATCCCTATCAAATTACCAATGACATTTTTTACAGAACTAGAACAAAAAAATCTTAAAATTTGTATGGAGACACAAATGACCCCGAATACCCAAAGCGATCTTGAGGGAAAAAAACAGAGCTGGAGGAATAAGACTCCCTGACTTCAGACTACACTGCAAAGCTACAGTAATCAAGACAATATGGTACTGGCACAAAAACGGAAATATAGATCAATGGAAGAAGATAGAAAGCCCAGAGATAAACCCATGCACTATGGTCAACTAATCCATGACAAAGAAGGCAAGGATATACAATGGAGAAATGACAGTATCTTCAATAAGTGGTGCTGGGAAAACTGGACAGCTACATGTAAAAGAATGAAATTAGAACACTCCCTAACACCATACACAAAAATAAACTCAAAATGGATTAAAGACCTATATGTAAGACCGGACACTATAAAACTTTTAGAGGAAAACACAGGAAGAACACACTTTGACATAAATCACAGCAAGATCTTTTTTGACCCACCTCCTAGAGTAACAGAAATAAAAACAAAAATAAACAAATGGGACCTAATGAAACTTAAAAGCTTTTGCACAGCAAAGGAAACTATAAACAATATGAAAAGACAACCCTCAGAATGGGAGAAAATATTTGCATATGAATCAACGGACAAAGGATTAATCTCCGAAATATATAAACAGCTCATGCAGCTCAATGAAAAAAAACAACCCAATCAAAAAATGCACAGAAGACCTAAATAGATATTTCTCCAAAGAAGACATACAGATGGCCAAGAGGCACATGAAAAGGTGCTCAACATCACTAATTATTAGAGAAATGCAAATCAAAAGTACAATGTGGTATCACCCCACACAGGTTAGAATGGCCATCATCAGAAAATCTACAAACAACAAATGTTGGAGAGGGTGTGGAGAAAAGAGAACCCTCTTGCACTGCTGGTGGGCATGTAAGTTGATACAGCCACTATGGAGAACAGTATGGAGGTTCCTTAAAAAACTAAAAATAGAATTACCATATGACCCAGCAATCCCACTACTGGGCATATACCCAGAGAAAACCATAATTCAAAAAGACACATGCACCCCAATGTTCATTGAAGCACTATTTAGAATAGCCAGGTCATGGAAGCAACCTAAGTGTCCACTGACAGGTGAATGGATAAAGAAGATGTGGTACATATATACAATGGAATATTACTCAGCCATAAAAGGGAACGAAATTGGGTCATTTGTAGAGACATGGATGGACCCAGAGACTGTCATACAGAGTGAAGTCAGAAGGAGAGAAACAAATATCATATATTAACACATATATGTGGAATCTAGAAAAATGGTACAGAAGAACCAGTTTGAAAGGCAGAAATAGAGACACAGATGTAGAGAACAAACATATGGACACCAAGGGGGGAAAGTGGGGAGGGGCATGATGGTGGTGGGATGAATTGGGAGATTGGGATTGACATGTATACACTGATGTGTATAAAATGGATGGCTAATAAGAACCTGCTGTATAAAAAAAATAAAATAAAATAAAATAAAATAAATCACACCAGAAGATGCTATCTTATTTAACCAAATACTGTTGATTAAAAGATGGAAATGAATGCTATTATTTCTTCAGCACCAGTCTTCCATCTCCATAAATTAATGCTCTTTTCCCTGTGCTTCATTGATGGGTGGTGATTATGCAAATATTTTTCCTGCAAGAAATTAGACGAAGTAGTCTCACCAACTCTTACAACAACTTATTATAAATAATGGCAAATTATAATTCGATTTAAAATATTGTCCTCAGCCTAGGTCACCTAAGTTCAAATGTTTTAACCTCTAAATCAACTCTATGAAATCAAATTATATTTGTAAGTACATGATTTTTCTAAAGAAATGAAGCCATTTTGGCATTTCCTTTATTAAGAAAGTGATTTTTGGCCAGTCTAGAATTATATCATTTCAACAGTCATCTTCTTTTCTACTACCAGTTCTACTGCCTTCAAGATATAGTCATTTCATCCTGACATCATAAATGAAAATAAACATAAATTTGATTCATTAATTCACATAGTCTGCCTAGTTCACAATAAGGGTGTAAGTATATTAACAGCTTAAAAATCAGATCTCAGCACTGTGAATCTATTTTTTAAAACATCGATGAAAACCAAATGACTCAAAGTAGTTCACAATTAAACCAAAAACTTGCTCCTGCCCTTCTCACAAAGGGGGCATTTAAAAATGCAAATTGGCCAAGACTTTAATTGATCCAAAAGCATTTCTGATTAGCAGTCTTAATAATGTGCTAGCACCAGTTCGTCCCAATTCCCAGGATTTTGCACATGTCAGCATGACTCAAGAGAAAGACTAAACCATGGTCCCAGCAGCCTGATGCAAAAAGCTAGACGGTAAACGGAGTGCCTCCCGGCCCCAGGCCATTCCATCTCACTTGACCCCACTCTACCCAGAGCCGGAAACCCGCTCGGTTGTGCTCGGCAGTGAGGGAATGAAGTGCATCGATTGCTCGCGATTATTAGCTGGAGTGGAATGAGCCTCCTCCTTATTATGCAGATTAGCGGAGCTCCACGTCCCAACATATTGTGCAGATGCGGGCCAGCAGCTGCTCCTACAGATGGCAAGTACACAACTCCATTAGGATGGATCTATTGTCTGCGCCCGGCTTGCGGAGAAGCGGACTCGGCAACGAGGAACTGTTACACGGCGAGATGTAAAGACGCACACTCGCACTTAAAAATCTGCACCCAGGAGACTCTTTACACAGCAGGGCCGACAGCACTCAAATTAGAAATCTACCCTAAATAAGGACTTTCGTATGTCACAATTAAGCTTGTGTATTTTTTAAAGCAGATTAACCATTAAAATTGAGTAGCATAATTCTAATTTTGCAATGCCACACTATTAAATATTCAGATTAAAAACAAATCCTAAGAGATTCATTCAGAAATTTGCACGACGTTCAGCTCTTCTGGGACCTTCTGTTTTGCTAGTTCCCTTTCAAAGAACCTTTTAAAGAGCCAAGTTTATTTTCCATAATACCAAAATGTGACACAAAACTGAGTTTCCCCTATTAAAGTCTGTTTTAGGATAGCTTGTCCTTTCAGGGTTATCGTTTATTCTAAACATCAAAGCAGTTAATGCAAGTTAATCTGGAGTGAAAGTATGTGGATGCAAACCTTTTCTGAATAGATATTATTTAAATCATTAGTCACTAAATAACACTGTTGCATAATTTTGGATGTGGTGTAAAATAATTTGATTACTAATTGAAGCTATTAAGCTGAGTAAAGGATTGGTTTTTATTCCTGTTTTTGTTTTTAGCTAATGTTTGCCTAGATCTTCCTCTAAAGTTTAACCTAAGGAACTAGAACTTTCTGAAGAATGGGAGGGAACTGCCAAAATGTGACAAGTATAATTTTAAACGTCTTATCAAAATAAAGGTACTCCATTAACTACAGTCTTTAAAAGCTTAAAATATTCAAGTTTAAAGGTGTATGCACAATGGAAAGAAAAGTGGCAACCTACGCAATTACTCAGTTTAATAAATGTGGATAGCCAAATAAAATAATTTAAGTTTATGTCCAGAAGAAAACTGTTATAGAGTTAAAACAGCAGGAAGGAAGGAGAAAAAAATGTAAATGAATTGTTCCAGAGCCACGTTTACCAAACTTTTTTGTCTGCCATACACAGAGATATACTGCAACTCAGTACACACATGGGCATCTATGTATGACAAGTCTTACAAAACTTAACCCTCACTTCACATGATACATTCTAATGTTTTCTATTTTATTAAATTCATATTTTCTAATGCTGGTTATGACATTAAGTGTATTTCATGGTGAATTTTATGACCTGCAGTTTGAAAAAATACTACTGTAGAATGTGACCAAGCAGGTAATGTTAAAAAAAAGAAGAGGAAGAGGATGAAGAGGAGAAGAAGAAGAAGAATAAATACATTGTGTCAATACCAACATCAGCACGAAATGTGAGAAGTAACCTACTCCAAATTGCCAGACCCAGACAGAACTGGCACTTTGCAGGGGAGACTGGGGGTGGGGGCAGGGGAAGACACCAGGCTGGAGAAGGAAGCTGAGCCCATGGCATAAGGGGTCTCAATGTCACGCCAGAGATGAGCCTGAACTTTACACATCATGAAGAGTTTTAGGCAGAAAGGAGACCAGACAGATTGGACTCAAATTTTCTGTATTATCTAAATAGAGCCCACTTAATTATTTATTACAAAACCTTTAAAATGTATTTGTTGTCCTCTCTGGCAATGGACAGCCTTTGCTGTCAGTCCTCTCCTGTCTGGGCTTTGGTAGGACATCATCAAACCTAAGAGCACTTGACAAATCTGGCTGTCATTTCTGCATCTTCAATCCCAGGCTCAGTACCATCCTCCTTTGCCTACCAAAGACGACAGGTGTTGTTTGACTTCCCTTCCCCTCAAACTGAGGCTGCTTGAATGTAGGCCACTGACTAAAATTTTGACCATTAATTAAGGCAGGTTAAAGATTCTCCCCCAACCACAGTTTCAGGAATTCACAAATGAATTTTAACTGTGTTAACAGAACATTTGCTACTTATTTGCTATTCACAGCAGCTTTTACTGTTGACTTCTCCAAATTCTCCTTGGTGCCTCTGCTCAAACTTTTTGTGTCACTCAGCACCCTTCTCACTCCCCATTTCCATTTGTTAAAATCCCTCCCCAACCATGACACTGAATCACATTCATTCTTGTTCTATACATGGATGTGAACATATCAGTCTCCCCCATGGATTGCAACCCTTGAGGGAAGGAACCAAGAGTAATTTATCTTTGATCCTACTCACTTCCAAGATAGTAGATAAGACAGTAAATGAGAATAAATGAAATAGCATATGTGAAATCCCTGTGTATAATGCAAATTACTGTGAAAGTGATAGTTCTTATTAGATGATTTCTCCCTCCCTCCCTCCCTCCCTCCCTCCCTCCCTCCCTCCCTCCCTCTCTCTCTCTCTCTCTCTCTCTCTCTCTCACACACACACACACACACACAAACACACACACACACACACACACAGAAAAAGAATTCATTATTTTTCCCATGGAGTTGTTTATAGTGTTCACCCCACAAGAGCACTGGGGGTCTTCCCTCCCTAACTCCCTAGATCATTCTCTTCCCCAACAATCTCTTGCTCTTTTTTTACCCTCTGTCTTCATCCCAGGGTCTTGGCCAACAGTCTGCCCATTCAGAGCAGAGGCTCTTACCAAATACAACCTACATGTTTACATTTGGCCCATGGATTGCCTTCATGATTTTGTGTTTATGTGAGTGTGTGTGTAATTAGTCAACAGAATAAAAATCAGGGGAAGGCACGTAAAAATTCAGTTTGGGGTTTCTCTTGAAACATGGAATCGGAGCCACCCTTTGCCTGAGGTACACCCTCCCCATTGTCTCCTTGGTACTCAGCCAATCACATGTCACTTATCAATACACTTATGCTGCTGTTTTTCTTACTCTAGAGGTATATTTCATTGATTTCACATCTCTACCAAGAGTGGGAAAAAGAAAACCAGACAAAGAAGGCTGCATGAACTTCCTGACAGCAGACCTGCTGCACTCATTTATGTTACTCACTGGGACATGTGACTTTTACATCTCTGATATAGCGCATCTATATCTGTGCATCTGATCAAGGAAGCAGGACCACTACAAGTGACATGAAGTACAGGGTTTGTTATGCAATTGAAGGAACTGGGAAAGAAGTTACAGAAATCTGGTGGTGGACCTGAAACCAACTGCCATAGGTCAGCAGGGCCAACAGTCAGGAAGAAAAGCTGGACACAGAGGAGGAAAGAAAAAAGACAAACTGGAACCTGTGGAGACAAACTAGAACCTCCATCCTATCTCTCATCACCTCTAACCTCAGTGAAGCTGGTACCCTTCACTGCTAGTCCCACGACTCAGACAGCTGAAGGAAGAGATCTCATAGGAGCTGTGAACTCAGTCTTAATGCCAATCAGGAGAGCCAGCAGATAGCTCTGCAATAAGTCATGAGCTGCAAGGGAGCCTAGCAACCAACACTGACTTTCAGAGCATAACAACTGCTGCTTCCCTTCTGCCTCCCAAATCTCAGGTAAATTTCTTTGGTGGCCAACCCTGACCCAGAACCATACGGCGAAGGGGATTCTGGGAAATGTAGTTCCACCTTAGCTAAGTGACACAGTACAAAACCATTATAGCACTCACCGGTACAGCTTGGGCATGTCAATTACAGGAGCATGCACAATGAATAAGTTTTTATTGTACTTCATCTGAAGAAATAAATCTAACCAAATCATAGAAAAGAAAACAAAGATAGCTTAGAGAATGTAAGGATATATCGTAACAATTAAGTTTCACCCCCATGACCCAACACGGCACCTTGCCATAGTAAATGGTTAATGTGTTTTAGTTAATTACATAAGATACTCCTGGTTACCTAGTTAAAAGCCAAATTAAAGATAAGATTCATATTAGGGAGAAGAATAGCAATATCATGAAACATCTTTTGGTCTTATTAATGTTTTGTTGTTCAAGAAAGAGGCTCTTCTTTTGACAAAGTAAATAATGGTGTTTGTATATCAAATATATGTCTAGACCCCAAGTTTTCTATTTTAAACATAAAAATGACCTTTCTATAACACATCCTGATCAATAAATACATCTTTAATGAAGCAAATCACTAGCATTAAGAATAGAGATATAAACAAAAAGACAATTAACAAATATTTTGGACGTTCACCATTATGAAGTACTTCATCTGTAACAGATATGCATCTATTTTACAAATCTCTTGCAAAGAGATTTGTAAAAAATAGAAAATGAAAAAAAGAAAGATTAGCCAAATTAACCAGGAAAATTAGATCTTCATTCCTTCAAATAACCAAAAAGCTGTAAGAAGTCAAATATACTTTTCTTGATAAGCAATACTGAAAAATAAGTCAAACATAAAACTAAATCAGCTTACATAATGCCATCTAGGAATTTATCTAGATTGGATAAAATAGATTTCTTCAGCCATCCTCACAGTTTTATCAGATCTAACCTCTATAATAAATTCCCTTTTCCATATCACTCACAGTGAGTCAGATTCCCTGATCAAACCCTCACTGATACCTCACAGATGCTTGGTACCAGGGGTCTCAAAGTCAAATGCATCAGAGGACAAACAGAATTCTCCCGTTTACTGGATTAATGCAGCTAACAATAAGAGTCATCCCCAAGCTAGCTACTGATAGGAGATTTCAGGAATAAACTTAATTTTAATCAGTGTAACCGGATGACATGTTCCTAATTTACCTGAGTACACGTTTTCTTTTAGCAAAGGTTAATCAGAAATTCTCTAATATTTTGATGGGTATTAGAAATTAAAACGGCACATTGTATTAGTATGATAGCTCATAAATACTCGAGGTTTTTAAAGAATCACACCCTTTTATGCATCTTTCCAAGATAAATATTATACCCCCTAGTCCTTGAGCTCTACCAGTCCTAGAACAGATTTCAAAATGAAACCTGTATTTCTTGAACCCTATTTCCTCCAAGTGTTTAAATCTGAAACTTCCCAGAAAACACCCTCTCTCGATCCAGAAGCTGCTGAGAAGGAAGCTCATGTTTTCCCCAGAACCCTGAGGGATTCCATCATCCCCTTTTAGCACATTATGTCAGCAAGTTCATTGTGGTTCAAAGCCACAGGTCAGTCATGAAGTTTAAAATACTCATCCCTTTAGTTAAATTTGAAGAATAACAACCCATCAATGTAATCACGTCTAAACGTCATCTACTCTGAATCCCTAATTATTTATTAAAAGAGCTTGTCCACCAGAACTGTATACCTGTACACCCATATTGAAAATCTACTTCAGATTGCTTTAAAAGTCTCTTCTAGGCCCATCATTAAAGATTCCTAAGCATCATTAATTGACTTTTGAAACTCATTAACAAATATTTACACCCTGGAATAGATCCAATTTTAGAATAAGCTACAGCTGGAGAAGATCACAGTGCAAACAGAAAAACTCTCTGAATCTCTCAAACTTATGGGTCCTGGATGAGAACTTCAGAAGGACTGAATTCTTCAGCTTAGGAGACCAAAATGATAATAAGTCATTACAGAGCTATTAGTGCCAACTGATGATTATTTAAATGTTGTTAAGTGCACATTCCTGATGGATTTATTTCAAATTCAGTTTCATATTTAGGCAAGAAGTGAGATTAAAACACATGTATGCTACATGTAGAAATATGTATCTCTGTTTACAAAGTATAGATGAGCAACAATCCTGTGGCATTATTTGGGCATTTTTAGTGCTCACTAATGAACAGCTCACCAACTGCTGTGGCTTTATAGGCAGTAGAGACAAGGGACTTTGGGGTTCCAAATGTCAAATCCTTCTACCTAGCTATTCAGCAGTAACATCAGGCACATGAATGGAGACGTTCATTCAGAATTTTTGTGTGTGAAATAACAAGAAAAACTGAAAATCCTATTAAGATATTCTCTCCTACCCCTCCTTTCTACACACACACACACACAAATATACACACACACACACAAATATACACACACACACACACAAACATACACACACACACACACACACACACAATGCATGACCCTCAGGCAGTACGCCCTCCAAAACTGAATGCTGACATCAGGCATGACTTGGTGGCCACTTGAGGGAGGCAGGTGCTCAGCTTCTTTCATCTTTGCTCTGTGACAGTTTCTATGTCACATACGCCGTCATCAGCCTGACACATGTATGCCATCCCCCTTAATAACCTAGAGAGGTCTTGGGTCAGAGGTTCCCCTCAAATGACTGACAGCTAGGGAGGCACCATACCTGCAATAGAGCTGTCAGCTGGGTGAGAAGACAGGGCCCGCAGGGAATTCCTTTCTCTCCCAACAAGGAACCTTCACTCAGCATGACCTGCCTTGGAGAAAGCTTTGAACAAGGTCCTTTCTTTTCCACTTCAAATCCTGCCTTGAAACAAGCTTTCTCTGCCACTTGCAATTACTGTAAATCAATTTCCAAACAGAAATCACTATGCAAAATATGCATTTACCCAAGATAGGTAAAGAGATGACAAGTGACCCTGACTCCCGTCAGGTGGGATCTCCTCTTTCTTCTCCCACAAAACTCCAAGAAATTACAAGATGACTCAAACACACAGAATTATGAGACTGGAGATGACCTCAGGAGATTATCCAGCCCCGCCTTCAGGCATTGCCCACAACCTAAATGCCTCTTGCTCTTTCAGTATATTGAGCTGTTACTGCTGTTGTTTTAATAAAACCAAAATGCCAATGTAATCATTTTCAATGAGAAATACAATTAGCAAAGGAACCAGAGACTTCAATTCCAATCATCAACCCATTCTCTCTGTGTAACCCCATTTAACTCTTAATATTATGTACTTTGAGATATGGTGCAATCTGGTGTCCATCGTTCCTTATCAGAAAATCTCTCTATTATATAGCACGTTAGACTTGGAAAGCCCTGTGAATTATCTGTTCTTTCTTTCTCCCAGCCCCCTGCTCAGGCGACTCATCTAAATTCCTCATTTCCAGATGAAATTATTAAGTGGTATGTGGACTGGTGTGGGCCCCTACAGAGATCATGCGTGAGGCTAGGATAAAGCTCTGCCTTGATTGAGACATCTTGAATCTCATCATTCTAAAAGGAACAGCAATCTGCTACCAGAAGAGAAGGACAATCTACAGAAGCAAAGATCACAAACCATCATGGCGGAAGAGCCTTTCTACACAAGCAGATTAAAGATTGATGGGCATTGCAGGAAGGTTCCATAGAAATAGCCAGCTTTGTCACAGTGAAGCTGACTGGCTGCCATGGTGGTGAGAGTCAACGGGCAAGAGGACTTGCTGAAAATAAACAGTGGGAAATCTTTCCTCAGTGTCTGCCTGGAGCTGGTGTAGAGAAGGGAAGAGATACAGATAAGCCTTGTTATGCTATGTGAAAAAAGCCAGGCACACAGTGCCACATATTGTCTGATTCCATTTATAGGAAATATTCCGAACAGGCAAATTCATAGGGACAGATAGCAGGTTAGTAGTTGCCAGGGGGTCGGAGCAGGAGGAGGGGGAGTGACTGCTCACTGGGTAAGGGGTTTCCTTTGGGGATGATCAAAATGTTCTGGAACTAGATAGTGGTGATGGCTGTACAACATTATGAATGTACTAAACGTCACTAACAGTAAATTTTATGTTATATGTGGGGTTTTTTTGTTTTTTTGCGGTACACGGGCCTCTCACTGCTGCGGCCGCTCCCGTTGCGGAGCACAGGCTCCAGATGCGCAGGCTCAGCGGCCATGGCTCACGGGCCCAGCCGCTCCGCGGCACGTGGGATCTTCCCGGACCGGGGCACGAAGCCGTGTCCCCTGCATCGGCAGGCGGACTCTCAACCACTGCGCCACCAGGGAAGCCCTGTTATATGTGTTTTAATGTACCTTTTTGAAAGAGGCTATGCCTATGGCCTTTAGGAGAAGGAAAATTTCCTCCAGTGCCTGTGGTCCTCCCATGAAGCCAGAACTGGGGAGCAGATGACAGACCAGAAGGGAGAAGAGAAGAGAAACCCCCAAGAGCGAGAGGGAGGGTAAGGCAGATATTCCCTCTTCCAGGATCACGCCAGGCAGAAGGGTCTTCATATGTACTTGTTGTAACCAGCACTTTCTCACATATGCTCCAAGACCTGGACTAGAACCTAGCTCATCCTTCTAGCTATGTGACTCTTGACAAGACATATCACCAAACATTCCTGGAGTGCCCAGCACACCCGGGATTGTGTCACGAGCCCTATATGCTTCATCTCCTTCCATGCCCATGGCCTATGAGGCAATGGCTGGTAGCTCCCCTAATGGACAGATGAGGAACCTGAGATTTAAAAGGGTTTTTATTAAGTTGCCCCAAATCATACAGGCAGTAAGAACACAGTTAACGATTCTTAGGCTTTACTTTCCCAATTTCTAAAATGGGGAGAGTAATAACTGCTTTGCAAGATTATCACAAGGATTAAAGGTGAATCATGGAATGTCACTAACACCAGGAATTAGGCAAAGTGTGTCATACATGTTTTCTCAGATACCTACAAACAGATATGGAGTAGGTATCATGGGCCCCATCTTACTGATGAGAAAACGGAAGCCCAGGACCATGTAGCTGGTGAGTGGCTGATCTGGGATTTAAACACAGGCCTGCAGGACTGCAAAACCATGGCTCTTGACTAATATGTTACTGATATGTTACTTCCCATGAGGAGGACTCCTAGCCCCTTATTACCAGTCATGGCTATGTTAGGCATGGATAGAAATGTGCTCAATAAATGTCAATATCTACCCAAGGACTAATATTTGCCAAAGAGAAAAAAATAGAATAAAGCAGTCTAGGACTAGCCCTAGGCAGAACAGAAAGCAGGAAATTCTTCTGGAATAGTAGGTTCTACACATTCCAGCACATCACCAAAAGCAGACACTGATGCATCAGACCCGTAGGTGCCAATCAGAGTTAGGGCCTTCTCCCTTGTAGACAGACACTCTGACACCCATTTAGGTCTAAGACTTCAGCTTTCCAGACCTCTTAAGGATATTTTTCCAGGTGGTCCTGGCGTCAGCAAGGTAGAGAGAGAACTTGCATTCATAGGCCACGGTGGCGCTCTTGGTAAAACAAAAGCACTAAAGGCATAATTGGCCACAGGTGGAATTGGGCTCTTAAAAACTGCAAAGATCAACCTTAGTAACAAATACATAAAAGAAACCTCAAAGACTCAATTTACTAGTCTCTTATCCAGCTCTGAATAATAGAAATTTCAGGATTTCTCACCATATTCACTGTTTAGTCAACACACCAACAACAACTTATCTGCAAACACTGCTATGAGAAAAACATTTGTGATTACATGTCACCTTAAGAGGCTGGAATTAATTATTAGCTTTACTTAACTGAAAGTTATATAACTCTACAGGTATTTGGATGCTGACAGATAACTGATGGATGTACTAACACATCTCATGGATTCTAAGATGCACATTCTTTTTTGCACATTTTAACGTCTCTGAAATCTACATCCAGATGTGTTCTACTATCACTATCAGCTAGGCTGCAGTCCCGGCAGGGCTGTCATGTTCTGCTCAGCTGAGAACATTAAAAGCATCAGCATCAAAACTTGCAGAATGAATGTTATTGACATGGAAGAAAATCCCAGAGTTAAGAGTGGAACACTTTTTAAAGAAATGCTGTATCACGAATGCGCTTGACGACCCAGAAGAAAGTATTAGAAAGCACTGTGTCATAATTTACTTGGCAGCATTTTTTTCTTTCTTTGTGACAGATAAAATACACATACTTCTTATAATCAGTAACATCTTAGATTTGATGGAATATGGTCTAAGGAGAAAATATACCACAATGCAGTGAGTTTACAGGAATAAAAGAACCAAACCCCTAATAATTAAAAGAAAATAAATCTAATTTCCTTTCACTCTAGGAATATTAAAGTTTAAAATATCACAGCAACATTTATGTATAATATACACTCTACCTGAAAAAGGTCATATCTGAAAAAGATACTATGACGTGAACCATTTTGCTGTTGCTTCTTAAACTTCGTTTAAAACATAGTATCTAGTATATTTTCAATACAAAGGAATTGAAGAAATTCTTAAAATCCTCAAAAAAAGGAAAATAATTTATATTACAAAGTGTTAAGCACTTAAACTTACGTTAAATAGAAACTTGCTAATAAGCCTTAGTTTCTTCATTTGTAAAACGGGTATTTAACTAAGCAGCTACTTCATGGGGTTGTTATGAGAATTAAGTGGCTGACACATAGAAAATGTTTAGTAAAGAGATCCACATGGTAGGAGATAAATAATTGTGAACATACGATTCTGATCATGATATTTGTGATTCTTTTACATCCTGGCCCAGGATTCAACAAATATTTTTGTTAAGTAAAAGGGTAAAAAGTGAAAAACTAAAGTGTTGTATTTCCATCATTTTAGAAGATTCTATTCCCAGAAATGAATTATTTGAAATGTTATTTTTAAGCTTACATAATAGTTTCCTCACAGACGCAAAACCAGATGATTTTCTAAGTATTTCTGCAGGAATGAGGATGAAAAAGTAAGTCCATTTTCTTTGACACTTTGGTACTAAAAAGGATTAATGGCTCAGCGCAATCAGGGAAAAGATGCGGCCTGAAGAGATTTTCTTAGTATTGGGGTAGGGGGTAAGAAGAGGAGGAGGGAGAAAACTTCAGTTGGTTATAATCCACAATTCAATTTCAACCTTCGAAGAGGTAGATTCTGTGCCCTTACACACACACACACACAGACACACACACACACTTTTTTTTTTTTTTAAGATCTTGAAAATCCTTAGTCAAATGGGTCTTAAATGTCAGTCCTCTGGTGGGGAAGGAAAAGGGCACCACACACAGATCCTTGCCCGGTTTGGTTCAAGCAAGATGTATAAGAGAAGAGCTCAAAATAAAACGGGGGATAATGAATTATAATGCAATCTTCTCAAAAAACAAAACAGAACAAAACTCTGTGCTTGACATTAAAATGTGAAACATCTCGAAGTGGTTGTAGATTTTAGAATTTTATAACCAAGTTTTTAAAAATCCTAAAAATAAAGTATATTTGATAACATGCTATTTCATAAATGTCATATATTTATACAGTGGGAGCACACATATTCCACATTTACATTTCAAGTGTGCATTTAAAAAAATACCTACCAGACACTAAATCACAGATAGAAACCCACAGCCTCCTAGGCAGGCAGCAAGGTCAGGCGAAGGGCGCTGGGAGGGAAGTCGGGAGACCTGTGTCTCCTTCCAGCCATGCCCCGAACCAGCTGGGTGACCATAATGAGTCCCTTGCCCTTTCTGGATTTCCATTTCTCAATTTGGACTTAAGAATCTCTAAGTACTTTCCAATTCTTCGACTATCATGTGGATTTTGCCCATGGTGACCTAAATGTCAATAACAAGTGTAGGGAATAGGATTTACAATTCCTATCATTGCATTGTCTTAACTGCTACTGCATCTCACTTCTTTTTATGTTTCAAAACAAACTGTCAGCCTTTCATCATTACACGAGCCCAAACACACACACTTCAAGGAAAGGATAACAAAGAATCATGCTGTGAGAATTATATACAGCGTTTTGTGTGACGTGTTGGACAGCCATATTTCGGTGCTAATTATGAAACAGCAAACAGAAGGCTGCGTCCCTCCCTGAGTGTTCTGGGCCCGCATTGCACTTCCCTCTAAGGTCAGTGTGGCTTCCATGCAAACCCCTTCTCCTCTACCCTCTGCTGGCCAGAGGACAGTGACCCCCTTAAGCTCCTCAAGAGCACAACTCCAAAGAAAAGGTGCGATTTAATTCTTCGCCTGAAAACAC
The DNA here is from genome assembly GCF_937001465.1 of Orcinus orca. Lineage (NCBI taxonomy): Eukaryota > Metazoa > Chordata > Mammalia > Artiodactyla > Delphinidae > Orcinus > Orcinus orca. Next base: position 63,534,244 of record NC_064565.1, read on the forward strand.
AGCCCATTTGGAAGGACACCAGTCACTAGGGTATTGTTAGTGCCTTGAAATGGCCAAGAGGGATTGCTGACTCCGCGAATCTCACTCTAAAGGCAGGAATTCTATTTGAATTACTAACATAACAGATGTTTGCTCGGATCCACCATGCAGTCTGCATACACAGTTATGCTAATTTGGCAGCACTCCTCTTCCAGTTAGCTCCGAGCCATTAGAGCACGCAGCTAGTAGGTCCTTCTGTCTAACTAATAATTGCCTATTATTGATATTAATTATCATTTTTTGCACCTTTCCTCGGTTTTGACCTAGTATCTGTTGGTAGTCTAATCACCGTGGCCTATTAAAAGTCAAAATACAGGGGCCTATAGTAGTCACGAGCCATTTATCAAATGGCAAACAAGGCCAATTAAACAGGCAGCCAGACAGTTGTCTTGATTTGCCGCTGACTGTTTCTTGATCACCATTATAAATTGCTAATAGGGCAGAAAGCGCTAAGCGGGGAGCATCTGTGGGGGGCTGGTTATTGCTCACTCCCTGCCTGGTGACAGGTGAGAGAGAGGCTAGTGATGGTCTTATTGATGTGAACTGCCCATCAGTTGGTAGTTATTGTTAAAGTTCATGATGCTACAGCTGATCCCGTCCTGCTGAGAGTCAATCAAATTAATTAGAGCTAGAAATTCTTCTTTATTATTTTAGAGCACAGGTACAGAAAGAAGTCCTGTAATTTGGATCCAAAGGCAATGAAGAAAAAAAATCTCCATGTAGTACAGTGTGGAAAAAAAAAATCAGATATTGCTTCTTCCATTATTTATAATAAGGGCTGTGGCTAAAGGTTTTTATAGGCACAGATCAAGAGATCATAATAGAAGCATATTGACAGATTTTTTTTCTGCAATACTCCAAGGAACTGGCTGTAGCAGGAAAATATATCAAAACCTTATCATCAGAGCTGAGATCTTCTGTGAAAAATCAATAAAGAGTTATACATGGTTTGAGTTTAAACAGTTCTCTGTAGTCATTTAAACATAGTGCATCTGTACAGCTTTTTACCTCTGGAGACCAAGGTAACCTAGCAACCAGAGCGCTTAAACCGATTAACTACAAATGAAGTACTGTACGCCTATCAAAGCAATTGTTCATCGTTGTCTTTGTTGCAGAGACTAAGCTAATTGAACATGATACAGTATGAAGATAATTAACACCCATGAGTTTGTTAATTGCCTGTTAGCATTACAACACAGTCTCTTGGTTTCTTTTTAACTGTCTCCTTTGTAACCTCTTACTTCCCTTAAAATGGTGCAGGACCTGTTTAACTGGCAATGATATATTGGAGTTTATTAACCCTTTTTTAATTAAAAAAAAAAGCTCTGTCTTAACGAAGCATATTGCATGCATTTGTTAAATGCAAGCTCTCACTTTGTCTATTTTCCCAAGACTAGGAATTTGCTTTACAGATACTGTACAAACTATGTTTATTTTTTGCGCTAATTTATTTCAAGCAATTTAGCCATTACAAATGCTCTCCAAAAAAATGGCATTAGTGGTTCCCTTTATTACTCAGCTGCTCTGCTTTGGAGAGTGAGCGATAAATGTCTTTGAGGGTTGGAATATTAATTGAAGGCAGCATCTGGTCAGCAGCTGACCGGCTCCGGTTGTCCTGCTCCAACCGAGCAAGCAAGAAAGCAGCTTTGCTGGTTCTATTCGCCAGGCTCTCGGTTTCCTCGCGGCCGTGGACTAAGAACCCCCATTTTGTCTCTGCTGGATCACCACGCGGATGCCAGAAAATCAATTGGGCAGGAAAATCTGTTAATCTAAAGTGATTTCAATCTAATGAATCATTTAAAATAAAAATTTCAATCATTACCTTTTTGCAAAAGCACTTTTTTCCCTCAAGTCTATGTGCACGTGTCATGACAATACCTCGAAATGACCTATCACAAGAGTAATTCAAAGTCAATAGAATTGTCTAGCAAGGAACAATTTGATTTTTGAAGAAAAAAAAATAGGGCAGCTGATTACAAGCTTAAGAGGAAATGGAAACCCCCGATGCTATGTGACCAGAAACAATTAACACACTCAGGCCCAAGATACACATCCGACACTCAAGATGGACTTTTCTCCCCTTGAGAAGGAACACCTTGGCTGTGTCACAATTGTTTAATTCGGATTTTCCTGGATGATCCTCTGTGTTTTTCATTACTGTGTCGTGGTTAATAACCGCTGGTAAGTCGGTCCCAGGAGGGCCACTTCTAGTGCCCAGTTACAAGTTCTATCATCAATCATAAGTGTTATTTGTTCAACGAAATGAATTGCTAATTAATAACTGATGAGCATTATGGCCTTGAAGACTATAACACTATTAATTATGGTTGGCATGAAAGGGGTCTACCTGGCACATTTTCACCACAATTAGCCTCAGAAGCTTGCAGGGAATATGTCTATGAAGATAACTACAGAAAAGCCTGGCTTTCCTCCCTCTCCTGCGTAAGGACTGACAAACACGGCACTGTCTCTGGTAAGGATTCCACCAAACCAACTCCAGCATCCCAACAATGGTTTTCTATGCACCATGACTTGTATGAGAAACTTGACGTGGCAAACAGAAAAAAAACCCCATAGAGGCTGAAGGCACAGAACATGTCCCCACGCGCCCCCCCGCCCCCAGGCTCCTGCTGAAAATGCTACAGAGGGTGGCGCAGCCACAGTGTGGTAACTGGAATGTGGCTGCTGGCTTACTTTTAGACTTGGTTGTTGCCCAGTTCGTGTTCTGAGTGCTGGGTGCAGGCGCACAGCAGCTTAATCCCTTTAGCAGGCAGCTGCTGGGCCGGGGCTGCTCACATTTACTCGCAGTCGGGAGGGAATACATCATCGTTCACCTTGACGACCTTCTGATCAGAGACTTAAAGAGGAGAAGCTAAGAAATTCCCTCTTGCCCACCGCTGGGGAAGGAAAAAACAGTCGCTTTGAAGAATAAACATACAAAAAGCATAATAATGCCGTGAAACTCTGTGAAAGCAGAACAAACCTACTCCCCCCATGCTCTGTGAATCTATCTCTTTTTTTGCACCCAGAGCCCGAGGGTGCGAACAAACGGGAGAGCGATAAAGCATTGCGAAGACTTTCAAAAGTTATATGACTAGTAGAAAAGAGCAACTTTTATTTTTCTCCTGACTGGGTGTACAGCCTCCAGAAGGTAAAGAGCTCGTTAAATAGTTACCTGGATAATGATGTAGTTTGGACCATCATTTCAGATCTAGTGCTACATGGATTCCGGAGAAGAAGCTATCTGCACGGATCAAATTAACTGGAGAATTGGAAAAGTGTCCTCTTTGTGCTGGGTAATCAGAACAGCAACTCTTTCTTATTACTGCAGTTAAAAATTTGTGGGTTCAAAGTATGCAAATATCTTCCCTCACCATTCTGCCAAACTGCCCAGAACGCACCCCCTTTTCGTAGGCAGTTACACGTGTCCTGAGACAGAAAAAAGGAGAAGAAGAAAACAGATGCACCTACCTCCAGATGGCACAATGATTGGTGTACGTTATCTTTAGCTTTACAAAATCAAGAGTTAGGAAGGTTGGTAAAGTGAAGGAATGTTTGCAAAACAGCCTGATTAGGCAAAACATTCCTCCTCCTTGGACCACGTTTCTCTGTCTATAGAGGTACAGTCACGGGAGTGCGCACGGTCGATAAGGGCTTGCTGGCAGGCAGTCAGACTGGTAAAGTGTTTGGGGTGGCAAATATGACCATGTCTACAATGGCCGGGACAGAAGAGCATGGAGAGGCCAGTAGGTTGACAGTGATTCGTGGAAATGGCAGTGAAAACCTTCACAAGGATGGGAGAGAACAAGGAGGTGGGGAGAGTTCAGTGCGGGTGGGAAAGAAAGAATGGAGGGTGTAGGCAAGGAACCTTGAATCTAAATCTGGCTCCACCACTGTCTACATTCAGGAGCTTGAACGAATCATTTAATCTAGCTGAGCCTCAGCTTCCACATTTGTAAAACAGGAGTACTGATACTTATCCTGCTTATCTTATAGATTTGTAGGGAGGATCCAATGAATAATGTGTTTGTGGCTTTAGTTTTGAAAGCACTTTGAAAAGTATAGACAGTTATCTAGAGATGTAAGATTCCTAATAATTATATTTGTTTGCTCCTTGCCCATTTCAACCCAGTTACATCAAACAAACGGGCCAGGCAGGCTCCAAAGGCCATGGAAGGGAGCACGTCCACCAGACCCTAAATTTCAGAACTAAAGAGTGAGTGGACACTGAGAAGCCACTGAAGCCTGTGTGAGGAGGAATTTTGTTTTCTTATATTAAAAATCAGGCAAAGAGACCTGAGCCACGAATAGCCATTGCTAGTGAGCATACCTGAGGCTACTCCTATAGCGAACTCAAACTTGAATGTGCATCATAATCATGGGGGGAAACGAACAATGCTGAAAGTCTGCATAGGTCTGGAGTGGGCCCTCAAACCTGCATTTTTATGGAGGAGCTCAGGTACCTCTGAGGCAGGTGTGTCCGCAACTACCAGGTGACAGACGCAGCTGTCACTCCTGCGAGCAGAGTTCACCCCATCACCCACTGTCATCACTTCCCCAGGGTGGTTGTGACCATACTTGAAGCAGGCGATGTCTTCCCGAGAGTCAAGGGAATCGAGAAGGAGCCTTAGCCTTAGTTTTCAGTAAGACCAGGCTTGATTCAGACATTTTTTCTCCCAGACAACACTGGAAACAGCACTTTAAAAATATTCTTCACGGCACTTATCAGGGAAATAGAGACAGACCGTGCTCCTGAAACCCCTGGGGAAGAGGAATTAAAGAACCTAAACCAACTTTACAAATACGTAGAGATACGCATTCCTATTCCTCCGGTAGGAAAACGGTCCTGTCTCCTTACTCCTCCAAACACTTGAGATTAACTTTCTGTACGTCACCTCTCATTTCTCTCAAAAAAAAATGGACGATGGACGAAGGATGCGTGGTAACATCAGAAATGTTCCTTTTTGAAATGTGACCATTTAGGGTTGTCAACCTCAAGGTCATTCTTAATATGTTATGGATTCTCAGCTCCACCCAGCTCACTCTGGAGGCGTGCTCTTGGCTGAGGGAAGGCCTCCCAAATCAAACACACGTTAACATCAAGTCTATTCCTTCACAATCAGCAACTGTAACCTTCTTACACTATAAACTTCTTCAAAACTAGCCCTTGAATCCAAACAATGCCCCTTGGAGGGAGAACACCCAGAAGGACAACTGCGTACGCGACCTGGAGTCAACATGGAAGGCTCCACACACCCAGAGTGCACTTCTCTCCTGGTGGCCTCACAGCAAGGGAGGTAGGGAGCCACTCCAGGAACAGGTTTCGATTCAGGCAGCCTGGAACAAGGCACTGATGAGCCACTGCTTCCTTGTGATGGATCCTTTTCTTGTTGTTTGCTTAATAAAAACCCTAGACTGTTTGTAAGGGGGAAATACTGCTTTCTCATTAAATAAAACCTTTCACTTGATATTTTATACACTGGTATTCCTCCAAACTGTGTTCCATGGAATATGAGCTGTTAAGAGATGTTTAAAACAAGGCTCTTCTAAGGACACGAGTGTGGAAAATAGTGTAGGACTTCCCAAGGTTTTCATAATGTTGATACGCTTTGCAGCTCTCCAAGAGAGCGTGCACAAACCAGCACTTCCCAAATCTATTTGGTCACAGAACTTGTTGAGGACACCTGATCAGGGAAAATATCTAATTCAGTGAACCACAACTGTGGAAACTCTGCCTTATAGGAAATATGCATGAATTGTCTCACGCAATCTTTCTGCAGTCCCGCTGAAACAGAAATTATCACCATTATTATTTTACTGAAGTGAAACTTTCACCTCCAGCGGCCTGGATATGAAAGCTCAGTGAATCCCAAGCAAGTTAAGCAAAAATAAATCCTCCTTCAGACACACTATGGTGAAACTATAAAACATCAAAGACAAAAAGAAGATCTGAAAAGCAGGCAGACAGAAGAGACAGATTACCTTCAAATGAGTGACAGCTAAATTTGCAAGAGCCGCAATGGAAGTCAGGAAATAGTAGAATAATATCACCAATGAGCTGCAAGAAAATAACTGTCAACCTGGAATTCCATACTCATTAAAATTATCTTTCAGAACAAAGCAAAATGAAGACTTTCACTCAACGGGCTCTGTCTAAAGGAATTTAAAGGACGTAATTCAGGCAGAAGGAAATTGATCCCAGACACAAAAAGAAATTATTAGCAAATAAAATGGAAAATACGTAAGTCTAAACGAACACTGGCCCATGGGATTCCCTGGGAACTGACTGTGAATCTGAGATTTGCACACAGGAAGATTATGAGAGAGTTATCTAGGAGGCAACGTCTGCTGGGGAGTAAAAGAAGTGAAATTGGCAGAGAAAGAAGTTGAATTGTGATGTAGTCACAACAAAACATTATCTGATCCCACAGAGAGCTCTGGAGCTGGGATGGCCACCAGTGTAGTCTCACCTTTCAGGAAGGGGACCTTTATCCTGCCACATACACACAATAACCAGGCTTGGATATGAGCTGCCACCAGGGAGGGGACATGACTTTGGGCCAGGTCATTCTCTTCTGCTGAGAACAATTCCCAGTGAGGGACTCAGTTGGGAGCCATAAGCCACCAACTCTCCCAGCATCTGGCAGAAGGAGTGTCTTAGTCCTGAAGGGGAACTGAGGCAGCGCACACAATGCCCACTACAACACTCAGAACAAAAATGGTAGAAATCAAATACATGATAAAATAGCATATAAATCAAGAAAGATGATGGTAGTTAAAATATTCTAAGGTCCTAGTATTGTTTAGGACAAGAATAAAGTTCTTGATTAACTTTAGACTTTGCTAAGACTGAATTTTCTTTTTTAAGAAACAGCTATTTACTGATTACAAGAGATGCACTAAAACATAAGGCTTTGAAAGAGTAAAAGCAAAAAAGATGAACAAAGGTATACAAGGCAAATAGGCCAAACAACAACAAAAACCTTGGGTACCTCTATTCATATCAGAGAAAACAGGTTTGAAGGCAAATAGAAATGTTAGAGATAAAGGATGCACTACAAAATGATAAGTGTAGTTCACCAGGGAGGTATAATGACTCTAAACTTGAACACACTCACGAGCCTCAAAATGTATGAAGCCAAGATTGTCAGAACCACAAAGAAGTACAACCAGATACATAAACCATAAATCAAGCACAAAAAGTCGGTCAGGATATGAAAGATGTGAAACTAAAGGCTCCTGGAGGTGTGACTGGTGACAGAAGTGGAATTTAAGACCCGTGTATCTTCTCTACTCCAGAGCACTTCCCACTGTCTCCTCCAGATAAGATAGTGGAAACTGAAAGAATCAAGGGACAGGAAGATATACAACAACTGATATCAGACTCTGATTGTAGAATGTATCTTTTTGGTGGGAAGGACATTTTCCTATTTCTCTCATTGAAATCTAACATTAAGAGTGTTGAAAGTTACACTACTACCTACAAGAGCAAAAATGGTATGGTTTTTCAGACACCAATCAAGTGACTAACACATCCATTGTTCCTGATTCGTTGTTCTTCTTCACTGTTAGGTGTAGATGGCAGAAAAAACATATATATTTCTTTGCTGCTCAGGACCAGTGACCATATTGATCTTCACAAAGAAAACCTCTGCTTAATCTAAATTGTCTGGGAAAAGTGACTTAATCATAACACAAAGTTTTATCTGAAAATAGGTGTGATGCCTCCTTCCTCAGCCCCTCTTCTGATTTTCAAGCTACATTGTACCTTGGGAATAAGACAGATCTGCTATGAAGTTAGATAAGCTATAATCAATATCACCAGAAAATTGCAAAAGCCTTTGCCCAGAATAGAAGGATTTTGCCTCTCTTCTTCTCAGTAGAAGTCATGGATAATGTCACTTAGAGAAAAATGTTCCAGTGCAGTGACCATTTTTCTGTTTTAACAGGCTTCATCTTCTAGTAAATATACACCAAGCCAAGCCTGGCAAATGAAATGCTTATCAGGGGATGATCCCTCCCGGCCAAAGTTCCCATGAGGACAGACAGCTGAGCCCCAGAAATACCCTTCCTGGGAGATCCAGCTGGAGGTACCAGGCAGTCGGCCCAGAGAACACAAGTCAGCCTGGGCCCTGTGGCCCAACCGGCAGCCCAGCAGCCGAGCCTTGGTTGGGAGGCTGGTGTGCAAGAATTGCCCCTAACCCTCTGGGATTTTTGCCTATGTGGGGTCATTGATTTCTCTGGAAATACTATGTTCTCCCACTCCTTAGGGAAAATAAAAAACCCAAAACATATACTAACAGACACACTAACTTTTGCTCACCAATCCAGAAGGTCTGGCCCCAGTTAAACACCACTGCTCCAGCCTTAGCTTCTCTTAGAACTTCTACACAAACAGTGCACTTTGTAGAGAGAAAGCAAGTGCTTGAGAGCATGGGTTCTGAGGTCAGGCTTTCAGTTTGAACTCTGGCCTCACAGCTGACCTTAGGCAAGCACCTTAACCTGACTGTCCCAGTTTCCTTGTCTGTAACATAGGGAAAATAATAGTACCTGTTTCATAAGGATGTTGTTAGGATTGAGTGAGCTCACTCGTGCAAAGGGTTCAGGTGAGTTCCTGGCACAAATCAACATTTGTGATTGTCACTGTTCATTTCATTGCTAGTCCCTTTTGAAGGTCTCTTGGTATCTTTTCTCAACCAGACCAGCCCTTGGTCTAGGCTGGACTCTCTCTTCATTCAGGAGACATCTGGCTCTGAATGACATCTTACCTTCATTTTCTACCTGGCCATTTTTGCTTGTGCAACAACTCATTTTGGGCAGATGCAGAGCTAGTATAATCCCTTACTTTACCAAATTTAGGAAAACTCTCAAGGTCTTCTTTAACTAATTTAGTCTTTTCCTGGGGTTTGGGGTTCCTGTATGAAATTGGTGTTTTCACCTTACCCCACCCAAACTCAGGGTCTGTGGGAGTTACAGTGTGTCATTCTGGGTCCCTGACTCACTGCTTCTTAATCTGCTCCATCTCCTTTCTCCCATGCAGGGCTGGTTGTCTTATCAGCTGGACTCCTCAGAGCTCATCGGCCTGCATTTCCCTCTTTCCTAGACAAAACCCCATCTGTGTCACTGGACAGGTCCAACAGGCATCCGTAGGCCCCAGACCCGGAGAACATAATGTGTCATTTTAGCCCCTTGACAACTGGCACCGGCCCACTCTGGCTGAGTCAGGAAGGAAATAAATGTTGACCTTAGAATGCCCCTACCTCCCCACTGATCCTTGCCCTTCATCTCAGGCCTTCATCCAAATCTACCCTGTTGCTATGGTCGCTCCTCCTCAGGAACAAACTCAGGAAAACTGAGAAGTTGCCTCTCTTCATGGCTTAGCATTTTAGAGAAAAATTTTGAAAAGAGCCAAAGACAAGAATAGCCTGACGGAGGCTGTTGAGACTTCAGGCTCTCTCTGGGGTGGGATGGGGCGGGGGAGGCACCTCCCACAGCCGCCGCACTACCTGGCTGCCCACCCCACCCTCCACCAGGCCATCTCCGGCCACAGACCCACACATTTCTAGGCACACGGTTGATTCTAAACACGTATCTGTTGAATTAATTAGCCTTTATTGTAAATAATGTAAAAATATCCAAATAATGGTTCAGTTATGCCCTAGGCACAGTTGAGCCATACCTAGATGCAAAGCCTTTGTATAAGGATGAAGAGAACTAATTGGTGTGGGAGGCCCTATCCTGTACCAGATGGTTCACTTGTGTTACTTCACTTCCTCTTTCCTACAATTCTGTATGGACTGTACTACCATTATTATTCTGAGTTTACGGCAGACAGAGTCTCTCCAGGAGCTTAAATAACTTAGAAAGGCATGATGGAGTAAAAACGTAATTATTTTCCAACGCCTATTTTAGCTTCAAACCTTTTTCCAATAAATTGGTGATTATCAAACAGATGACAGTAGAATTCTTCCCAAAAGAGGGATTGGGGGCCCATAGCCACCCCAACTGTTCAGCCTTCAGCCCTCATCTACCTCCCCCTGCAGAACCTCTCACCCTGAAAAACACATCCGGAATCACAGCTGCCTTGGAATCCCAGCTCTATCGCCCACAAGCCACAAGGACGTAACATGTCCTCGTCTCTGCTTTCTGTTTGTCCACCTGCAACAGGACAGGGCGTTGTGATGACTGCCTGACCTGAGGTGGGCTCAGCAAATGGCAGCCATGTGACCTGCTCATGTTCACACAATGAGCAAGCAGTAAAGGCCAGATTGAGCCCCAGGCCCACGATGTCAGAGTCCACTGGCAGCTCCAGCTAGAACATAGAGAAAGGGCTCAGGGCCCAAAGGCAAGCCAGTTTAGGAACAAATCTGGAATGCTAACAAGAAAGAACAAACACTGGCAAAGCATAAATTTGGCAAAGGAGAGCACTGGCCCCAGCCAACACTTACACAGACTGTTGAAATTCCCCAGCATTGAACTCAACTGTCTACAGGGGAATCAGTTCAGTGTAGACAAGGCTGATGGGAAAACAAATGTGGCAAACACATCTGACTGGTGAAGCAATGTTTAACCTGCCTTGAAAGACTGTATAAAAAATATATGATGTCTGAAATTTCACTTGTTTTGGAATTTTTAAATCAGTTTACAGATGTAATATAAATTTAAATATTTTGTAATAAATGTTAAAACACTTATGAGACAAACGTATTAGAAGCTTCGAGTCAGTCTGTCAGTCATTTTTCTATCAATGCCTCATCATCAACTCTAAGTTTAATTTTAAAAATAAGAAAATTACACCCTTCCACCCACTACAGCAGCTAACCGTTCACGTTCAGCCACTAAGAGCAGACCGGGTGGCAGATCTGTGGTGTCCCTTTATCCACGCTCCACTCCATCGGAGCAAGCACTCACCATCCTTTCCACCCCGGCCTCTGCCACCGCAGAGAGATCGGTGGGACCCGAAATGCCCTGTTAGTTGCCACTGCCAAAGTGGGCAGAGCAGCTGGGTCAGACTGACACCGGCTGGGGGAGCCAGTGCTGATTCAGGGGTGGCATAAGGCTCCCCAGTTTGGGCTCAGTGACAGGGAAGGTGATAAAGAGGCACACCTGCAGGTTATTACTCTGAACTGCAAAACTTGAACAGCAAGATGAGAAGGAAACCAAGATAGGCCAGTTCTTAAGCAAGGAAACTGAGTCTAGCAACAGGCTTCCCTGTGAAGATTCCTCAAGACTTATTAACCATCTCTGAATCCACACTACTTCTTAAGGTACAATTTCATACGGTTTCATTATAAGAAATAACATTGTCCTAATTTCTCTTTTTCTTTACTAGGAAAAACTATCAAATGGTGGCTCGTTTCTTCATTTGAATGGGGCCATGAATGAGGTTTCAGAACAGGCATAACATGAGACTCAGATTAATGTATAAGAAGGTAACTGGTTTAGATAATGCTATCTTTCAAAATATGCACAGAACCTCTCAAGATATATTCAAATAACTGGGGTCCCTTTTCCTTCCCCCCAAAATGCACTTTGGTCATTGTGGTAGACAAAACAGTGGTCTATCACTACCAAAAGAGATCTTTGTCTTATTCCCTAGAACCTGTAAATATATCCTTTACATAGCAAAAAGAACTTTGCAGGGGTGACTGAGTTGAGAACTTTGAGATGGGGAAACTGTCCTGGACTATCCAGGAGGGAGGAAGGGTCCAGGAGGCTAGGAATGCAGGGGCCTCTGGGAGCTGAAATGGATTCTTCCCTAGAGCTTTCATAAGCAACACTGCCCTGCCAACACCTTGATTTCAGCCCAAGGAAACCTCTTTCAGACTTCAGACCTCTCGAATTAGTGAAATTTTAAGCCACTTAATTAGTGATAATTTGTTACAGCAGCAATAGAAAACTAATACATTCATGTATTACCTTCCTTCCCATCCTACACCCCATCTCTCCTCCATATATACACTGTAGCCTGCTCTGGCTGAAGCATCAATTCTTCCAGGAAGTCTTCCTTCCTGACCCACACTCCACCCCCTAAAAGAGGTGAGGTGCCTCTCTCAGTTCTGACCTCCCCTCAGAACATCTGTCACACTGTATTGTAACTGACTGTTAATTTGTTCACCTCCCCCACCAGACACAGAACTTCTGTAGGGTATCCCCTGCTCTCGGCACAGGGTCTGGCACAGCACAGACCCTCAAAAAAATATTTCTTAAATGAATAACTTCTATTTCAAAGGTTTTGAGCTGTTCATCTTCTCCTGAAAACAAACTCTACCCATTTTCACCTGAGATAGTGAACATCTATGGAACGAATGAACAAGGGGAAAAAAAGTGCTATTGAATCACAGTACTTTCATCCATGAACTGTATCAGAGAAAAGTAATATTGTGCTAACCAGCCCACTGGCCATTTTAGGCTCCCCCTTTTTTCCCCAAAACCAGATTATCAGCTTTCCTCTAGGCAGTCCTCTCTACAACATTTCGACCACTGCTACTGGGTTTAATACAGATTTGCCAAATGTTAACTTTGCTCAAATAACTTTGTTTTAGGTTATTCTGTACACAGCAATAGTGCCAGGAAAGGCAATCTGTATCATTTAAGGAACTTGAAATTTTTATCTATATTCATAAAAGAAAAAAGTTACAAAAGCGATGCAGCTATTTTTCTGAAGGAAGTGGAGAAAATGCCTCATTGAGGGATATAAAATTCTGAAGGGAACAGAAGCAAGATTTTACAAGACTATTTGAGATAATGTCAAGTACAAGAACAAAAGAACATAAACTAAGGCTCAGAAAGGGTCAGACCCTCAAGGAATTTAAGCAGAATTTCTTGAGACATAGAGAAGGAAGTTTACAGAGGAAAAAGCAGAGGGTTGAAATGGGGGAAAGGCTGTTGTAAATATAGTTGAAGCTGTTAGACCAAAATTGTTCCCTGAGTTATACTCAAATCATAGATCATGGCTTCTAATTCCTCAGAACAGAGCAACTTGAGTTGAATAATGGGCTCTCTCTGGGTTGTGTCATTTTTATCTTCTTCTTAACTTCCTTTAAATCAGTCCTTTAATTTAGCCACTTGGCAGGGCCTTAGGATACGTAATCCAGGTAACCCTGCTCTCCAAGGTTACCAGACAGAGCCTTGGTCTCACAGACGAGAAAACCAAGACGTGGAGATTAAACTGTTTGCTATAGGATGGGTAGTGAGTCCCTGAGGGGGAAGACTAGAATTCAGAGCTATTAGACACAAAGGTGCTGCTTATTGAATTAAACCCTGGGTTTGTGATCTTCTTTTCCATCTCAGAAATGAGGCTGTCATGATGAAATTCCCATAGACTCCAGGGACCACTGTTATTATTTACCTAGTGCATGCAAAACCCTTTATTACAAAAGATGTCAATTATTGTCTGTGCCATTTACTTGATAACACAGTCTTGTTAAATGAGTGGTATGGTCAATAGTATGATTTATTCAAAAGGGAAAGAAATCATTCCCGGAAGGAAGTGGACTTGAGCTAGCAGCAGGAGGATGGGAAGCAGTGGAAGTTGGCTAGGTACAGAGAAGGAAAGGAGAGTGGAAGAGGGTCCTGAGATGCACAGTGGGGTTGGGACACCACGTGTCCTCAGCAGAGGTCTTATGTAAGAGAGATGTCAGCAACCTCCTGGTACAGGGCAGGTCAGGATTGGAAGCTGGCTCAGGGGATAGTTAGTGCCAGACCAGACCAGGTCCAAGTGACCAGTTCTTTGAAGGGGCTGCTCAGATCAACAAACCCCACTTAGGGCAAGTGAGTGTCAGAGAAAGTCATGGTAACATGTCAGTAATATGGATGGAGGTCGTTGAAGTCAGAACAAGCAATCAGCTGGTTTTTCCCGTCCTTCTACTCTGTGAAATGAAGAGACTGGTACTAATATTTTTAATACACATTGAAAACAAAAATGAAATAATATGTTGTTCTATTAAATTTGCACAAAATTTTTTTAAATGTTTAATGTTTACTGTAAGAGTGCTATAAAACAGACAATTGTTATATTCACTGATGGGGACATAAATCGGACAAACTTTCTGCAAACAACTGTAATTAATTCACTTACTTAACAATTATTGATGAGGCATGTCCATGCTCACCAGGCACACGCCTTTAAAACATCTCGTCTTTTTTTCACCCTCCTTTTCCCCAGAGCTCTTGGTGCCCACTGGCTTCCCAGAGCTTCTCATCACAATATACCCTCAAGAACAACAGTAAATATTTTCCCATATAACCTGATCCCTAACCACAAGTCAAATATTTCATCTGATACTCACCTAGAAAGAGTGATCTAGTCCAACTCTGAAGCAAAACTGTGTTGTCTAATTACATACTATACAAAATGTAGTGGAATTTGTGGGCACTTTGATGGTGATTTTGACCATGCTGAATATTCCCCTGAATCATTGATGTTAGACTCTGACCTTGTCCCTAAGATACTCCTCTGACTCAAGCTCAACCACCTGATGCAGAAAAGCTAAGGTTCGCAATCTATTCATGTGTTTCCTATGCAGAGATATTTGCATTGTAAAAGAGGACATTCAGAGGAGCAATAGTTTATCCATAAGGAATAACTGTTGTAGGTGTGATACTTATTGAGGAGAGGCCTTTTAGCCAGCCTCCTACTGGTACAATAGGCCTTGAATTCCATCTCCTTTGGTTTTATTAAAAGAACTGCACTGATCCAAAAAAGTGGTTCAGTCTTGGATGCCCTTATATACATTGCAAATGCTTTGGGAACACTGTTATCAGTGCATTTCTCAATGAATCAAATCAACACTTACTGAGCATCTAATAGGAACCTAGCTATATAAGAACTTTCATATATATTATCTCATTTAATCCTCACAATCACTTTTGTGAGGTAGGTTTTATAGCTATTTTTATAAATGAGGAAAGTCAGGCTCAAATAACATTGAGTTGTATGGTTAGTAAAGCAAAGATTTGAACTCAAGTCTGACTGACCACTGAGCTGACTGCAATGGGACAGGGCTTCTAAATGACCTGCCTATAGACATATGATACCACTTACATACAACCTTTTGATTGGGGCAGGAAAGTTTCCAAGTTCCTTGTATCATCCTTGTAGTATAGATTGCCTAAGAACTCCCTACATCTCTGAGTCACTTAGCAATTTGAAAAGCACTTTTAGCTATATTATCTCAATTGACTATCAAAACTTCATGAGGCTGCAGGGCAAATATTATCACTCTCAGTTTTATAAATAAACTGATGACCAGAGAGGGTTAGAACAGCCTAAGGTCACAGGGTTGGGAAAAGTAGACATTCTGTAGCTGGGAATGGTGGGAAATTGACTCTGGAACACCCTGCAACACCACATGGTCCACGCTTAGACTTTCTATCAATGTCACAAAGCAGCTACCTGTAGAAGAGCCGTCAGCACGGGGTCTACCTACAGCAGCAAAAACAGGAGGCCAAGGTCTGACTCGAGGAGCCTATGTATTTCTCCTTAGGAAACTATTTCTGGCTCATGCTGAACAGATTAGAACATTCCAAACTCATACCAGGACTTAAGTCAGAATCCAAAATCTTTCTTTGCAATTTCCATAATATTTTTCTCCTTTCTAAAATTGCTCACTTAAAGATCTGCCCATTCCTACCCGTTTCTCGGTTAGTTTCCAAAGCACAAAAATTACATCAGGCAAAAATTTATGTGTTTGTTCTCCAAACTACAACAAGCTTGCCTCCCTACCCAGTTTCAGATTCCTCCAGTATATCTGTGCTTGTAAAGGCTTTATTCATGGTTGAGGAGAGATTAGATAGCATTTGGCCAGAGATCCAAGAACATACAAATTTCAACTTACCCAAGGGGACCCCAAGACAGAAAACACACAAGGTGAAATAGCAAGAGTGAAACAAGATACCCCTTTCTTATTAGCCAGATGTGAATATCTTAGATGAATCCTACTTCCCATGCACTGGGGTGCCCCACAGGGAAATCCCACTGACCCTTATGCTGTATTTATGTTCCAGGAGTAATAGCGACAACCTTGGATTTCATCCCTGAAAATTTTCCCTCTGTGGACCCGCCAACACATACCAAACCGTATCTTCAGAGGCCACAAAACTGACATTCAACATATAAAGGGAACAAAATGGGGTTAACACAGAGCTACCACGATGCTCGGTCCAGGCCTCTCTACCCTGCCTGCCGCTTCAGACAATGTACAACTTAACAAAGCTACCAACAGAGTCAGCAGAGAGCAGAGAAAACTTTTACCACAAGATAGGAATGAGCCTCTATAATGGCAGATCCCCCTAATGAAATGGAAGGTCTTAGGGGTTAAATGCGTGAGTGAGGCCCACAAACCCTCCAGCACCTCGGGGCTGGATATGCCAGTCCAAGATTTAAACAGATAGAAAGCACCTCTTCTGTCCTTGAGAGGACAGATAAACATAATAAAAAGGAATGTGATGCCCGCTTTTTAAATTTCTCTTTTCAGTCACTTGTCGGCCATCTATTTCCTAAATGTTACAGGGACTTAATGCTACAGTAATTCAATATGCAGGAAGATGCAGTCAGCCCTGAATACCCAAGATCCAATCATTGAAGCATATACCACTGAGATTTTTAGTTACTGGTTTGAATGTTCTTTTGTGGCCACTCTTCTAGGGAGAAGAGTTGAAACTTTTCCAACCCCTATCTTGTTAATTCCATGCATTAAAGATTGAAATGCACCCAAATTTCTTTTCCAAAGAAACATGTTATACCAAGGATGATTAGTACATTAAAATCTGGAAGCACACAAGCTGGAGCCTGAGATACTTAAATGATCCTTTTTAAAAAGTATGCACTGACATTTTCCCTGTTGCCCTTATATCTCACGGAATCACAATGCTAGAAAGCAGACCCAGGGAACTGAGTGTATTTCTTAGCTTACTTGGAATAGGACTCATTTTGAATGACTCTTATTGGAATCTCAGACTTACAGAAGGCACCCTGAAGTCACAAACAGGTTGCTCACAAGTGTGTTTTCCTTGATCTGCACAAGAGTTTTACATTTTAAAAAATGTGTTGCCAATATTCAAAGATCAGGACATTTCTCAGAAGAAAAGTGGGATCCTTGGCTTTCCTTTTAAAACCAGAAGCTCTGGCCGTGCTGTGCAGTGTTCCCACGTGGCCAAAATCAGCCAGAGTGGGAGGAGGGCTGCTCCCCGCAGACAGGCAGGGGACTCCAGCCCCGCCCCACAGCCTGCCCCCACCACCCGGCCCTACCCCTCCCAGCCCTTGGAGGCATTTTAGTTTGTGACCCCTGCTCCCAAGCAATGGTTCTCAAACCTGAGGGTTTTATCAGAATCACCTGGAGAGGACCCTTCACCCTCCCCCGCTACCTTCATCCCAAATACATATGGAGAACCACTGCCTCAGATAGCATCCAGTCCATCAGTGAAACAGAAAAAATGTGTTACTTCTATTTACCTAAAGATATGTTTATGTTCTACTCTTACCACTGAGGCAAAAACAGATTCTACTACAAAGTGTGTCTGACAATCAAAACCTTCCATCAATCCGCCTAATACATTCAAACAACCAACCAATACAGACAAGGGGGGAAGAAAATCTTTCAAGATACTTCATTTTACCCTGATAAAACTGGTAAAATGTCTTAGTCAAAATAATCAACGTGGTTAACTATCATCCGGGATCAAGTTTGACTCTTGGAGTTTTATCCCATGCTTTGCAACATGGCTGGGAAAACCTTTAAAAAGTGGGGTCGGGGGTGGGAAGCGGGTTCCTAGCCAAAGCAATCAGCTCTATGAATCCATTTACAAGAGCTGAGATCCTCATGTCTTAAAACGACCACCTTTGCAACAAATTCAGAAACAGTCCAAGTCCCCAAGCCCAGTGCAGACTAACGCTGCCCCGGGTGTGGACCACAGTCCGGCAACACCAGCATCATCTGAGAGCTCAAGTCCCATCCCAGACCTATTGAATCAGACACTCTTGGGGCAAGACCCAATGAGCTGTAGTTTAACAAGCCCTCCAGGTGATCCTGATGTGTGCTAACATTTGAGAATCATGGGTAAGAGTCTTCTAGAGAGCCGAAAACATCCAGATTCCTGGGCCCCACTCCCAAGTGCATTTCTAGCAAATTCCAATGCAAAACTGCTGCTATGAGTAGCGCTGCTCTAGACTCGTGGGTCTCAGCCCTGACTGCACAGTAGAATCATCTGAAAAGAAGAAAAAGGGAGAAAGAGATTATTTCCCAGGCCCCACTCCAGACCGCCTGAAGCAGGAATCTCTAGGGATAAGGTCAAGACCCTGCTCTTTTTTAAAAGCCCACCAGGTAATTCTAATATGCAGTCAAGTTGAGAGCCCCTGCTCTCAACCCAGCTGATCTCCACAGCCAATTTTAGCTCCCCTATCACATCGATGTACTCACGTGTCCTCTCTCTGGAAATGTTCTGAGACTACTTGTGTCTCAAGAGATAGCCATGACCAATGATCTCAGCTGTAGGAGTAAGCATTTCAAAGAGCAGCCTCTCATCAGTTTGGTAGAAACTGTCCCCAGCAGTCATTTTCTGACCCATGCTTGGGTTCGTATTTGAAGATGGTGTTATTTGGGGATAACTGCTAAGGGACAATGTCAGCAAATTGTTCCTGCCAGTAGGTGGAACCCAGAGCCGTGAAGGTCAGACATCCTCCAAATAACACATTCCATGGCAAAAACTAAATGTTTTGGCTGAGGACAAGACACACAGATGTTCTAATATTCTCAATACCAATGCAGTTTCCTTCCAAGCAGCTTCAACAACTCCAAAAGAGATTTGTTTAACCAATTAACTAAAGTCAGGGAAGGTATCAATATGGCGGCAGGGGTCAGAGGACAGTGTACGCAGCCTTAAAACCTCCTTGAGGCTCGGGTTAAGGCAGGAGCTGCTGGAGGAGATGATCCCTGACTGTACAAGACCACTTTAGGGACTTTACAAAAGCTATGATGAGTAGAAATGTAGGTAGATGCCAATGACTGCCTAAAACGTTTCTTAAAAGATTTCTAAGGAAAATTCCATAGGCCCAGTGGATCAAAGTATCCTCAGACTTGAGTTTTTCCTGAAGAAGTGTGTACTAGTGACAGTTCATCAAACAAGGGGAAGGATTAAGATGGAAACAAAATGCATGTTCATGTGTAATAACTGGGTAAAAAGACACTGTAGGAGAAAATATTGATAAACAAATATTTTCCTAGAGAAAGTGGTATGTATATTTTAGCTTCATAAAAATACACTTGAAGGGAGGGGGAACTTTTTTTTTTTTTCCATTTTGGCTTTATTAGAACAAGAAGAGACTTTGTATCTCTCATCAAAAGACACCCAGGCCCTTTTGTCATGTCTGAGAAACTATTGATTCCTCTATTAAATTGTGCTACATGGAAAAATCTTGACAAGAGCAATATCATTTATTAGACTAACAAATATGTTAGTTGAACCAGCTTTGGAGACTTCGAAAATCCATTATACAACTGCAGCTCTTTTTCAGAGACCAGGATGTATTACAGAGACCAACTCTCAGGACACAATATGACTAATTTACTTGCACATTCCAAGAGACCATTGTTTCTTAGAAAGAGCAGAAGAATTATAACCTTCAACTTTGCGGGAAATCACCAACAGCTGATGTGTCTATACTGACTATGTCAACAAGCTGGTTCTAAATTACCTAATATTTCCATTCTCAGCATTTTCTGACACTAAAAGTTTTATAATGGGAAAAAACAAGAGGAGAAACTACAAAGCATATAACTGACAGGTAATCTAAGCTACTTTTTGAGGAAAATAAGCGATTAATATGTGTAGTTTCATCAAACCTCCACCTGCCCGTTCATACCTCATCTAAACCACTCCTCACCCTGTTTCTATTCCTTCTCTTCTGTGGAAGATGAGACTGTGGGGCCTTTATAAGACTTCAAATAATACACTCTACTCCTGGCCATATGCATTGTCCTCCATGGCAAGCAAGATATGCCAAACTCAGAGAATCATAGCTCTAGAAGATGCTTCAAAGTTCACCTTCTCCAACCACTTCCCTTTGCAGGAATGAGACCCAGAAGGAAAGAGACTCAATAAGACACAATAAATCGACAGCATAGCCAGGCAATCTGGCCCCCAGGACATATGCTTCCCATCTGTTTGCCACACAGCCTCCCTTCGTCTATTACAAATATAGTAAAAAAAAAAAAAATCAGGTTCTATCTCAACTTGCTTCACTGAGGCCAACCTGGAACACTCACCTGGAGACCTTCTTGATACTATCAAGAAACTAAACTGATCACTCCTTAGGATCAAGGTAAGTGGTCAGTGCCTAGATCCTGTGCAGAGAATCAAATGCACATCCTTCCGAATGCACCCCCAGCTCCGCTGAACCGTGTGCTGAGATTGGTGGGGTCTTTGAGGGTGCTGACTCCTGAAGGGAGAAGGGGAAGTTTCTGGGGCTGCCTAGTATCTCCCAAGTACAAGATGGCTGACTTGACTTTCTGCCAGTCCTTTCCAGGCTCTGGAAGAAGTGCTCAGGACAACAGGAGGATTCTGTGGTAAGTCCCCAGTGAACCCAGAAGGAGGAGGCAAATTCCGTTGCCTTCACCTATATCCAGACAAGAAGCTCAGAGCCGAGCAGACCCGGCAGTCATAGCAGCATCCTCGGTCAGCATCTGCTCTGCGTGGCGCAGGAGGACACAGGACAGCAGCTGGAGCGAGGCGGGCAAAGAGGGCAGAGGAGGCAGGGAGGGGAATGAGGAAATAAGAGAATGTAAGTGAAAAAGAAGGGAGAACAGATGAAGAAAAGGGTTGAGTTCTGAAAAGGAATTGGGGAAGAGCCTTCTAATGCTCACCCAGATCCTGTTCTCCTTGCCTTCCGGGACCTTCTGAGCCCATGGAGGGATGACCCTTCCCAGCCTGTGGGTGGGTCCAAGTGACCAGTCCACTCCAGAGTGGGGGTGGATGTGACATGGGGTGGGGTGTTTCATTCCAGCATGAGCCCCTCGGGGGCTCCATACCCAGCCTAGGGGAGAGTGGCCACCCTTGCTGCTGTGGGCAGCGCCCAGGACAGAAGAAGCCTGCAATGCTGAGCCAACACATGGAAGACATTTGTCCTGGAGTGACACCCAGATTTACAGAAATAAACTTGGCGGAATCAAGCCACTGAAAATTAGAGGTGGTTTATTTCTGCAGTATAACCTAGCCCATCCTCATTAAATTATAGATCAAGAGTAGGAAGTAGAAGAAATAAGAGAGAGAGAAGCAAAGGGCAGAGGGGAAGAGAGTGGGAGAAAAAGGAAAGAGGGAATGTGGGGGCCAAATGCAATGGCCTCTCGTGTAAATTGCCTTCATCCCTGTTCCACGAGCTCTAGGAGCACAGGAAGGACACAGGCAAATGTGCCCGGGAACAACCCCCAAGGGAGAAGTCACTGCTCATGGGTGCCACGTTTACCACCATGATGTGTTTGTGGTCATCTCCTTGCTGAGTCATGCTTCATGTAATGCACATGTGTTTGTTTATTAAATATCATATTACTAAATGCTGGACATTGTAGTAAGCAAGAGGGACATGGAAGAGACCAAGACAGACATGGTCCCTGGCCCCATGGAGCTTGTAAACTATTATTTCCTTCCCTTTAAACTCTGCAGGGAACTCCATGCCAATATTCCACCTGGAAGAGAGACAAGAATGATTGCAAACTTCAGCCACCAGGCAGTGATGAGTTTGAGGAAAGAGCTCCAGAGGATGCACTGGCTGGTTCTTCCAGGAACCTGCTGTGGTGGGACCATGGTACGGAACCTGGAAGCTCTGAGGGTTTCTTCATCTCTGACATAATGAAGGTGGACCTAATGCCACTTTCAACTCTAATAATAGTGGTAATAATAACAGCACTGATAATAGCAGCTAACATTTATTGAATATGTTCTACATGCCAGGCACAAAGCTTGGATTCTTGCATTTAATCTTCACATCAACCCCGTAAAGTAGGCATTGCCATACCCATTTTGCCGATGACTAAACTGAGGCTCAAAAAGGTGAAAAAACTTGCCCAAGATCACAGAACTCGTAAGTGGTGGAGCTGTAATCTGGAGGGAATTCCTACTGAGTTCTGAGCACACACCCTTAACCACTCTGCCAAAAACTACTACCATAAAGTGTATCTATTATTGTGGTTAAAGGAAAAACACTGAGACAAAGCAGATGTGTTCTTTTACACTCTCTTGAGATGCTAATACTCCACCCACCCCTACCCCAGAAAACAGTCCTAGAGAGATAAAGTGCCTACTGGAAACGAAGTTTAACCATCGTTTTCCATCTCTTCTGAGAAATGAAGGGCTTTTGTTCTGGCTGTATATGGTTCTTGCTCTGTGTTGATCTGGTCTGTGTTGATTTAGTCCACAGAAAGGATAATATGATTCTTCCCTCTAGACATCACCCCATCTTTCTCGGCTCCTATGACTCTTGGGACAACCTCCTGTCCCTCCTTGCCCACACCTGACCAGCTAGGTCATTGGCCATCCCTGCACCACACCCATTTGCAGCCTGGGTCCCTGCACTCTTCAGGGCCAGACATATTTTCACCCGAAACACCTCTGCCCATCACTCTGTTTCAGCCAGTGCTGGTTACTTGTGTAACCTGTCTGTCCTAAAAACGAATAAGAACGTAAACCAACAAACAATTTCAGACATTCTTCTCTAGGCTTGTAATGGAACTGCAGGCTAGCTAGGTATTCAGTGAATCTTGGGATCTGACTTTTTAATTAAAAAATGGTTTCAAAAAGCACTTGAGTAGAAATTCTAAGTAACTGCCTGCCAACTCCAACTACTGTGACTAAGAACCCAACAACAAGGAGAATTGTATGCAGAGGAAACAAGACTTTGACTGCAGCCTTAGAGGGGAAAGACACTTTAAAACATGTAGCCTGGAGGGTGGGCTGCATGTGGTACAGTACAGCTGGTCAACTTTATCCTAACCAAGAGAGCCCTTTCTGTTGGAGGGTGCATACACAGCCTCAGGCCCATTCTGTTTGTCTGCACATTGTATGTGGTGCAATGTCTAAAAAAAAAAAAAAGGGTTAATCTGCTATCAGTATTTTTTAAACAGAAGGTTTCACACAGAATCCAGATTTCAGACTAGTCTTGACATCAGAAGATCTGGCAAAACTCTGAGCCTACATCCCCCCAGGACTAAAATGGGACAGGGCCTGAGCTCTCTGATTCACCACAGTCCCCACCATTCCCTGATGGCTCACACCCTGGCCTGTTTGTCTGTTTAAGTTATCTCCCTGGATCCTGCAAGGCCCTTCAGTCAGCACACTGATTCCTCATCGCTCACTGACTGGGGAGCAAAGGAGATTATGGACAGGTTGTACCTGGGTGTACAAGTACCCCATGTCCTTTTAAACCCCTGATCCGGTCACTCATGTCTCCTATAACTTGCTCTCCACTGAGCATTGCTACACTGGCCCTAACAGAATAAGGCTCACCCAAAACATGGGTCTGAGCCTAGCGTCCCATTCCCAAATGATATTGCTGGTTATCTACATGGGGCCCTCACTTCTGAGTTCTACATGCAAATCTATAGGGACGTAAAGCAAATTAGTGGTTAGCAAATTACTGGGGCTGGGATCAAGAATGGGGATTAACTGCAAGTGGACATGGGGGAGTCTTTCGGGAAGGATGAATATGTTCTAAAACTGGATATTGGTGATGGCTGCACTACCCTGTAAATGCACTAAAAATCATTGAATAGTATATTAAAAACAGGTGAATTTTATGGTATATTCATTATACCTCAATAAAGCTATTTCTTTAAAAAAGAATCATTATGGCTGCTTCATGGAGAATAAACTAGAGGGGGACAGGGGTGAAATCAGGGGTCCCACTTTAAAGGCTTATATAATTGTCCAGGAGAAAGTCGACAGGGACTTGGACCATGATGGTAGCAGTGGAGGTGGGTGGGGCATGGTCAGACACTGGATGTGTCTGCAAGCAGAGCAGAAAGAATTGGCCAGTGTGAGAGAAAGAAAAAGCAAGGTGACACCAAGGTGTTTCTTGGGAGAATGGAGCTGTCGTTTACCGAATTGGGGGAGACTGTGGGAGAAGACGGTAAGGGAGGGTGTGGGAAACATAAGGAGTTCTGTTTTAGACACGTCAAGCTCGAGATACCTGCTAAGCAAGGAAGCTGAGAAACTGAGTAGGATGGACTATATAAGCTCAGGGGAGAAGCTGCTCGAGTGAAATTAGAATAACCAGTGGAATTCCTTTGAACCAAGCTACTGAACCAAGGTTTAACAAAATGCCTCAGCATTTTTGCTATGCAAGCTGCTGGCGAGATGCAATGGGCAAAACTGCATGTCTGCCGTGTGCGTGCACCCCCACCCACATATACAAACATATATATGTATATATAATATATGCACATATTTATTTTTGCTTATTTTCACATATATCAAAGTATATGTGTACTATTAGAAGTTAGACAGTCACTTTTGGGGTAAAGAGTCCTGGATTAGGGGCCGAAGGAGAAGTGTAGGTAGCAGGCAAAAAAGGATATAACCCATTTCATATGCACTACCTTCATAAAGAAATAACATCCAATGACAGTGTCATGATAGGAGGGGAGAAAACATCGTATGGTTGTTAACCATTCCCAAATTAATACATAACTAAATCTCCAACTGAAACTCTGAAAAAATAAAATAAAATAAAAAGGCAGGCAGGCAACAGTAAGATATTTGGCTGCTGGTTTTTTTCCCCTGGCATCATAAAACTGTAAAATCTTAGACATGTAAGGGACGTTGGACTGAATTTAATCCAAGGCTGACTTACCCAGATGAGATACAAAGCCCCAAAAAGATGAATCAACTTGTCCACAAGCATGTACTTAATTTCTTTACAAGCACTGCATGAAAAGTAGCTGTCTACCTCTGTCTTTCAGAAGGAAATAATAAATCAATTTTGTACATTCTGAAACTTTTCACAAGAGGATAGCTGTTGTGGCATCAAAAACTTTTCCCATTATTGGGGTTTATCAAAAAATAAAAGAATTCAGTGGAAAGCAGTTTAGCTATATAAGTCAAAATATTATATGCACATATCTTTGAACCCAAAGATTCTACTTCTAGAAATTTAGGTAACAGATATTTTGAAGTCTACAAATATTGTTCCTCGATTTTTCTTCTATTGCTTCTACTAATAAAAAAATAAGAGTACTATTATTACTATAAATTGAAAGTAAATGGTATATCAGGTGTTTTTGATTAAACACTTGATAGCTCTATCATCAGGTATATCATACAATTAAGGTATATCATACAATGCAAATACCATACAATCACAAAAATACAATGTGGTGCTATATTTACCAATATGAAAAAAAATCTCAGACATGCTGAATTTAAAGGAAAACAGACTGAAGAACAAATGATTGAGGTTTCTAAATTTTAAAAGAAAAATTTTTTAAGAACCTAATATATAGTATATTCCCATTTGAGAATGTAGAAAAGAACGAGGGGGGAGGGCACTGGAGGAGGGCAGCAAGCAATAAAGATGTAGAAGAATGTTCACCAAAATGTTAACCATGGTTACCAATGAACGTTAGGAATTGAGATGAGGTATGGTTTTTGGGTTTTTTCTTAGGATTTTTCTGTATTCTTTGAATTTTTCTTACCGTGAGAATGCATAATTTTTCTAACCAGAAAAACTTTAAAGCTAATTTCATTTTGAAATGTAATAAGTAAGTCTCTTTTTCCCCATCCCTTTTCAATAAGGAGCAAATAAATGCAAGCGGGGTGTTGACTCACTCAGGAAGGCCTTCCGGGTGCTAGAGTAGGGAATCCGCGGGCGCCGGGCTTCCAAACGGACAGCAAGAGCCAAGAGCCGGGCACAGGGTTAAGGGTGGAGAGGCGGCAGGTGGAGCAAGGGCCAGGCAACTACAGTTTTTCCCCTGGTACCAGAGGAGTCAGTCCCAGAAGCTGGAAAACTTGGCTGCCAACTTGGTCGGCGCGGTGCTGGAGGGCGAGGAGAGCACCGTGCTCGTGCACGTAGGCGGCAGGGCGGGAATCGGCCTCAAGCTCCACCCACAGCACAGCCCCAGCGAATTAAGGAATCAACGAAGCCCCAATAGCACCTGCGCGTTAGCTACGCTGGAGCAAGGCCTCAGCTCCAAAGCTCGAGGCTCACGGGAGTGCCTGCTCCCTCGTACGGAAATAGAAGCACGTTTTTCACTGTTGGTTGGTTTCTAATCTGTTCATTTCCTCCCGTGATGGTAAAGGATTCATAAAGGACAACCAGTCCTTGATCCCTGCCTTCTGAATACCAATCCCCAAGCCAACTCAGAGAGCATCCAGCGTCTCCTCTGGTCAAGGACCAGGCGACGTTTCCTATTTTAAAGAAACATTGCCAAGATGATCAGATGACCTACTTTGGATCACAGATGTCACAAAACCTGCACGTCCCACCTGGGCAGCCAGGCCCTTGAATGGCCTCTGAAAAAGTCCTGTACTCCTTTCCTCCTGGAGCCCCCTCTTCTCCTCCCTCCCCACCAGCCTAGTGAGAAAAGTGAGCATTTTCTTTTTTATTGCACTGAGACCACTAATGCTTTGCGGTGTAAGTCCCTCCCTCTCTTTGACCACCTGCCCCCACCCAAGTAGAGAAATAGTAGGTTCTTCCTTTCGGGTTTTGTCATTGAAGGCCTTCTGGTGCCACCGATGTGCCTTTGAGGAAAAAAGTATAATGAACACCAAAAGGGTTGACAGGCCCAGCCTAGAGATGAAGCTTCACCAAATCATACCTTTTGCACAATCAAAAATGGGTGTTATTTTCAGGCTCCCCCTGCCCAGGAGGAAAGCAAAGCCCTGAGCCACTTTCTGTTGCTGCAAGTTTGAGAAGGGCCCCAGCTGTGATGAAGAGCTCAAGCCCACACTGGTCCCATGAGGCTTCCTCCATAAGTGAGCTTTTATGCCCAGGCTTACAGGAGCCCTGTGTCTGGGCCGCTGATTCCTGAGAATGGTGGCTACTAACAGGGAGGGCTGTAACCATCCCTGAAAAACATTTCAAACTGTGTTACAAGCTAACCCTGCCAGAGAGAGGGCTCCTACTTGGCTTTCTACATGGTTCTTAAGTCTCTTCAAAGCACTCAATTAAAAAATGCTGCTTCTATAAAACTCAGAGCAGACTCTTATTGAGCAAACAGCTACCATGTGATTAGAAACACAGGAACTATTCTGAGGAAGGGATGCTTGGTGCTATTAATTTCTTCCTTTGTGTTCCAAGTATGGTTCCCAGAAAATGGGTCAAGGGAATAGTTTGTGTTCTTGCTTTTATTTTCAAAAATACAACTATAAGATACATACACATTCACTGTAGAAAATGTTTTTATATGCAGAAAATTACAGAGAAAATAATCAGATTTATTTATAATCCCAGCATTCAGAAATAACAACCCTTTTGATGTTTTGTGATGTATTTTGGTACCACATTTTTTCTATTTTGTGAAAACATAATTGAGATCATATTCTAAATAAAACTTTGAAATCTGTTTTTTTTTTTTTTTTGGCTTACCATTGGTTAGCAATCATTTCACATGTTATTTCAAAAATCCTTATAATTTTAGTGGCTGTGTAGTATTCAATCATATAGGTATGACACCATTGGCTAACAAATTCCCAATAGGTAATTCTGAGAGAAACATCTTGAAACTCTCTTTTTGCATTTCAGATTATCCTTTGAAGATAGCATTCTAGCAGTGGTATTGCCTGTGAAAGGTAAATTCTGTAGTTAACTAAAGGACAACCTAACAGCCGTCTTAAAGTTATATCATGTCCTTCCATTATGTTTTACCTTTAAATATACATTACCAAATATTAATATATTAGCAAGGAAATTACTTTTTATAGCTTTTAACTCTTACAAGCCCTTTCTGTGTTACAGAATTGATTTTTTAAAAGAATCCTAATCCTAAAAAAAGAAAATACTTCAAAATGTTAACTGTTTGTCTTTAGGAAATGGAACTTGAGTTTAATTTTTTCCTGCTTTTCCTTTTACAGCAATTTGCCAAATTTTCTATAATGTGCATAATGCCACTTTTACAGTGTTTCATAAAACAATATAAAAGTTTTTAAAAGAATATGTGCTCTTCTCTTTTACATTTCTAGAACAAGCCACTATATATTATAAGCATTTTTAACTCATCCTCCTGCTTATTAAAGCCCACAGTTGAGAAAAACGTTTGAGTTCCAGATTTTCACTTTTTCCAGAAAATGCTTTGTGAATAACTTAATTGGACTAAAGCAAAGGAAAATGTATTTATAAAAACTGTAAATTACATTTATAAAAAATGTGATTATATCTTTAGTTCCACCTATATGATTTGAGTGAATTTAAGGCTACTGTCTTTGTCAGTTCGGGCTGTTATAACAGAATACCATAGAATGGGTGGCTTATAAACAACAGAAATTTATTTCTCACCATTTTGGAGGCCAGAAGTCTGAGATCAGAGAGCTAGCATGGTCGAGTTCTGGTGAGAGCCCTCTTCCAGGCTGCAGACTGCTGACTTCTCACCATGTCATCACACAGTGGTGAGCAGAGAGAGGAAGCAAGCTCTCTTGTGGGTTTACAAGGGCATTAATCCCATTCATAACGGCTCCACCCTCATGACCATATCTAATCCTAATCCTTCATACCATCCCATTGAAGGGGTAGGGTTTCAACATACAAATTTGTGGGGGGACAAATATTCAGTCCATAACAGCTACTAGACTACAAAGCTCACCTTTCCCCAAGATACAGCTAGGTGTGTGGGCGCACACGTGCACACACTCACACACACACACACACACACACACACACAGCCTCTTTTAACACTCAGTCTATTTGATACCACCTCCCCTGATATAGGAATATAGAAGCAATAACAGAATTATGTCAGATAAATGGGCAGGTTCTAATCCCCTGATCCAAAGCAAGGACTATGTATATACAATTTCTCTCTTCTTATCACAACCATAATTTTTAATTCTTCTTTTTCCACTTTTGTTTTTAAATGCTTAGACAGCAGAAAAGTTTGGTTCCTTTTTCACAGAAAAATATAGGTCTGACATAGGTTGTAAAGTGGGAAATGATGGGTTAATTTTAAAATAATCTTTGACTAGTTCGCATCATGTAAGTTTTACACCAGAATCATGCCACCCAAGGAGGAGGACATAACTTGGTTGCCAAGGGAACCCTTCCTGATTTGAAAAGATGAAATTAAACAATGTATGAAGAATGTATTAGAATATTTATTGTTATTATT